>NC_138745.1:12955293-13328158 GCF_965113295.1 Leuciscus leuciscus
TTGTCCGTCTTGATGAGAACAATACACATACCAAGTTTTGTTGCTGTTGATAAAACTAACCCCCCCACTTATGACTAAAGGTGGCGCTACTGAGCCCCTCACCATGCCCGTTTCTGAAACTTTGCACATGTCTACGGGCTAATAAATGTGATGTGTCTGTCGAGTTTCATCCAATTTCAAGTATGTTAAGAGTCTCAAAAGCATCAAAAAAGAATATTAAAGTTTGAAGCGTTACCATGGCAACAGTATTAAAGATATCAAAAATCCTTTCACAGGTCTACATCTGCCGTGTGTTTACATTATACACATAAAGTTTGAAGCAAATCGGGTAAAAATAAGAGGGTGATTTCAAAGCATTTTGAAAGGGACACACTTCCTGCTGCCAGTTGGTGGCGCTATAACTTTGACTCACAATAGTCACATCCATGTGATCGGCCTCTTACAACGAACACACTGCTGAAGTTTAATCAAGATCAGTTAATGTATGCAGAAGTTATAATACACTTCCTGTGTCCCTTATTCGCCATCAATTCGTGTCCTCGCCACGGCCAAACCGTTCAAGATATCAAAAATCCGTCCGCAATTTAGCATCTTCAATGTCTTGTCTTCATGCACACCGAGTTTGGAGGCGATTGGATGAATTCTCTAGAAGGAGTACATTAAATTCCACAGCATGCGTTTCCAAACAACCCATAATAGCCGACTTCCTGTTGGGCTGGCGTAAAAAGTAAAAGTACGAAAGTTGTTCGGCCCGATGAGATCTATATATGTACCGAGTTTCATATTATTACATGCAAGCGTGTCTGATTTATGGACCAAGTTTTCGGACCCCGTTCAAGGGGGCGCTGTTGAGCCCCCCTGCCACGCCCGGGTACCAGCTTCAGCCCGGCCCTGATGGCCGCGGGTTCTGACCCGTGTGCAAAGTTTCAAGAGTTTTAGAGCACGTTAAGGGTCTCAAAAGTGCCCGAAAGGTTGACAGAAAAATAAGAATAAGAATAAATATAGCTGCGAGCAGCGATTGCGGGCCCAAGCCGGTGGCACCGCCACCCTGGTGCCTTTAGTTACACTAAAGGCACCGGGGTGGCGGTGTCACCGGCTTGGGCCCTCCATCGCTGCTCGCAGCTATATTTATTTATATATATATATATATATATATATATATATATATATATATATATATATATATATAAATGTAACAAAAAATAATAATATATACATTATATATATGTAACAAAAAAAATAAAAAAAAAAAAAATATATATATATATATATATATATATATATATGGTGTGCGTCCACGGCGAGGAACGGGCAGAGAAGAGCAAACGTTTTTTAGTTAATTCCTACTTCCATAGGAATTCATTGAAAACGCTCGCTCTGCACCATTATCCATTACAGTGCGGACGAACATATTTTACTTTTGTTTTTAAGTTAGCAATTCAAAAGTCCCCAGCGGTGTCACACGTTGATTAACCGGTGGTAAAATATTCCTCACCGTCACATACGGGTACCTAGTATATTTGATATTTTACATAGATACAATAGGCCTACCTGACTTTGATCACAAGAGGGCAGTATAGCACTATGAATGACATATATATATATATATTTTTTTTTTTTTTGGACTAAAAAAACATTCTGGATGTTTTTAAACTTAAACAATTATTAAATTGAAAAAACAGAATAAAATGGGTTTAGATCTGATATTTGTATAATTATATATAGAAATAAATGGAGTATAATTACATTTTTAGAAGATAGGTTTTAGGCGTTTCCTTTTTTGACATTACTTTAATCCCTTGCCATAGCAAAACCGTTTGAGATATTTATTATCGGTTTACAATTTAGCTTCTTTAAAGTATTTTCATCATTTTGAAAAAGTTTCGTGGGAATTAAATAAACCACTTAAGAGGAGTGGGTAAAAAATCAGAGGCTGATTTTGCCAAAAGTCCACATTCAGACCAAAATATCTGACTTCCTGTTGATCCAAGCTAATGACTGTTTTTTTTTTTTTTTAATGGTAGTATTATTTTATACAAAAATTTATAATTCTGATGAGAATAAAGTTAGTGTTGATTAAAATTTTAAGGAAAACATATATATTGATCTAATATATATAGCACATTAATTTTAAATTCATTCAGCTTGAATCACCAAACATACAATATTAATTTTATTTAAAGCAAACAATACATTTAAAAGATATGTTCTATGCATATTTTGTCATTTAAAAAATATCCATAAAGTGCTATGCAAAAAGACAAGACCTTAGATATTTCTTTATCCTTTTAATGCAGGACTAATTTTAAACAAACTAAGTGCACGGCTGCATGGTCATTCATGACGGTGCGCGTCCACGGCGAGGAGCGAGCAGAACAAAGCGAACGTTTTTTAGTTCATTACTTCCATAGCAAATAATGGAAAACCCTCGCCCTGCTCCGAAGCATTATCAATGTCGGTGCGGACGGGAGTATTTTACTTTCATATTAGCGATTTAAAAGCCCTCGCCGGTGTCACACATCGATTAACCGGTGGGAAAATATCCTCAGTCACATACCTAATATATATTTATATATACATATCATTTTTATATATAAATATTTTATATACAAAAAAGCAAGGCCTTAGAGAATTATTTATCATTTAATGCAGAACAAATGAATGAAATAGTTAAGCTCTTTTCACTGTAACAGACAGACAGCCACACACACACAAACACAGAGAGAGTGAGAGCCCCTCCTCCTCCTCGCCACACACACACAGACACCCCCCTCCCCTCCCCACACAGACACACACACACACACAGAATGGCAGAGGGCACTCTCTCTGTCAGAGAAAATCCACATTCAAACCAAAATATCTGACTTTCTGTTGATCCGAGCTAATAACTGTAAATTAGAAAGTTGTCCGGCTCGACGAGAACAATATATGTGGCGAGTTTTATAACTGTAAGTAAAACGGACTAAGTTATAACACACATTTTGTTTCTCTTTTCTCGCCATAAATTCATTTCCTCGCCACGGCCAAACCGTTCGAGATATCAAAAATCCGCTGGCAATTTATCATCCTCAATGTCTTGACTTCATGCTGACCGAGTTTGGTGGCAATCCGATCAATTCCCAAGGAGAAGTATATCGAAATCCAGGGGCATGCGTTTCCAAACAACCCATAATAGCCGACTACCTGTTGGGCTGGCGTAAAACTTAGAGCACGAAAGTTGTTCAAGCCGATGAGATCTATATGTGTACCGAGTTTCATATTATTACATGCAAGCGTGTTTGATTTATGGACAAGTGTTCGAATCCCATTCCAGGGGGCGCTGTCGAGCCCCCCTGCCACGCCCGGGTACCAGCTTCAGCCCGGCCCTTATGGCTGCGGGTTCTGACCTGTGTGCAAAGTTTCAAGAGTTTCCGAGCATGTTAAGGGCCCCAAAAGCCCCTGAAACCATGAAAACCAATAATTAAAAGTATTCTCACTCAAAGAAAAATCTCTCCCCCCCCTCTCCCTCTCCCTCTCACAGAGAGAGAGAAAATTCTTCGAAACATCCACATTCAAACCAAAATATCTGACTTCCTGTTGGTCGGAGGTAATGAATGTAAATTAGAAAGTTGTCCGGCTCGACGAGAACAATATACGTACTGAGTTTTATCATTGTAGATAAAAGTATAGACCTAACTCCCCCTCTTTTGTCAAAAGGTGGCGCTACTGAGCCCCTGCACCACGCCCGTTTCTGAAACTTTGCACATGTCTACTGGCTAATAAATGTCATGTGTCTGTCGAGTTTCATGCAATTTCAAGTATGTTAAGAGTCTCAAAAGCATCAAAAAAGAATATTAAAGTTTGATGCGTTGCCACGGCAACAGTATCTAAGATATCAATAATCCTTTCACAGGTCTACATCTGTCGTGTGTCTACATTATACACATAAAGTTTGAAGCAAATCGGTTAAAAATAAGAGGGTGATTTCAAAGCATTTTGAAAGTGACACACGTCCTGCTGCCAGTTGGTGGCGCTATAACTTTGACTCACAATAGTCACATCCATGTGATCGGCCTCTTACAACGAACACACTGTGGAAGTTTCATCAAGATCAGTTAATGTATTCTGAAGTTATAATACACTTCCTGTGACCCTTTATTCGCCATAAATTCGTTTCCTCGCCACAGCCAAACCGTTCGAGATATCAAAAATCCCCTGGCAATTTTTCATCCTCAATGTCTTGACTTCATGCACACCGAGTTTGGAGGCAATTGGATCAATTCTCTAGGAGGAGTAGATCACATTCCACAGCATGCGTTTCCAAACAACCCATAATAGCCGACTTCCTGTTGGGCTGGCGTAAAAAGTAAAAGTAGGAAAGTTGTTCGGCCCGATGAGATCTATATATGTACCGAATTTCATATTATTACATGCAAGCGTGTCTGATTTATGGACCAAGTTTTCGGACCCCGTTCAAGGGGGCGCTGTTGAGCCCCCCTGCCACGCCCGGGTACCAGCTTCAGCCCGGCCCTGATGGCCGCGGGTTCTGACCCGTGTGCAAAGTTTCAAGAGTTTTCGAGCACGTTAAGGGTCTCAAAAGTGCCCGAAAGGTTGACAGAAAAATAAGAATAATAATAAATATATATATATAAATATAGCTGCGAGCAGCGATTGCGGGCCCAAGCCGGTGGCACCGCCACCCTGGTGCCTTTAGTTACACTAAAGGCACCGGGGTGGCGGTTTCACCGGCTTGGGCCCTCCATCGCTGCTCGCAGCTATATTTATATATATATATATATATATATATATATATATATATATATATATATATATATATATATATAACAACAAAAACAAAATATATATATATATATATTTTTTTTTTTAAGTGTGTTTATATATATATATATTATTATTTTTTTGTTATATATATATATATATATTACATTTTTTGGATGCTAAACATTTGTTTATTATAGGCTTTGTACTTCACTCACGTTCCACTATTGAAGGGAAAAATTATCCTCTTCACATGCGCAAATATGTGCTTGGAAACATCACAGTTTAGCGGTGATTACTGTGTTTAAATAGTCAGTACAATTCATACTATTCAGAGCAGTGTAATTTTTATATGTTAGGTTGACTATTTTATTATTATATTTTATAAAGGCTATAATGAACAGACTGCGATATCAAGATTGCAATGCGCTCGCTCTGCACCATTATCAATGTCCGTGCGGACGAACATATTTTACTTTCGTTTTTAAGTTACCGATTCAAAAGCCCCCAGCGATGTCACACATCGATTAACCAGTGGGAAAATTTTCCCACAGTCACATCCCTAATATATTTATATATAAATACAATAGGCCAACCTGAAAGAGAATTTTACTTGCCCGACCAGAGTAGCCTGATTAGAACGTCAATGACAAAAAAATAACTTGGGAATCACTAAAACGAGAGATTATTCTAATTTTATTACATTCATTTTAAGTTGCAATCAACAGTTGTTAATAAATGGATTACCAGTAATCAGTTGATCAATGGTAACAAGGTTGCGCTGCTGAGGCTCATGCAGCTTCTCCAGGAGAAATGTAAACAAATGAGATCAGCACACAAAAAACAAACTCAGTTAACAACTTACTGACTATAAAAATGATAAATATGGAGTTTTGATATATTTTATAACAGTTAAGCAACCTCACTTGACGAGAAGGCTGTTTCCTGAATACAATCACGATTGAAACTGTGACATTGATTTCATACAACAGGTTAAAAAACAGTTACAATCAAGTCACTTACATTTTAGATGCAATATTGACTGTTTTTGTTCTGTTTCAGCAGCGAAAATAGTTAAACAAAAAGATCACAGCAGAATCATCACGCGCATCTCTCAGCAATGTGTTTTCTCATTTCTGAATGATTCAGCATTTTGAACGAATCGGTTGACTCAAAGATTGAATGATCAATCCATAAACATATGTCTTAATCATGAATGACTCAGTCATTCAAACGAATCGTTTGAACGAATGAATCAATGACTCACTCATTAAGACGGTCGCCTGGCGACACTTAATGGCGGTTTAGTGTTATGTTTAAAAGTATCATTCTTTCCAACGTGTGTGTGATTTGTGTGTGCAACATGATCAATGTCCGTGCGGACGTCCGTATTTTTCTTTCACTTTTATATTAGCAATTTAAAAGCACCCGCTCGTGTCACACGTCGATTAACCGGTGGGAAAATATCCTCAGACACATACCTAATAAATGTATATTTAAATACAATATTGGCCTACCTAGTAAAAAGTTGTATATACTATTTTGATGTCCTTTTGGACACAAGAGGGCAGAATAGCCCTATGCATGACTTTTTTTTTTTTTTTTACTTTACTGTTTTTAATTTTAGAATAAAATTAGAATAAAATTCTTTTTAAAAACAGAAAAAAATGGGTTTAGTTGTAATATTTGTATACTTTTATATAGAAATAAATGGTATATAATTACATTTTTAGAAGATTTGAGGCTTTTTAGTGTTTCCTTTTTGGACATTAATCCCTCGCCATAGCAAAACCGTTTGAGATATTTATTATCCGTTCACAATTTAGCATATTTAATGTATTTTCATCATGTTGAAAAATTTTGGTGGGAATAAAATAAATAGTTTAAGAGGAGTGGCTAAAAATTCAGAGGCTGATTTAGCAAAAAAATCCACATTCAGACCAAAATATCTGACTTCCTGATGGCCGGAGCTAATGAATGTAAATTAGAAAGTTGTCCGGCTTGATGAGTACAATATACAAACTATTTTTTTTTTACTGTAGTTAAAACTAACCCCCCCACTTTTGTCAAAAGCATGTTGAAAGTGACACACTTCCTGCTGCCAGTTGGTGGCGCTATAACTTTGACTCACAATAGTTACATCCATCTGATCGGCCTCTTACCACGAACACACTGCTGAAGTTTCATCAAGATCAGTTAATGTATGCAGAAGTTATTCCACTTCGTGTTTCTCTTTTCTCGCCATAAATTCGTTTCCTCGCCACGGCCAAACCGTTCGAGATATCAAAAATCCGTCCGCAATTTAGAATCCTCAATGTCTTGACTTCATGCACACCGAGTTTGGTGGGGATTGGATGAATTCTCTAGGAGGAGTACTTCGCATTCCACAGCAAGCGTTTTCCAAACAACCCATAATAGCCGACTTCCTGTTGGGCTGGCGTAAAACTTAGAGCACGAAAGTTGTTCGGCCCGATGATATCTATATGTGTACTGAGTTTCAAATTAATTCATGCAAGCGTGTTTGATCTATGGACCAAGTTTTGGGACCCCGTTCAAGGGGGCGCTGTTGAGCCCCCCTGCCACGCCCGGGTACCAGCTTCAACCCGTCCCTGATGGCAGGGGGTTCCGACTTGTATGTAAAGTTTCAAGAGTTTTTGAGCACGTTAAGGACCCCAAAAGCCCCTGAAACCTTGATTAACAATATAAAAGCAATAGTCAAATCCCCCCTCCCCTCACACACACAGAGACACAGAGAGAGGGAGAGAAAATTCTTCAGAAAATCCACATTCAAACCAAAATATCTCTCTTCCTGTTGGTCGGAGATCGTTAATGTAAATTAGAAAGTTGTCCGTCTTGATGAGAACAATACACATACCAAGTTTTGTTGTTGTTGATAAAACTAACCCCCCCACTTATGACTAAAGGTGGCGCTACTGAGCCCCTCACCACGCCCGTTTCTGAAACTTTGCACATGTCTACGGGCTAATAAATGTGATGTGTCTGTCGAGTTTCATCCAATTTCAAGTATGTTAAGAGTCTCAAAAGCATCAAAAAAGAATATTAAAGTTTGAAGCGTTGCCATGGCAACAGTATTAAAGATATCAAAAATCCTTTCACAGGTCTACATCTGCCGTGTGTTTACATTATACACATAAACTTTGAAGCAAATCGGGTAAAAATAAGAGGGTGATTTCAAAGCATTTTGAAAGGGACACACTTCCTGCTGCCAGTTGGTGGCGCTATAACTTTGACTCACAATAGTCACATCCATGTGATCGGCCTCTTACAACGAACACACTGCTGAAGTTTAATCAAGATCAGTTAATGTATGCAGAAGTTATAACACACTTCCTGTTTCCATTATTCGCCATCAATTCGTGTCCTCGCCACGGCCAAACCGTTCGAGATATCAAAAATCTGTCCGCAATTTAGCATCCTCAATGTCTTGACTTCATGCTGACTGAGTTTGGAGGCGAATGGATGAATTCCCTAGGAGGAGTACATTAAATTCCACAGCATGCGTTTCCAAACAACCCATAATAGCCGACTTCCTGTTGGGCTGGCGTAAAAAGTAAAAGTACGAAAGTTGTTCGGCCCGATGAGATCTATATGTGTACCGAGTTTCATATTATTACATGCAAGCGTGTCTGATTTATGGACCAAGTTTTCGGACCCCGTTCAAGGGGGCGCTGTCGAGCCCCCCTGCCACGCCCGGGTACCAGCTTCAGCCCGGCCCTGATGGCCGCGGGTTCTGACCCGTGTGCAAAGTTTCAAGAGTTTTCGAGCACGTTAAGGGTCTCAAAAGTGCCCGAAAGGTTGACAGAAAAATAAGAATAAGAAGAATAATAATAAAATATAGCTGCGAGCAGCGATTGCGGGCCCAAGCCGGTGGCACCGCCACCCTGGTGCCTTTAGTTACACTAAAGGCACCGGGGTGGCGGTTTCACCGGCTTGGGCCCTCCATCGCTGCTCGCAGCTATATTTATATATATATATATATATATATATATATATATATATATATATATATATATATATATATATAACAACAAAAACAAAAACAAAATATATATATATATATATATATTTATTTTTATTTATTTTTTTGTTATATATATATATATATATATATATTACATTTTTTGGATGCTAAACATTTGTTTATTATAGGCTTTGTACTTCACTCACGTTCCACTATTGAAGGGAAAAATTATCCTCTTCACATGCGCAAATATGTGCTTGGAAACATCACAGTTTAGCGGTGATTACTGTGTTTAAATGGTCAGTACCATTCATACTATTCAGAGCAGTGTAATTTTTATATGTTAGGTTGACTATTTTATTATTATATTTTATAATGGCTATAATGAACAGACTGCGATATCAAGATTGCAATGCGCTCGCTCTGCACCATTATCAATGTCCGTGCGGACGAACATATTTTACTTTCGTTTTTAAGTTACCGATTCAAAAGCCCCCAGCGATGTCACACATCGATTAACCGGTGGGAAAATTTTCCCACAGTCACATCCCTAATATATTTATATATAAATACAATAGGCCAACCTGAAAGAGAATTTTACTTGCCCGACCAGAGTAGCCTGATTAGAACGTCAATGACAAAAAAATAACTTGGGAAACACTAAAACGAGAGATTATTCTAATTTTATTACATTCATTTTAAGTTGCAATCAACAGTTGTTAATAAATGGATTACCAGTAATCAGTTGATCAATGGTAACAAGGTTGCGCTGCTGAGGCTCATGCAGCTTCTCCAGGAGAAATGTAAACAAATGAGATCAGCACACAAAAAACAAACTCAGTTAACAACTTACTGACTATAAAAAATATAAATATGGAGTTTTGATATATTTTATAACAGTTAAGCAACCTCACTTGACGAGAAGGCTGTTTCCTGAATACAATCACGATTGAAACTGTGACATTGATTTCATACAACAGGTTAAAAAACAGTTATAATCAAGTCACTTACATTTTAGATGCAATATTGACTGTTTTTGTTCTGTTTCAGCAGCGAAAATAGTTAAACAAAAAGATCACAGCAGAATCATCACGCGCATCTCTCAGCAATGTGTTTTCTCATTACTGAATGATTCAGCATTTTGAACGAATCGGTTGACTCAAAGATTGAATGATCAATCCATAAACATATGTCTTAATCATGAATGACTCAGTCTTTCAAACGAATCGTTTGAACGAATGAATCAATGACTCACTCATTAAGACGGTCGCCTGGCGACACTTAATGGCGGTTTAGTGTTATGTTTAAAAGTATCATTCTTTCCAACATGTGTGTGATTTGTGTGTGCAACATTATCAATGTCCGTGCGGACGTCCGTATTTTTCTTTCACATTTATATTAGCAATTTAAAAGCACCCGCTCGTGTCACACGCCGATTAACCGGTGGGAAAATATCCTCAGACACATACCTAATAAATGTATATTTAAATACAATATTGGCCTACCTAGTAAAAAGTTGTATATACTATTTTGATGTCCTTTTGGACACAAGAGGGCAGAATAGCCCTATGCATGACTTTTTTTTTTTTTTTTACTTTACTGTTTTTAATTTTAGAATAAAATTAGAATAATTTTTTTTTTTTTTAACAGAAAAAAATGGGTTTAGTTGTAATATTTGTATACTTTTATATAGAAATAAATGGTATATAATTACATTTTTAGAAGATTTGAGGCTTTTTAGTGTTTCCTTTTTGGACATTACTTTAATCCCTCGCCATAGCAAAACCGTTTGAGATATTTATTATCCGTTCACAATTTAGCATATTTAATGTATTTTCATCATGTTGAAAAAGTTTGGTGGGAATAAAATAAATAGTTTAAGAGGAGTGGCTAAACATTCAGAGGCTGATTTAGCAAAAAAATCCACATTCAGACCAAAATATCTGACTTCCTGATGGCCGGAGCTAATGAATGTAAATTAGAAAGTTGTCCGGCTAGATGAGTACAATATGCAAACTATTTTTTTTTTACTGTAGTTAAAACTAACCCGCCCACTTTTGTCAAAAGCATGTTGAAAGTGACACACTTCCTGCTGCCACTTGGTGGCGCTATAACTTTGACTCACAATAGTTACATCCATCTGATCGGCCTCTTACCACGAACACACTGCTGAAGTTTCATCAAGATCAGTTAATGTATGCAGAAGTTATTCCACTTCGTGTTTCTCTTTTCTCGCCATAAATTCGTTTCCTCGCCACGGCCAAACCGTTCGAGATATCAAAAATCCGTCCGCAATTTAGAATCCTCAATGTCTTGACTTAATGCACACCGAGTTTGGTGGGGATTGGATGAATTCTCTAGGAGGAGTACTTCGCATTCCACAGCAAGCGTTTTCCAAACAACCCATAATAGCCGACTTCCTGTTGGGCTGGCGTAAAACTTAGAGCACGAAAGTTGTTCGGCCCGATGAGATCTATATGTGTACCGAGTTTCATATCATTACATGCAAGTGTGTTTGATTTATGGACAAGTGTTCGGATCCCGTTCCAGGGGGCGCTGTTGAGCCCCCCTGCCACGCCCGGGTACCAGCTTCAGCCCGGCCCTGATGGCCGCACGTTCTGACCTGTGTGCAAAGTTTCAAGAGTTTTCGAGCACGTTTAAGGCCCCAAAAGCCCCTGAAACCTTGAAAAACAGGAATTTTAAACAAATCTCACTCAGAAGACAAATCCCCCCACCCCTCACACACACAGAGACGCAGAGGCAGAGAGAGAGAGGGAGAGAATTCTCCAAAAAATCACATTTAAACCAAAATATCTCACTTCCTGTTGGTCACAGCTTATTACTATAAATTAGAAAGTTGTCCGGCTTGATGAGAACAATATACATAACGATTTTTGTGACTCTACTTAAAACTAAGCCCCCACTTATGACTAAAGGTGGCGCTACTGAGCCCCTCACCACGCCCGTTTCTGAAACTTTGCACATGTCTACGGGCTAATAAATGTGATGTGTCTGTCGAGTTTCATCCAATTTCAAGTATGTTAAGAGTCTCAAAAGCATCAAAAAAGAATATTAAAGTTTGAAGCGTTGCCATGGCAACAGTATTAAAGATATCAAAAATCCTTTCTCAGGTCTACATCTGCCGTGTGTTTACATTATACACATAAAGTTTGAAGCAAATCGGGTAAAAATAAGAGGGTGATTTCAAAGCATTTTGAAAGGGACACACTTACTACTGCCAGTTGGTGGCGCTATAACTTTGACTCACAATAGTCACATCCATGTGATCGGCCTCTTACAACGAACACACTGCTGAAGTTTAATCAAGATCAGTTAATGTATGCAGAACTTATAACACACTTCCTGTTTCCATTATTCGCCATAAATTTGCTTCCTCGCCACAGCCAAACCGTTTGAGATATCAAAAATCCGTCCGCAATTTAGCATCCTCAATGTCTTGACTTCATGCTGACCGAGTTTGGAGGCGAATGGATGAATTCCCTAGGAGGAGTACATTAAATTCCACAGCATGCGTTTCCAAACAACCCATAATAGCCGACTTCCTGTTGGGCTGGCGTAAAAAGTAAAAGTACGAAAGTTGTTCGGCCCGATGAGATCTATATGTGTACCGAGTTTCATATTATTACATGCAAGCGTGTCTGATGTATGGACCAAGTTTGCGGACCCCGTTCAAGGGGGCGCTGTCGAGCCCCCCTGCCACGCCCGGGTACCAGCTTCAGCCCGGCCCTGATGGCCGCGGGTTCTGACCCGTGTGCAAAGTTTCAAGAGTTTTCGAGCACGTTAAGGGTCTCAAAAGTGCCCGAAAGGTTGACAGAAAAATAAGAATAAGAAGAATAATAATAAATAATTCTACCGAAAACAATAGGGCCTTCGCCCTTTCAGGGCTTGGGCCCTAATAATCCTACCGAAAACAATAGGGCCTTCGCCCTTTCAGGGCTTGGGCCCTAATAAATAATCCTACCGAAAACAATAGGGCCTTCGCCCTTTCAGGGCTTGGGCCCTAATAAACCTGAGTTATTTCACATCGGCTTTTCAAGATATTTTGTACAAATGGTACCAGATTTTATAGAAATTTACAACTGAAGAAATAAAAGTATTTAGGTAGAATTTCAAAAACTCTTCTCAATTTGTACTAAAGTGTAGTGTAGTGTAGATTGAGACTTTACCTTCCTGATAATTGTGCGCTCCGTCGGGCAGTGCCAGGAAAGGCAGGTACTTCCATTCCTCTGGGAGTGTGTTACTGTCATGACCCGCACTGGGAATAATGGGAGGATATGAGAATTCTACCTGAAATAAAAATAAAAAGACAACAGTAGACTGATTTTAGGTTAATGATGAAAAGGGGCTATCTGAAAACTATAAAAATCTAGCATATTTTTAGCACAGCTCAAATATTTGAACAGCTTTGTACTCATCAATTTTAATAAAACGAATGTATTTTTTACCAAGTTAACCTGTCATGGCATGTGGTGTGAGCTTAATATGCACTGCAAATAATATAATACCTTTGCATGTATAACATTTTAATTAGTTTTACAATGAAGAGTTTTGAAAATTAACTTTAATTTATTATTTTTTTTCTGTTGTTTTTCAGAGCAGTAAAATGTAAAATGTGTAAAATTTACAGATCCTTTTTTTTATTTTATTTTTTTAACTTAAAATACTTAAAACAATTAAGAAATAACTGATGACAAGCTAAGTTATTGGTAATATAATAAGATAATGTACCCTGAACCGTGGAGGTTTTGTAAACTTGTTTTGTTAAAGGTACAATATGTAAGAATTTTGCATTAAAATATCCCAAAATCTCAAGGCCAGTGTTATATATTTTGTTAAGTTGATTACTTACAATATCCCAAATGTTTCCAACTATTTTTAAATCGTGAGAAAATTGCGATTTTAACCAAGGAAACGGGGCGTTAGAGCAGGGGGGAGCTGGGAGTCGCCAGTCAATTGCGTCATATCCGCGTTACCCTCGGTTTCCGCTCATACTGCGTGGAGTCCTGGACAAATGCGGAAGTTGTAGTTGTAGCGTCTATCAAGCTACAAACGTTAGCTTGTTTCTTGCAGTCGTTATGGGACACAATTATTCTTTACCGATTGCAGCTGGTTCTGTCGACAAAGCATGCTTAATTTTATATTTTCCAAATGTAGCATTCGGTAATAGTTATGTTTATGTAAGGAAAGTATTATTGCTTTAGATTTGTGTTTAGTTTATTGACATTGTTTATCACGTCTGGTGTTTATGGCCATGTAAATAAACATAGCATGTGTTATACATAAAGATTAATCAGTATTTTGGCAAATGATGTGGGCATGTTCGAATGTACTTTTACAACAATTGTTTAGAACATGTAAAACTGCGCAGCGTTATCACAACAATGAATTCAACAAATACAGTAACATCTATGAAGTATTAAACCTTACTTTTCTTGCGGTTAATTCATTTTAATGAAATAAAAGTGTGATGAGGTTTAAGAGTCAGGAAGGAAGAAGACGCGTCGTCGTGACTGGGACTCGTACTTTATTAAAATAAAGCAAAACAAACAAAAGCCGAGCACAACGCTCATTCACTGTGGCAACCGCGACGGCACAAAACAGTTAAAAAATGAGAGCTCGGATCCACCGGTTTTCTTCCTCTGAGTCCAATTTTCTCTCCAGTCTCTCTCTCTCGTTCCAGCGCGGCTTATAAGCGGTCTCTCCACGCGGATCACTGCAATAAGACACAGGTGCATTTGCACTTGACCTACTTGCTCGTCTCTTCTCTCTCCCGTTACAGACCGCGCTGAACCACGCCCCCCTCGCCACAAAAAGCATGTCATTAAACGCAACATTTATAAAAATAGAACTTAGCCTCATCATCCATGAACATGATTTTTCGATTCCCGTCTGACTGATTTACATCCACGGTGGAGTTTAAAACGACAGTTCCCATCATTCCACGCTCCTTCACATCGTCATCAAGCTACGCCGTTGTTGTTGTTTGGAATGTAGCGCCCTCTAGCGGCAAAAATTCTTGCATATTGTACCTTTAATTAAACTGCAAATTTCCATTGATTGCAAAATTCGACATGGAACACAGCAGATCAAATGCATGAACACTTAGGAAACCATATTACTGCATGCTGTAGTGAAGCACACGACTGATGACATATGACAAAAACAGTCCAATAATCCAGAACAAGAAAAATCAGGAGAACTGGCAACACTTTAAAACTTAGAACTAAACATAGATGATACCATACACAGAACTAGGGAAAATCAGGGCTTGAATACATGGGGAGACATAATGATTGACAGGTATACGTAATCAATAACCAAGGGAACAAACTAGGGAAGACAGGTAGGCAGACAGGCAAACAGGGAAACCAAAAAAATAATAAAAAAAAATACTATGGTAATGCCGTATATGAGTCTACCTGTAGAGACATTCCCTTCTCTGCCTTCTCTTATAAAATAACCTTTTTATCATAGTAAAATCTACATATCGGTTCGATTATGAAAAAAAAAAAAAAAAAAAAAATTGGCCTCTGGCTTCCTGCGTACCGACACAACCGCAGTGTTCGCATTAGCCCTTACGCTTTTTTAGCTCAAGGTTGCAGGCTTGTCTAGTGGCTTTGGTTGAACAGCCATATCATGTGACTTCCAGGAACTCCTTTACAAAAACAAGGCTTCCAGAGATCGCTGTAATATGCAGATAAAGACGTTTTAAGTAGAATAATGTCAAATGTTTTTGAAATAAAAAGCCTGTTGAATTGCACTACTTGAAAAAAATAGGCATTGCATTAACCATGCTTGCATTTTAATGCATTGTATTTTTAGTGCTTACATTTTTATGGGCTGAAATTCAACATGGTTGAATATTTAAGCTGTGAATATTTCAATTAAAAACATTTCAAACACCTTTTCATTATAAAAAATTCAATAATCCATATTCACCTTTCATATTTCACTTCCAAAATATTCAAACTGTTTAAAAATACAACCAATAATATTCAACAGGCAATTTTCGGTCCATTTTATTTCGCTTTGCAAATTCGCTTCCACAAATTCAGTGGTTCAAATTCGACAGTAAATTCAACATTGACGTCCAGGAACTGCAGGAAAAGCAGTAGATTGCCGAGCATACTCTCCATCTGCTGTTAGTCGACCTCACCAGCAGGGGGTGCAAAAGCGCTTGTTGCTGACGAAGACATTCATTCATAAAATGAAAATGATTATCTGTGTCAGTATATGCGGAAAAGATGATAAACACACAAAAGCTGTGTTTATGTTTCATTCAATAACTTCATTGTTACTTTCCCTGTGTATTCTACATGTCATCAGCTTTCTCTACCATGAACAGGATTATAATCGGTTTCCCTCAATACCTTATACTCAAGGATTTCCCTTCCGTTGATAGTGATATGAAAGACCAATCTTGCACCTTATTAGGGAAGTAGGCTGTAGGCTATTATATAGGCTACAGGCAAGAAGATGGACTCAGAATATGAACTTAATGCGCAAAGTTTCATGCTGAGCGTTTCGTGATATACTGGCATAAAATCAACACATATATATAGTATGCATACGTGTATTGCATTAGCTTAAACTGTCACAGCACTTGCATATTGTCCTCCTACTGTTAGTTTAACTGTAAATCGCTATGGATAAAAGCGTCTGCTAAATGACTAAATGTAAAAATTGGCTTGATATTGGACATTAGCACATTTAGGGACCGTCTCTAAAGTTGCATACAACATTGGCATACACGTTTCTAACTTCAATAGCAAACTTAAATTTATTTGAATAAATATCAAAAATCCAAAGGGTGTGCATTATGCCTGACACTAAATGAACACTTTACAGTTGGTTTTATGACTGTAAGTCGTTCTATTCAAATGCTATCGGAGTTAGAAACGTGTATACCAAAGTCGTATACACTTTAGAGACGGTCCCTAAATGTGCGAATGTCCAACATCAAGCCATCTGTATGCCAATCTATCACTGGGAAACGCTCAGCATTAAGCTTTGCGCGTTATTCTGAGTCCATCTGCTTGCCTGCGAGTTTGGTCTTTTACATCACTGTAGTCCAGTTAAGCGTTGTATATGTCCAGCAGGGGAATCCTTAAGTATTGAGGGAAACCCTAATGGCCTGCATGCAGCACATCGCCACAATATAAAGTTAAGGCAACTAAACAACCAAGAGAAATATATGTCAACCTCAAAAATGTAACATTGGATCTGTATATCCGCATCGGGGAATAACATTATAATCTCGTTCACGGTAGAGAAAGATGCATGTAGGCTACACAGGAAAAGTAACCGTGAAGACACTGAATTTCACATAAAACAGCCGTCATAATAATCACAAATACACTTACATTTCTGTAAATGAGTTTTATGAATGAATGACTTGTTCTAACTGTTGCTGGTCTTCAACACGCGCTTTTGCACCATCTGCTGGTGTGGTAGACTAACAGCAGATGGAAAGTATGCTCGGCAATCTACTGCTTTTCCTGCAGTTCCTGGACGTCAATGTTGAATTTACTGTCGAATCTGAACCACTGAATTTGTGGAAGCGAATTTGCAAAGCGAAATAAAATGGACCGAAAATTGCCTGTTGAATATTATTGGCTGTATTTTTAAACAGTTTGAATATTTTGGAAGTGAAATATGAAAGGTGAATATGGATTATTGAATTTTTAATAATGAAAAGGTGTTTGAAATGTTTTTAATTGAAATATTCACAGCTTAAATATTCAACCATGTTGAAGTTCAGCCCATAAAAATGTAAGCACTAAAAATACAATGCATTAAAATGCAAGCATGGTTAATGCAATGCCTATTTTTTTTTCAAGTAGTGCAATTCAACAGGCTTTTTATTTCAAAAACATTTGACATTATTCTAATTCCATACGTTTTGGAGACAACAAACACATGATTGCAACGATATATGATTTATCTATGTTCTTCAAGCTGTGTCGGGTATCTTCATAATAATAGATTATATTTATAATGCAACGCTAATCGACATAGCCTCTATCATTGTGCAAGAATACTATAAAATAATATATTTGCTGTCTGATTTTTTATATCCGAAGCCACATCAGATTCAGAAGGTTATAAAAGTATGTTTGGAGCAAAAACATTTTTTGAAAAAAAAAAAAAAATTGTCATGTATTCGGTGTGCTAAGCTAACATGCTAGCTAGGCCTAAGATGCACCTTCCACCTAGCTGAGCAAATATGTTATGTTTATTAATAATTTTAAAATAGTAAAGCTCACTGAAATGTTTCTTTTTTTTTTCAAGAAGGGCATTTGATACAGTTTCCAAGAAGGTGGAGTGAGATGTTTGATCAAAGAAATGAGGGATTAAAATAATGTGAATAGAAAGTCGTCAGTAATTATAATGAAGACAAAAAAAAGAATAATTAGAGCCATAACCAGGCTAGAGAGGTGTGAATGTGTGCAGTGAAGACTGAAACTGAATGGGGCAGTTTGCAACACAAAACAATAGAGGCAATACACTGAATGGTTGCTTAAAAGATGACAATAAACATCAGTTAGCATTTTAGAGTCTTCTCAAAATAAAATCACCTGACATAGGGCCCTATTTTAACGATCTGAAACGCAAGTATCAAGCGCGAAACGCAAGTAACTTTGTGGGCGGGTCTTGGGCGCTGTTGCTATTATACCGGCGGGATAAATGACTCTTGCGCCCGACGCAAATCTAAAATGGGTTGGTCTGAAGTAGCTTCATTATTCATAGGTGTGGTTTGGGCGTAACGTGAAACAAACCAATCAGAGCGTCATCTCACATTCCCTTTAAGAGCAGGCGCGCTTGTTCTGTGGCGGATTGATATTATAACGGCGGATTTGCCAGGCGCACGCCAGGAGCGGTTCACAGCCAAGGAGACCGACGTTCTCGTCAGCACCGTAAAACACAGAGAAGTGACATTGGGGATGGAGAAACACACCCAAATTAGCTTCGGTTAAACAGGTGTATAATAATTTGGGTAAATGTGTAAGCTAGATTTATGCCTATTTTTTCACATCTTCATGGACACAACAATGATTTCCCTCATGTGTTAATATTTTTCCTTGTAATAATGTATGGTTTTCTAAAAATGAGAACTGCTGCGTCAGTGTGTAGATGAGATAAGCAAAGTGTCTGCACGTTGTGCACACGCTACATTGGTTATGGCCAAGCATGCGCCCTTAAAATAGCATATGAATAACATCGCAACACGCCACTGACTTTAGACTAGGTTTTTCCTGGTCAGTGGCGGAATTGTTTTCTAAACCTGCAAAATACGTTTGCGCCGGAACACGCCTCCTCTTTGCGCTGAACCGCCCCCGGGAGCGCAAATGCATTTCCTAGTTTACCGACGTGCGTCTGTGGAGGGAAAAATCCGCTGTGCGCGGGTGCAAAATAGGAATGATACATGCGTCGGTGTACAAAGTCAATTGCGCTGGGTGCAAGATAGGGCCCATTGTCTTAAAACACATTTAATACAATTCTAAGTTTTAGACTTATCATCTTCAGATTTGACATATAATATGGTCAGACATGTGGCTTTAGCTGCAGTGCATTTCTAGATTAAAACCATGCTAACTTCAACTTTATTTCCATAAAGACTTTTCATAAAAATATGTTTCTTATTACTTTAAAAAATGTGAAGCTTTTTATAAAAAATATATAATTATGACAATAATTTAATTCTGACTTTACAATAAACTGCCAAGTGTCTGCTTTCAAATGAAACCATACTTAGGCTATGCTTTTAGCACAAAGGGTTCATGAACTGTAATTTGGATATGCCATTTGTTGGGATTTTTTCAAAAGTAGGGGTTGGCTAACAAAAGGCTAACAGGTCAGCGGACTGAGGGGGCACACTTTTGAGGACTTCAAAATTCTGTGAAGCAAGGAATAATGCATTGTGCCATCATGCCTTTTTTTTCATATTAAATGCACAATTTTTGCACAATTTCTTTCCTGACAAGGTATTCTTCATTTATATACAGAAGTGAGCTTTGGCAGCCCACTGGAGGTGTTACAGTCCAAGATAAAAAAAATAAAAAAAATGATGGCCCGGCTCGCAAATGCACAAGGATGGTGTTTTATTTATATACAGTGAGGGGTGGTTCCCCACGGGGTGCGCAGTATATGGCTAGCCTATGAATGAATGAGAGAAATGTGCATTTTTCACCAGTTTTGCTTGCACTTTCTTGAGCCCTAGCCTATTCGGATGGGATTAACTTTACAAGGGTAGATGGAGTAATGTAATTTTACCACAGGATGTCTGTAATAGTAATGGCCAATTCGCATGGAATAAGATATCTCAGTAAAACTAGCAGAAGTGGGAGGAGTAACTCAATTTGCGCATTGCCGTCACCCTCCTGTCGCCATTTGTGTATTACGTTGCTTCCTGATATCACGTGCGCAAACAACCTATATATACAGTGAGGAAAATAAGTATTTGAACACCCTGCTATTTTGCAAGTTCTCCCACAAATCATGGAGGGGTCTGAAATTGTCATCGTAGGTGCATGTCCACTGTGAGTGACATAATCTAAAAAAAAAAATCCAGAAATCACAATATATGATTTTTTTAACTATTTATTTGCATGATACAGCTGCAAATAAGTATTTGAACACCTGTCTATCAGCTAGAATTCTGACCCTCAAAGACCTGTTAGTCTGCCTTTAAAATGTCCACCTCCACTCCATTTATTATCCTAAATTAGATGCACTTGTTTGAGGTCGTTAGCTGCATAAAGACACCTGTCCACCCCATAGACATAATAAATACATAGCTATTGGCCGCTGGATCGTACGTCAACGGCGCCGCCATACTGCGGAGGGCAACTTTCCCATACCTCTCATAATGAGAATTGAGAAAAATGCCTATTTCGTGTGCTGCTTGGGGCTTTACAAAGCGCCACACAATTGAAAACAGGTCTCAGGGAATTACCTTTTTGAAAATTTGAAAATTGAAAAATTAAAAAAAAATTAAAAAAAATTTATTGTTTCTGGTTGTATTTCATTTACTATTTTTATTTTCAGAGGAGAAAGGCCACGAAATTTTTAAATACTACTGTTATTGTGTCACGAAATGTAGTTTTAAGAGTTTTTCAGTCGACAATGTAGTTGTTTAAAGGTCAAATCTGTGGTTTATTTATAAAGATAGCGCCTATTTAAAAATGTTATCAGACGGTTTCGGAGTTGTGAGATCCAGCGATCACCGGGCGCTCAGTGCTCATGTACCCCGCCGAGAACAGCCTTACCTCGGCTAGTGCTTCTGACGTTCGCCGCTGGATCTGATGTCTTTAGGCTAGTGGTTAAACATTGAGAATAATTCGTCTTGTGTATATCTAACGGGCGATCTTTGGTCTCATTAATCTATAATTTGTTCCTTGGCAAATCGTTTTGGCTGAGGGCAAAGTGAAGTTTCATAACTTTATATATTTAGGCTATTTAACTTTAACGTTGTAGCCTGCTGTATGTTTGACTGAATCGTTTACTTTATTTCTTGACTTGTATAGCTTCTTATACCTTTTAAAAACTGAAATTTAACAAAAAGAGACAGGGTTGCGTCATTTTATTTTATATAGCCTATGTAAGAATATTTTAAAATATATAAATTTACATTATTTATTATTGTTATTATAATAATATACCACTTGCGATTATCAATCTATTATAGTTATGCTGTTAAATTATTGTACTATTCATAGTAACTATTTAACTTATTATTTTTTATTGTCTATATTCTGTAATTGATATTTCATATTCTATTGCTATTATTATAGTATTATATATAAACTATATGCTATTATCAATAAATTATTATTATTATTATATTATAGTACTTATGATATTATATAATTATACTTTTCATTACTATTTTATTTGCTGTATACTGTTTGTTTATTTTATTGACTAAACTATTTACTATTAGCCTACTTCTCATTTTATCTTATATTTACTATTTGCATTGCACTGTAGTTGTACCATATCATATGTATTACCATAAAGGATCCATCAGTTATCTTTGTTATTGCTAAAATCGGTCAATGACAGAATATGCTTTTTCCACAATAAGAAAACTTTATTTAATTTAATGTGAAAATTAAATTATATCTCAGTATGGGGGTGTTCACAATTCTTATCCAAGAATAAAAAGCCAAATAGGCTACATGACAAGCCTGAGCTTTGGCCATTCCTTATTAAAAAAATTAAAAGTCTAACTATCGAGATTTTAAATAACTAGAGATGGAACTTTTTTGTACACCACGTACAAACCACTGAAATCGGTTGATAAATGTATTTACATTTTTTGGGGTTTTTATCCAGAAAAAACGCAGCTCACCTGTTTACTTGCATTTGATTACAGCGCAGTCTTGCCCTCCGCAAAATGGCGGACGCGTTGACGTATCGCAGCAACGTTCCAAATCGGCCAATAGGGCGTCTATGTATTTATTATGTCTATGGTCCACCCCATACAATCAGTAAGAATCCAACTACTAACATGGCCAAGACCAAAGAGCTGTCCAAAGACACTAGAGACAAAATTGTACACCTCCACAAGGCTGGAAAGGGCTACGGGGAAATTGCCAAGCAGCTTGGTGAAAAAAGGTCCACTGTTGGAACAATCATTAGAAAATGGAAGAAGCTAAACATGACTGTCAATCTCCCTCGGACTGGGGCTCCATGCAAGATCTCACCTCGTGGGGTCTCAATGATCCTAAGAAAGGTGAGAAATCAGCCCAGAACTACACGGGAGGAGCTGGTCAATGACCTGAAAAGAGCTGGGACCACCGTTTCCAAGGTTACTGTTGGTAATACACTAAGACGTCATGGTTTGAAATCATGCATGGCACGGAAGGTTCCCCTGCTTAAACCAGTGGCCCGTCTTAAGTTTGCCAATGACCATTTGGATGATCCAGAGGAGTCATGGGAGAAAGTCATGTGGTCAGATGAGACCAAAATAGAACTTTTTGGTCATAATTCCACTAACCGTGTTTGGAGGAAGAAGAATGATGAGTACCATCCCAAGAACACCATCCCTACTGTGAAGCATGGGGGTGGTAGCATCATGCTTTGGGGGTGTTTTTCTACACATGGGAAAGGGCGACTGCACTGTATTAAGGAGAGGATGACCGGGGCCATGTATTGCAAGATTTTGGGGAACAACCTCCTTCCCTCAGTTAGAGCATTGAAGATGGGTCGAGGCTGGGTCTTCCAACATGACAATGACCCGAAACACACAGCCAGGATAACCAAGGAGTGGCTCTGTAAGAAGCATATCAAGGTTCTGGCGTGGCCTAGCCAGTCTCCAGACATAAACCCAATAGAGAATCTTTGGAGGGAGCTCAAACTCTGTGTTTCTCAGCGACAGCCCAGAAACCTGACTGATCTAGAGAAGATCTGTGTGGAGGAGTGGGCCAAAATCCCTCCTGCAGTGTGTGCAAACCTGGTGAAAAACTACAGGAAATGTTTGACCTCTGTAATTGCAAACAAAGGCTACTGTACCAAATATTAACATTGATTTTCTCAGGTGTTCAAATACTTATTTGCAGCTGTATCATACAAATAAATAGTTAAAAAATCATACATTGTGATTTCTGGATTTTCTTTTTTTAGATTATGTCTCTCACAGTGGACATGCACCTACGATGACAATTTCAGACCCCTCCATGATTTCTAAGTGGGAGAACTTGCAAAATCGGTCCCAAAAATCGCTGCAAAAGATGCTTTCCAACAGGTTTTATCCAAGCGGCAACCTCCCCGTCTCTCTCTTGAAACCAACACGGAAGTGAGTTAAACTGCAATTCATCGACTGGCCGCTTGAGGCTGGCTGCAGAAGTGAGTCAAATCTGTATCTCCCCCATGTTAAAATGACCAACTTTACAGCAGAAAAAAACATGTTTACAGCCTGGTTCTCTATGTGGCTTTGGTCTATACAGCTAATTTTGCCCTTCATAACAACTGTGAGGGGGGTGAATTTTTTTATAACTCATCCGTTTAGTTGATTAATATTTAAAGTTCTGCATAATTAAGGGTGTGTCCACTTTTGAGTGACAGGTGGATTCCCGCTGATGTCAATGCTAGACGTTTGTTTGCTGTTAGCCGCGTCACTACTCACTTCACCTCAGCAAATTTTAGCTGCTGAACTTGCCATCTCTGCAGTGTTTGTGCTTTTTTCGGGATTATTTCATACAATTTAATACACCCATTACTTCGCCCACGGCTTTGGATTCCGTCGTTGTCGTCGAGTATCGTTCGAGAGAACAACCAGCGCTGTATTTCAGTTGTTTTCCTCTGTGAACATGCACTAATGGATGTCTGACAATTTCGTTGGTTTTTGGAGTTTTCAGATTTAAAAACGTCTATAGATATAAAGGCTCGTTGGTTCTGCTCTCACGGAACAGATAGATTATAATATGCTTATGTACCGTCAGATGAAATCCTGCAGGTGTCGGCGCTTTCTCCGTCCATGCTATAAATGCACATCCTTGAATGAGCGTGGATTTTCTAGCGCATTTACTTAACTTCATAGGTAATATATCTATGGTTTAACCCATTTGAGAGGCGGCCAAAATCTGAATTTAAAATGGACTGAATAAGCTCTCTACGAACTTGACGAGCGATTCCGTGCTGACGGACCATAGACTATAAAAAAAGAATGACTGACATGTAACTGTTATGCACATAAATCACTGTCACACACACTCTCTCAGAATAATAGTTAAGTTACTGCATAATACATTTTCAACTAGCAGAATAGTACAGAATCACGATACACAGTCTCACTTGTAGCCATGTCTTTTAATAATATTTCGAAGGGCAAAAACAGGAACTTTTCATTGGCTTTACATCATCAACTGTCACTTTAGCGCGAGGCCCTGTGCAGTCGCAGACTTAAGCCGCGTTTCCACCGCAGGAACTTTCCCCAGGAACTAGGAACTTTGGGCTGGTACTCGATGTGTTTACACCTCAGGAACCAGGGTCTAAATGAAGTTCCGGGTAAATATTTCCCCCTCCGATAGTCCCCGCTCATGAGGTAGTACTTTTTCAAAGTTCAGGAACTTTCAGGGGTGGGACTTGTGCGCTGCACAAGCTGATTGGTTGTGTTCACGCCGCATTTTGGTTGGATGATTCCACGCAGCATTTTATTTATTTTTAACCTCCCTTTTTAAAAAATCTATTGCGGTTCGTGTCGTGGCTTCATGCAGTAAGAGTTGTCTGTCTGCAAATATGGAATTTAATTAAAAAAACTGGTGGACTGGCGACGAGTTTCAGGCTTTATTAAGGGTATTTGTGGAAGAGGAAACTTTCTGCGCGTTCGTCCCAGCCATCTCACGGTCAATGTCCGCAATAGCTGATAACATACAAATTTTATATCTAACGTTAGCATTACGAGCTTACTGAACACGCTTTATCAGTGCTCGTCTCTTTTCTGCCACAGCTTTTATTATTAAGTCATTGGGTCTCATTCATGAAACATTCGTAAATATACGAGTAAATATGTGAGTGATTTGCGCTTAAAGAGACATTCCCGAAAATTCTTCTCCTGATTCACAAATACTTCATAAATGTCAGATGTGATAGTGAAATGTGTGTGTGGGTTAATGAATTCCAATCAGTCGTAAATGGGACACGCGCGTGCACGCTCATTCTCAATTACCATAAATCCCGCCCGACTGACAACTATATATGGGCATCATATTATGACACGAAACGAAGGATTTCAACATGTCTTCTCAAAAGCGAATGAAGAAGAGAAATTTCTCAGATGCAGAAATTGAAGTTTTATTATCAGAAGTTCATTCAAAACGCCACATTTTATTTTCAAGCGTAGCCTACATAGTGGCGTATCAGGTCCTAAAAAAAGGATTTTTTTAGATAATAATGCTTTTACCTAAATGCTTTAGGTACGAATACTTGGCAGCATATTAGCCTGCAGATGCAGTTAACGGAGTTTCATCTGTTAATCGAACAGTCCCAGAAGTGAAAAGAAAATGGTTCGACATGAAGCTTGACTGCAACACTTGTGACTTGCGGAAAAAATAAATAAATGAATAAACAGCTTGAATATAAAAAATATTTAAAAAATAAAAGACTTGCGGACTTGTGTTCAGTTTGCAGATGCTATTACTGGCTCTCGTAATAAAAGTAAAAAGAAAAACCGTATGTAATTACTATAGGCCTATATAATATTTTTTCAAAATGCTGTGTAATACCGATTAAGGTGAATTAAAATGCAGCCTTATTAATGAGCAAAACGTTCGGATGTTAAACGCACTATTTACGCGTGGCTGGGAGGAGGTGTAGATTTCTTTCGTACCAACTAACATTTGGAAAATACGAACATTTTAATGAATCCGAAAATTTACGCCAGAACCACTTTACACACGATTTACACAAAAATTCGTTCTGCTCGTGTTTCATGAATGAGACCCATTATGTTTACACATTGTCATCTATTGCAAGGTTAGGTTAGTAACAAACAACTATTTACAAGACTGTCACTATTTATGATTGATAGACGGGGTTCAGGCTTTTTTTAAGCGTATTTGCGAAAGAGGAAATTTGTTTGCGCGTTCGTCCCAGGCATCTCACAATAACTGATAACATACGTTGTCTAATTTTATACGCATACAAGCTTTCTGAACACGCTTTAGTATCAGTGCTCGTCTATTTTGTTTTGTTAATTACCTCGTTAGTAAACCAATACATAACTGCAGCACAGTTTGAATCTCCTCCATACTTATTATAAATGTGGCGCAACTGATTACTATCCGTCGCAGACTGGGAGGAGCAGTTGCGCGCAGTTTACCTTCCCGGTACTTTAGACCGCGGTATAAACGCAGAAAGCAACCGGTCTGGAGCAAAAAAAGTTCCTGGTACAAATTGTTCCGGGTAATTTCGGTGGAAACGCGGCTTTAGTACTTTCCATAGGGTACTTCCATAGGGTACAAGTAAATGATTTACTTTTAGCTTCTGACCAAGGCTGTATCTCAATACTAGTTTTACTTGATCTTAGTGCTGCGTTCGATACTATAGATCACACAATACTCTTAGATCGACTACAAAATTATACTGGTGTTCAAGGACAAGCACTAAGCTGGTTCAAATCATACCTATCTGACCGCTACCATTTTGTCTATTTAAATGGAGAAAAATCGATCATAACTCCAGTAAACTATGGAGTGCCGCAGGGATCTGTATTAGGCCCTCTGTTATTTTCAATATATATGATGCCACTTGGAAATATTATAAGGAAACATGGAATTAGTTTCCATTGTTATGCTGATGACACTCAAATATATATTTCATCACGGCCGGATGAAAACGCTACATTTTCCAAATTGACAGAGTGTGTTAAAGATATAAAAGATTGGATGACGCGTAATTTTCTTTTATTAAATCCAGACAAGACAGAGGTAATACTTATCGGTTCAAAAAACCGCCCACAAAACCTCGCACAATACAACTTTAACATCATAGGATGTCCTGTTACTTTATCCTCTACAGTAAAAGACCTGGGTGTTATACTCGATTGCAACCTGTCTTTTGAAAATCATATTTCTTATGTTACAAAAACAGCCTTTTTCCACCTTAGAAACATTGCTAAGCTACGTAATATGCTATCAGTTTCTGATGCAGAAAAGTTAGTTCATGCATTCATGACCTCGAGACTGGATTACTGTAATGCTTTATTAGCTGGTTGTCCTGCATCCTCAATAAACAAGCTACAGTTAGTCCAAAATGCCGCCGCTAGAGTTCTTACGAGATCAAGAAAATATGATCATATAACACCGATTTTATCATCACTGCATTGGTTACCTATAAAGTTCCGTATTAATTACAAGGTATTGCTACTGACTTATAAAGCCCTAAACGGCTTAGCTCCAGTCTATTTAACGGATCTTCTATCGCCCTATAATCCATCGCGCTCTTTGAGATCACTAAATTCAAGGCTTTTGGTCATACCTAGGATATCCAGAACCACCAAGGGAGGGAGAGCATTTTCACATTTGGCTCCAAAACTCTGGAATAGTCTTCCTGATACTGTTCGTTGCTCAGACTCGCTCTCCCAGTTTAAAACTAGATTAAAGTCGCATCTCTTCAGCCAGGCATTCATATAATCCTACAGTTCAAACTACAATCCGGCCTCTATCCAATGCCAGAGGAGAACTGGCCCCCGACTGAGCCTGGGTTCTCCCAAGGTTTTTTTTCTCCATTAAGGCACCTGATGGAGTTTTAGGACACCATTAGGTCACTTGATGGAGTTTTTCGGTTCCTTGCCACTGTTGCCTTTGGCTTGCTCAGTTGGGGATATTTTGGGGATATCTAATTTAATTTTATCAATCAATAAATTCCTCTTGAAACAAACTTTGTTGTATTATTTTAATTTAATACTGTGAAGCTGCTTTGATGCAATCTGTATTGTGAAAAGCGCTATACAAATAAACTTGACTTGACTTGACTTACTTTCAGTAGCATATAGCATTACCTCCCAAGCCTGAGCTAACTCGATCACGTCGAGCGGTGAGCCGCGAGCGTGGTTTCATAGCCAGGCTCCTCCAGCTTCACCCACGCCCCGCCTCTTTGCCCATTTTCTAGCTGTTTCTCAATTCCAAGAACGCAAAGAACAGACTTGCGTTCTCTTTGAGACTGGTCTTGCCAGGCGACCTTGAAAGAACGAACTCGGAAGGACGCGAGAACACAGAACGCATCTTTATGAGAATTGAGATGTGCTGCGATATTGCTGCTTAACTGACCATCTCGGCAAATACAACACAACATCACAAACATATGTCACAACCTTTTAAACATTTCTTTCATATTATTATAGACATTGTATTATAGACATTGCGAAAGAAACCTAAAATTCTCGGGACAGCAGCATGTGTCCAAAATGTTATCTTAACCGTTCTATTTCATCAGAAACGATCTGTAAACAGGGCTTTAAGTGTAAAATACCGAACTTGTCCTTTAAGGATACCTGACCATACCCTAAAAATGTCAAATGATCTCACATTTTAAAGGGATAGTTCACTTTGAAATACAATTTTGGTATGTTTTAGCTTACCTCAAGGGCATCCAAGATGTAGGTGTCTTTTTTTCCGCAGTAGTTTCAATTTTTATATTTTTAGGTCAAACCGTTCTTGTCTGTCAGTCAAATAATGCAGGTCTATGGTCACCAGTCACCACCTCAAAGAGCAAGCACAGAGTCCAAATTAAAACAATTCCACATCGTCCAAATTAAACAATTCCCCATCGTAAGTACACATTGATGGCCTAAGACACGAAACGAGCGGTTTGTGTGAGAAAACGAACAGTATTTATATCGTTGTTACCTCTTGAACACAGCCGCGTCCAAATGATCTGAGGGCGCGGGCGGGTATAGATATATACACTAGATATCGCCTTGGCTACGGTTTCGTTCCAATGAACTGCAGTAGCCAAGGCGACATCTAGTGTATATATCTATTCATGGGTTTCATCAGGTCCCTTTCCACAGGTGTATAAAATCAAGCACCTAGATTATGAATGCAGACTGCATTGTGCTTGATTAATACACCTGTGGAAAGGGACCTGATGAAACCCATGAATACCTGCCCGCGCCCTCAGATCATTTGGACGCGGCTGTGTTCAAGAGGTAACAACGATATAAATACTGTTCGTTTTCTCACACAAACTGCTCGTTTCGTGTCTTAGGCCATCAATGTGTACTTACGATGGGGAATTGTTTAATTTGGACGATGTGGAATTGTTTTAATTTGGACTCTGTGCTTGCTCTTTGAGGTGGTGACCATAGACCTGCATTATTTGACTGACAGACAAGAACGGTTTGACCTAAAAATATCAAAATTGAAACTACTGCGGAAAAAAAGACACCTACATCTTGGATGCCCTTGAGGTAAGCTAAAACATACCAAAATTTTATTTCAAAGTGAACTATCCCTTTAATGAGAGTTACTAACATTTGCATGCAGCAGTTAGTGTCACCAGGGGTCCTTCTCTGTGATATAATTTCCTGCCACATGGTCTTTTTATACAATATTAACAAATGACTCCTTGAATGGTGGTTACACCACCTTGACACTTCAGGAATTTGACTTGACTCGCATGATTCCCCAAATTAATTATAATATTTAGAACAATCGTGTTCCATTTACTTTTATTTACTGTTAGCCTAAATAGTTCTGATGTAGATTATTATGTCAAATTATGTCAAACTAGCTGATATGTTGTTTTATTGAGAATTTCACCTTTTTTAAACAAGATCAATTATTTGGTACAAAGTTTTTACGGTTACACCAGATTAACATTTTTGCAATCATCCCCCAAATATTCTCTCAAAATGAATTAAAACCAGAAATGTTAGACTTTGTCCTAAAAAAAGAGAATGTATGCAAGTCATTTGCCATTTTATTTAGAAATTTTAACCCTATTAAATTTAAATTAAACCATATGGACACAAACAAAAATGATGATTTTTTTTTTTTTGCAAGGTTGTAATTGCAAGGTTAAAGAAAATAGTGGGGAGAGAGGGAAAATTATTTTAAGCTTTTAGGGAATGTGGTGTCTGTAGGCAATGTTGCTAAGCATGAACACTAGGGGAAGATATAGATATAGAATAGAGAATAGAGAGCTTGAATGTACAGAGGTTGCACCAACTAGTGGACTTTAATGCTCTGCCATGACACTTTAAGCGTCGACTAGTCGCTGGTCATGGCCTATAGAGGGCACAACAGGATAATACATATTGGAAGTCCACTTTAAAGCTCCATGTCCAGACAGTTAAAATGACAAATAAATGCATACTCAGAGAGCGCTTCACAAGATGTTTGATTATGTTATAGATGCTCAAAATTAATTGAGAGAATGCATGTTTTAAACAGCTTATTGTACACCTAAGTTTATTTACCTTTCTAAACTAATGGGTGCTACATTGTAGATTGTGATGTGTGTGTGTTACAATGCAGCATCCATTATTTTAGAGTGGCGATTCATTTACGTGTACAATAGACAGAGAATCATTCAGTAGCGCAGAAATATAAAAGCTCTTCCAAACTTTATAATGGCAGTGAATAGAGGACGAAATTTTTAAGCCCAAAAAAGTGCACTCATCCATCATAAACGTACTCCACACGGCTCCGAGGGGTTAATAAAAGCCTTCTGAAGCAAAGCGATGCGTTTGAGTAAGAAAAATATCCATATTAAAAACTGAAATAAAGCTTCCGGCAGACGGCCTACGCACGCCGACTTCACTAACGCCAAAAAAGACACGACGTAGAAGTAGCGTAAACTTTGATGCCTCTCACGATTCAAACAAATAGGGCTGGGCAACAAACTCAAACTTTTGAACAGGATGAAGTTTTAAAATGAAAACGCACTAGTGTAACATATAGATTTTTTTTAATACTGATTTAATTTGATTTGTAACGACCTTATTACAATGTCTTATTATTCTAACTGAATTTATTATTCCTACTATATTTTTATCTTTATGTACAATAATTGAATTTGTATGTGATGCCTTGATACGTTACTATCTCTTGTACAGCCAGTGACCATTATTCATCTGGTCATGTGATATCAACATGGAACTTCCATGAGGGAGGGACACCTTTATAAAGAATAAAATAGCTTTTGCTATACAACTATGTATGACTGAAATCTACTCATGTGAGTGGACATCATACAATAAGTGCCACTCATTCAAAAATAAAAGAAATGTGTTTTTGTTGTTTTGTTTTTCTGGATGGAATGAAGAGGGCAGTAGTGCTAAAGCTGGATCTCACACACTTTATCACCATCAGTATTGAATTACAGGCGATGTTGTTGATCATTTATGATCATTCATCATTCAGTGAAGTCGAACTCCTTAAGCAGATTTAATTTCGCATATATATATATATATATATATATATATATATATATATATATATATATATATATATGCATTTCTACACCAAAGTACCAATGGTAATGTACAATAGTAAAAACACATACATTCTTTGTAAGGGTAATAGAGAAGCGCACGGCACGTTTGAAGCAGATTAATATTAATAAACAAACATGAGGACAGTCTCTTACCTGACAACCCTTTTTATGGTGAAATCCCACAACTACGATGTGCAGCACCGGTTCCTCTTTGCACTGCGACTCCATCCGCTCTATTACAATCAGATCAGAGTTCAAAAGAGAAGAAATAAAAAGTAAAATATTTGTTTAATGTGTGGAGCCTATAACTTCCGCACTCTTGACCGTCAGTTAGTATGTCACGCGATGCTCCGCCTCCAGGACAAACAAACACACCAGACGAAAAGCTGTCATACTGACTGCATGCCGAGAGAGGGCGCGCCATGGCTCGAATAGATAGATCATCCATCAATCCATCTTGCCATCCATTTTCCAAAGCGCTTATCCTGTGTCGGTGGCCAGTTCTTTACTGTCTCAAATATCATATAACATTGATATTTTTATTCATATTTAAGTAAGTGACAAAATAAAAACCGTATAACAAGAACACTTCTCAGCAAACACACTACGTCACCAGGATAGTAGTCCTTGTTTAGTCTATATGACAACGTTTTGTATTGATATATTTTGTACGTTTTGTGGTTTACATGCAGAAACATACTTTCATTTATTTTGGAGTTGTCCTCATTCAATTAGATTTTTGGTCAGATTTATTTTCTTTTATTAATGCTCACATCATGCTCACAGTATTTTTTTTAGAGTGTTTGCTCATCTGCAATACGTCTATAGGACGTTTCCTGTCAGATGTCAAATAGACATTTAGAAAATGTCTTTAAGATGTTTATGATTTAGAATGTATGTAAAACTGACATCTTAAAGACGTCTATCAGATATTTGTACACAGCAGATGGTTTCCAGATGAAGTGATCTTTAACAGACATCTTGCAGACGTATGTGCTACCCAGATAGCAAAAAATATCGGTACGGCTTCTTTTTGCCGCCGGCCCCAAGCTGTCGGCTATAGGTGCGGCCCGCTGGCGGCGATGAAACGTTTGCCGCCGAATACGTCACTCCTATTTCTTGCGAGATGCCGCCGGCGAACAGCCGCCGGGCCGCCGACTTCATTCTCTCTGGCGGTTGCCGCCGTCTAAATGAACCGCGGCCGGCTGGCGGCAAGCCGCTTTGAAATCGACCAGCCATTGAAACTGACAGCATCTTAACTACTATATCTGTGTAAAAACATCTCAGTCTCAAAAAAAAAAAAAGATGTCAAATAGATTTCTCCGAGATGTACTTGTGCTATCAGGGTACGTTGTGACGACGACGTCAGTTAGTTGTCATTTGGTCAGCGTGACATTACTTTATGGCAACGTTGTGAGGATGTTGTGGTAGAGTTACATTTTTTTTGAATCTTGGCTAACGTTTCAGAAATGTCGTGGGCATGTCCTCAAATGTCGTGGCTAGTTAATCCCATGGAGAACGTTCTAGCAGCGTGGTCCCCTGGTCTTCAGATAATAGCCTATCCGATTGTTAAGTCTGACGTCACGCGTGACGTTTAGCCTTTTCCGGGTCCAAGCGCTCCTCTCGTCCAGAAATAACAATGGTGGAACCTGTAAATTTATTTACGATCACGTCCTTCTTAGTGAGGCACCCTTGGTGATCAAAAAGTGTTTAAATTCCTTTAACACCAACAGAGTGGTTAGTGTAGCTCATCACTCAGGTGACATAATTAAGGGTAGAGTCCAGGCATCAATGAAAAAGAAGATTTACGAGGTTGAAGTGAGTTTGCTCGGGACACGGGACACAGCACTGCGGCATTGTAAAAACACTCAATAATAACCAAAACACTAGCGAAAGCGGTAGGTAGGTAGAGAGGACCTGGACTTTGGACCCGGAAAGAGTATTATCGGAGTGGTTACGTCACGACTTAACAACCGAATAGGCTGTATCAATGTATTTTATTTACAAGTGCCATATGTGATATTCATTTGTCATGAATGACATTCTAAATACAAGCTACAGAGATATTCAAAAAGCTTTTCTTCATTCAATTGAAACAAAATTATAGCTATAATTAAATTGTAGGCTAAAAATTATTTTCATTATTTTATTTTAATTTAAGTGTCATGTTTCTGATTTTTATTAGTTAATAGACGATTGATTTATATTTAAATATTCAGAAACTTTCATTGTAGATTAAAATAAAAGACTGAGAAATCAGTGCCTATGTCACCATTATGTTCAGTTCATAGACACAGTTGTTTTCATTCATCACCTGTTTCCCGCCACCAATCTGTTACCATGGACACTGATCACGTTCCTCACAGGTGCCTGTTGTTTGTGTTCATCACCACTGTGTACCTGCCTGTATTCAGGGGCTCGTTCTTCGTACGTCGCTAACTCAGTTAACGTTAGCTGGATTTGATTGTTGACGATTTGGCATGATCTTGGATTGTTTGGTTCTTCGACGCTCATCCTGGACTTGCTGTCATAGCAACAGGTCCGTAAGCTTAAACCTGCTCGGGAGCAGGCTTATTTCATGTAAACAGGATTAGATGGCAGCTTTATAAGCGGAGCTGATACGGGAAGTCCAGCGCAGCGCGATAGTGCACTTTCTGAGATTGATATTTTTTTCTCGTGACTCTGAGATTGTCGTTTACATTATTAATTTGTTGGAAACGCACATTATTTTCGACTTGTCGGAGTCGGGCTTTAACTACAGCACAAACTGTTTGCATTGCCCTAAGATTATTTGCGAGTGGCTCTTTCCTTTACACTATTGGAGATGCGGAGAACTTGATGGAAAGTGCTGTCTGTCGTGTATTCGGACTTTACCTGGCGCTTTTAGGTTTAAAAAACAGTTTTAGGTTTTTAAGACCCAATGTTGTAAAGCAGTTTTTTTAAAGCAGTTTTTTTTTTTTTTTTTTTTTTTTGGCTATCATTTTTTATGAAGATCATGCAATCATGACCATGCCGATTACAGTATGTCACTCAGGCTTCACTAACGTGATTGGTACCATAGACGGCTTCCATAGACTGCCATCAAGGCCTCAATGAAGGGGATTATGTGAACAGAAAGGGGGTTCACAATGTAAATGTGCAGCCCAGTTACTATTGGGATTCTTAATATTCCAGATTAATAATATTATATCAAATAAAAAAAGGCAGTTGACTAAAATCTTCCATATCACAAATGTGAAAGCAAAATGGCCAGGATCTGTGCATGACTTAAGAATTTCAAGAGATTCACATTTATGCACATTATTTGAAAGTGGTATGAAAAGTTCCACAATTAAATATCAAGCTCACTGTGTTACATACACTTATGCTGATCCTAACAGAACTGCATTTTTTTCATAGATGATTATGACATGTTCCTGCCAGCAGACAGGTGTTTATGACCCCATTCCCTGACCCAAACCAGTTACAATGCAGCTCTAGTCAGGACAAGGGCACACAATGAAATGAACTTTGGCTAACTAAAGGGAATATTTCAGTGTCTGAGAAGTCGTACTCGGTTACTAACGTAACCTCGGTTACTAACGTAACCTCGGTTCTCTCTAGAAGAGGGAACGAGTACTTGCGTAAGTTATCTTACGCTAGGGGAAAACCTCTTTTCCTCGAGATATTGAAGCCAAAAATTATCCTTAATTTTGCAATAATGTAAAACGCATTGCAGCAGCATGCAGACATGGGCGAGACAGCTTGCGCGCCCATAGGCTGCTCTGCGGCAACTGCACCAGCCTATCGATAGAGGCCCCTCATGACGTCAGAACCAATGAGGGTGCTTCGCGCCCAATACGTCATGTCTCGCCGAAAGCGGGTGGGGCTAGGGCTATAAATACTGCCCAGAGAGGCTGGTTTGGTCAGTTTTTTCATCGCTGAAGCGAATCAGAACGTGACGCATGCACGGCAAGATACGCAAGTACTCGTTCCCTCTTCTAGAGAGAACCGAGGTTACATTAGTAACCGAGTACGTTCTCTTACGAGAGGTTCTCTCGTACTTGCGTAAGTTATCTTACGCTAGGGGAACACAGTGTAAAACGCCGTGCGTGCTTGAGACATAACACTAAAGTCCCAAGGGCAGGTGCCCGGGGCTCATACAGTGCCTAATCACAAGGGACTCACAGAGAATCCGGGAAGAGGGGCTAGAATAGCATCATTCCTGTAATATAGAGCTCTGATAAGAGCATATTATATCAAGTGTTCCACACAGCCAGGGCGAACACGGCCTGGACTGATAGATATGGGGGACTTACGCACTGCCCACAGAAGTATATATACGATCAGTGATCGACGCTCTAGCGGTTTCAGCATCCTGAGCCGATAGGATTCGGGCGGGCAATACTGAAAATTTAAACCGAGAGCAACCTAGCTTGTAAAGCGGGAACCTCGAGGTTATAAAACCTTATAAATGTAGACGGGGAGGCCCAGCCTGCCGCCATACAGATATCTTGCAAGGCAATCCCACTGGACCAAGCCCATGACGAGGCCATGCCTCTTGTGGAGTGCGCTTTGACACCTATCGGGCATTGCAGGCCCTTGGATGTGTAAGCTAGCGCTATAGCATCAACTATCCATCTGGATAGACTCTGTTTTGACGCAGCTAGTCCCTTAGAACGTCCGCTGAACAAAACAAAGAGCTGCTCCGTCTGTCTGAAAACAGATGAGCGAGACACATAGGCTCTTAACGCCCTGACCGGGCAAAGGAAGCCTGCGTCCCCTCCTCCTCAGATACTGGCAGGGCCGACAGGGAGATAACCTGTGCCCTAAACGGTGTGTTGAGGGATTTAGGAACATATCCGTGCTTTGGTTTGAGTATGACTCTCGAGTCATTCGGTCCAAACTCCATACACGTCGCGCTCACTGAGAGCGCTTGCAAATCCCCTATGCGCTTCACTGAAGCGAGAGCCAGAAGAAACACTGTTTTGAAAGACAAGAGTTTCAGGTCTATTGACTGTATTGGCTCGAATGGGGCACCTTTCATGGCTTCCAGAACCGTGGAAAGGTCCCAAACGGGAACTGAGGGTGGTCTGGGAGGGTTCAGCCTCTTAGCTCCTCTAAGGAAGCGAATGACCAGATCGTTCCTTCCTAATGACTGGCCAAGCGGTGGTTCAGCGAACGCTGCTATGGCCGCAACATAAACTTTGAGCGTGGATGGGGTTCTGCCCTTATCCAGAAGCTCTTGTAAAAAGGAGAGAACCTCTGCCACTCGCTGTGCACCAGCTAGTAAAAACAGACCATTTTGAGGAATAGAGCCGCCTCGTAGATGGAGCTCTAGCCTGTGTGATCGTGTTTAACACTCCCGCTGGGAGGTTAACGGGTACCCGTTGATGGCCCACACATGTAGGGACCAAAGCTCCGGGTGAGGATGCCAGATCGAGCCGTTTGCCTGCGAGAGGAGATCCCTCCTCACCGGTATCGGCCACGGGGCGGTACTTGTCAGCTGCATCAGGACGGGAAACCAGACTTGGTTTGTCCAAAATGGGGCGACGAGTAGCACTGGGCATCCGCTCTCCCTGATTCGCTCTAACACCTGGGGTATGAGCGTGACAGGGGGAAACGCATAGAGCGGGCAGCGGGGCCAGACGTGAGCCAGCGCATCCCTGCTCTTGGAGAAGAATTCCTGACAATGAGCGTTCTCTTGAGACGCAAATAGGTCTATTTTCGCTCTGCCAAATGTCCTCCATAGCATTTTGACTGTCTGTGGATGTAAAGACCATTCTCCTGCCGGCAGATTGTTTCTGGACAGTCTGTCTGGTCCCACATTCAGATGGCCGGGCACATGCGCTGCCCTGAGCGAGCGCAGATTGTGCTGGGCCCAGACCAGGAGGCGTTCCGTCAGCCTGTGAAGGATTCTGGATCTGATACCTCCTTGGTGATTTATGTAAGCCACCACTGACATGTTGTCCGAACGGACCAAGACGTGGCGTCCTTTTATCTGGGGACAAAAACGCCTCAGCGCGTTGTCGACTGCCATCATTTCCAGGCAGTTTATATGCAGAAGCTTTTCCCGTTCCGACCACTGGCCGAATAACGGTCTGCCCTCGAGCAGCGCTCCCCATCCCGAGGTTGAGGCGTCCGTAGACACCACCTTTACACTCGAGGAAGTCCCCAGGCTTACACCTGACCGGTACCAGTCGGTCACTGTCCAAGGTTTCAGAGCTGCGACGCATTTCTGATCGACCTTGAGGCGCGCGAGACCGGAGGTCCACGCTCTGCGCGGTGCGCGCGCTTTCAACCAATACAGCAGCGGGCGCATGCGAAGCAGACCCAGCTGAAGCACTGAGGATGCTGAAGCCATGAGACCCAGCATCCTTTGAAACCTTTTGAGCGGGACTAAAGCGCCGTGGCAAAAAAACTCTGTCATGCGCTGAATACTTTGTCTGCGCTGCGGCGACAGCTGTGCTGTCATAGACAGCGAGTCCAGATCTGTGCCCAGGAAAGATATTTTCTGACTGGGAGACAGCGAACTCTTCGCCCAATTGACTGTGAGACCTAAATTCTCGAGGTGATCGAGTAATATGGTCCTGTGTTCTACGAGCTCCGACTGTGATCGAGCTAGAACCAGCCAATCGTCCAAATAATTCAGCACTCGTATGCCTCGGAGCCTGAGGGGTGCGAGCGCTGCATCCATGCACATCGTGAATACGCGAGGTGCCAGGGATAGGCCAAATGGCAGGACTGTGTACTGATATGCCTGGCCCTCGAAGGCGAATCTCAAAAATCGCCTGTGACGTGACGCTATTTGTATTTGAAAATAGGCGTCTTTCAGATCTATCGACATGAACCAGTCCCCTTGGCAAATTTGCGAGAGGATTTTCTTGGTCGTGAGCATTCTGAACCGTCGTTTCAGAAGTGCTTTGTTTAGTCGTCTTAGATCTAGAATGGGTCTGAGACCCCCGTCTTTTTTGGGTACCAGAAAATATCTGCTGTACATGCCCCCTTCGCTCTGAGCTTGTGATAAGGGTTCTATAGCCCCTTTGCTCAGTAACTTCGCTATTTCGGCTCGAAGTAGGTGAGCTACTTCCTTCTTTACCGTAGTATCGATTCGCGCCGCTATGCGTTGCGGGCGTCGACCGAACTGTAGCGAATAGCCTCTTTCTATAATGTTCAGCACCCATTCTGATACCCCGGGGAGCTCTGCCCACGCTTTCGCGTGAGTGGCTAGGGGTAGAATGATATCTGGGCTCTGGTCGCAATGTAGTGGCGAGCGGAGAGCAACGGTGTGCTGTAACATGAGCGCCGCGTTCGCAGCGTGTGAGACTAGGGGCGCGCTGATCACAGTGGGCAGCCTGCCCGCGCTCAGTTCTTCTGCAGCGGTGTGCTGAGAGAGAGCGAGCGTGGTGAGCCCCGTGGGGTGTAATATGTCTGTGAGCGAATGAGGGCGCAGGACAACGGGCCCATCTATAACGCTGAAAACACCGTCTGTTTGTGCAGAATGTATGTGTGTTGGTTTCGTTTTTACAGAAACCGTGAGACATGTAGCATGTAGTGTTTGTGGGCACTGGGACATGGGCACAATCACTACATTTGGTGCACAACCGACAAAAATTGATTTTATTCGTGCGGGCCGTGTGTGGCGGGCCGTGTCTGTGTGTAGGAATGGGCACTGGGCAGTGGGCATTTTTACTACACTCATAACACCATCGGCCGTGGCCGGAATACCAGAAAATACACTCTTTTTGGGATTTATCTGGGTCTCCGTAAAAACGGCGTTTGTGTGCAGGCAAGCGGGCTGTGCTGCCGACTTGTTTACTGCCGAATACGCTGGAACAGTCGCAATTACTGGAACTGAGCGAGCAAAAATTTTCAGTGGAAGTCCGGCCGCAGCGGGACTTGAACACCGTCGCTTCCGTAGACTGGCTAGGAAGACTTAGAGGCCTCGGGCTTTACCTCAATCTTTGGCCGTGGCCCACGCGGCGGGGGGCGGCGGCCGGCGGAGCGGGTGCGCGGTCTCTGATCCTTGGGCTGTCGGCGCTGCGGGGCGGGGCTGTCGGCGCTGCAGGGCGCTGGGAGCTGCGAGCAGACGGCTGTTTTGAGCGACCTGCTGCGGAGCTTGAGCGCTTGGGCAGGAAATGTTTCATGGCCTGTGATGTTTTCTGAACCTCTGCGTATCTGTCTGCGAAGTCCTTGACAGACGGAAAGACGGGGGCGTCGAGAAACGCAGAGCGTTCCGAGTCCGACATCTCCGAGAGCGTTAACCACAGGTGTCTCTCAGCAACGGTGAGAGAAGCCATGTTCCGCCCCATGGCCTGCGCGGCGGATTTAGTGGCGCGAAGGGCGAGATCCGTCGCGCTCCTTAAATCCGGTAGGCTCACAGCTTCCGGTCCTTCCTCGTCCATTTTTCGGAGAAGGTTGGCCTGGAAGACCTGGAGTATGTCCATTGAGTGAAGCGCCGAAACAGCCTGCCCGGCGGCGGTGTAAGCGTGACCGTGCAAAGCTGAGGTAGTGCGGCAGGATTTTGATGACAGCGCCGTCTTAGCACGCCGTCCAGCAGAGGGCGGGCAAAGATGGGCGGCTACCGCTTCCTCGACAGGAGGAAGAGAGTGGTACCCTTTTTCCTTAGCACCGTCAACTACGGAGAATGCTGCGGAAGCGGGAGTACGCACTCTGGCTGAAAAGGGAGCGCTCCAAGACTTAGCGACCTCTTCATGAAGCTCAGGAAGAAAGGGGGCTGGTCTTGAAGGCTGTGAAGTACGGTCCCTTTGCAGAAAACAGCCATCCAGGCGGTTGAGTGCAGGCTGCTGGGGCGTCGACCACTCAAGGCCGAGGCTCTCGACGGCCTGCTCGAGGAGACGCATAAGCTCCGCCTCAATGCTGGCTCTCTTCCCAGAGGGCGGGTGAGAAGATGGTGCGAGGTCCGCGGAGCTCGACCAGTCCTCAATGCCCGATGCTAGGATAGAGCAACTGTCGTCCTCCACTTGTACGGCTTCCCCGTAATCCTCAATGGCGGCAGCGGCGGCAGACGGCGACCGCTGACCGGCGGTGAGAGACTCGGGTGAAGCAGGCGGCGAAGCTAGCGGGCGCACCGGCGAGCTTTCGCGGGATGGAGGAGGTTCAGGGACCCGCTGAGCGCGGCGCTTTTTACGGCGCGGCAGCCCGGCGGGCGAAGACGCAGCTTGGAGAAAGAATGCCCGGCGAGTCCGCAGAGTCACCATAGACATTAACTCGCAGTGAGGGCAGCCGCCCTCGGCGAGCGCGATAGCTGCGTGTTCCTCACCCAGGCAGGAAACACAGATGACATGGTGGTCCCCGTCGCTGAGTGGAGCTCGGCATGAGCCGCAGGAAGAACGAGGCATCTTGAAAAAGACGCTTCGTGCTCTTTTAGGAAATAAGTGCGCGTGTCGCAGCGGCGAACACACACACAGCAATGAAAGGATATAGGTACGCCGGAAAGCGTCAGCAGGAAGGCGACTGAAGGCGGCGAGTTGTCGACCGGCAGCTTCAGATGCAGATAAATCCCGCTGGGTGCTTGAGTCAGACGGCGCGGCTTCCTCTCAGGATCCAGCGATGCGTAGTCCGCTGAAGAGATGAAAAACTGACCAAACCAGCCTCTCTGGGCCGTATTTATAGCCCTAGCCCCACCCGCTTTCGGCGGGACTCTGTGAGTCCCTTGTGATTAGGCACTGTATGAGCCCTGGGCACCTGCCCTTGGGACTTTAGTGTTATGTCTCAAGCACGCACGGCGTTTTACACTGTGTTCCCCTAGCGTAAGATAACTTACGCAAGTACGAGAGAACCTCTCGTAAGAGAACGTACTCGGTTACTAATGTAATCTCGGTTCTCTCTAGAAGAGGGAACGAGTACTTGCGTATCTTGCCGTGCATGCGTCACGTTCTGATTCGCTTCAGCGATGAAAAAACTGACCAAACCAGCCTCTCTGGGCAGTATTTATAGCCCTAGCCCCACCCGCTTTCGGCGGGACATGACGTATTGGGCGCGAAGCACCCTCATTGGTTCTGACGTCATGAGGGGCCTCTATCGATAGGCTGGTGCAGTTGCCGCAGAGCAGCCTATGGGCGCGCAAGCTGTCTCGCCCATGTCTGCATGCTGCTGCAATGCGTTTTACATTATTGCAAAATTAAGGATAATTTTTGGCTTCAATATCTCGAGGAAAAGAGGTTTTCCCCTAGCGTAAGATAACTTACGCAAGTACGAGAGAACCTCTCGTAAGAGAACTGAGGGTTGCACACCTGACAGGGCCTGTGACATTGCTGCATGTGCCATATTACACAACATTGCCAAAAAAAATTTTATATGTTTAATAAAAGACCAATATACTTAGTTCCTTGAGTTTTATTTCAATTGTTCTTTGTAAAGAAAAGCCAGTGGTCAAGTGCCTGCAACAAGAGATATTAGAGGCCTATGTCTCCTCTGTCTGTGCAGACTCTTCTGTAGGCCTTTCTGTGGAATCCTGCAACTTATATTGCTGCCATAAAGCATACAAGTATAAATTAAGTAAAGTTCTTTATGCACTTGCAGGTAGGCTAGTTCCTCCATATGACAGTTATCTGAGAGGGTTTATTCACTGTCCAGTGCAATGGAAACAAATGGACATTACAAAGTCTTATACTTTCTTTCCTTTGGAAAGTTATAAAAAAAATGTCCACTTACTGCACATATTTCAGCTACCACTTTCTTGGGAACAGATACAAGTGTTGGTGTATTATGTAAAGGTGCACAAAAGAGGATAACACAATGTCATTACAATGAACTACACTCTGGAAAAATATTTTTACATTAATATAAGTTTATTAGTTTTCACTTTCACAAGTCAAAGCAATTCATCATTACTCAAGATTTAACAGTTGAAATGACTATGCAGCCTTAATTTCATGCAGCAAAAATTATTTTACAGTGTAGGCTACTAAGATCTTTTCTTCTTTTTTTTTTTTTTGCTCAGCCTTTTTCTTGGTTGCTTTTATAAACAGCCAACCATTTATTTAACAGTGTCTTTTATAAAAGAGACTATAATATAACTAAAAATTACCATTATGTAGAATATTTTTGTACTTCACTTTTGTTTGTTCCCATGTTCTAGTGTGGTGACTCTGACATTACAATGAACAAAGTAATTATGCAATTATTCAAATACAAAAATATAGGCTAATAAGTGATAAAAACATCTAACATGGCCACTTCTAATGGATTTAAATTAGAGGTGGGCATTGATTAATTTTTTTAATCTAGATTAATCTAGATTAATTTTGAAATTAATCTAGATTAATCTAGATTAAAATGGCTCATTTGAATTCTGCCGAAGGCATTCAGAATATGTGTGCTACCCAAATAATGACTATAAAAGTAAGTCTTTGAGAACGGGTTTCTCAAGCCAGGTGGCGCATTAGACCAGGGGCTCATCTCCTGTTTCCAAAATGCATCACAAACTGCTTGAGAAAGCTGTTCTACTCATACACTGTAAAAGGTTACTACTGTACTGTTACCGTCCGTAGGCAACATTAGGTAGGCCTATGTTATTATCAACTACTATAGGCTATCAATTAGGGATGGGCGATATGGCCTAAAATCTATATTGTGATATACATTGCAGCCTCTTGCGATAACGATATACAGTATATTATAATAAAACCATTTCAGAACAGATTACACAGACCCATGCTAAACAACTGCTAAATGTATTTTTTTTAAAGGGTGTATGTAGTTTTGAGAACATATATTGTGCAAAACTGTAAGTATACAACATAATTTTGCAGATAAATAAAATTTAAGTACACTAGCTGCAGAGACTTAAGTAGGTCTAATGTTTATTATGGCTTGGAGTTTATGAAACCCCAAATTTAAAATTAGAATATTGTCTAACTGATGTCTTTTCAGTTAAAAAGAAACACAACAACGATTCTTAAAATCGAGATTATGTGCTACACCACTAAGATATATTGGAATGGGAATAATACGCGCGCGCTGGTATTCAGTGATATCATGTTTCGTTTTGAATTTGAGGTGGTCGAACGGATTAGTCGTGTGTTAACTTACCGAACTGTTACCCCACACACTCTGTATATAGTTTGCTGCTGCTCGTCTGACGGCTTAAACCCGAACCAAGTCCAAATAATGGATGTTGCACCGATCTTTTTCACCAGCTTTCACTTTCAGCCGTGTTTACTTAAGATGACGACGAATATGCGTTGCAGCCGGGTTTACCTCGCGGCCGCGGGTAGATTGCGTCATCATAGCTTGTGTAGTATAGAGCCATCTCCCAACCCAACTTGGAGAATAGATTAATGGCGATATTTTTTTTATCGCGCGATAAGAGTCTCGCGTTAACGCAGCACGTTAACGCCGATAACGGCCCACCACTAATTTAAATTGTCTGCTACTTTTTGCCAGCCCTCTCTCCAAGCTTTTGCAGACTTTGAGGTGTTCCCTGGCGTTTTGCATTAAAACATTAAAATTCAGAATAAACTTCGACTATTAGTTCTTGCTCTGCTGAGGAGAAAAACTGAGCGCGCTCTTTGGCCACGCTGAACAGCCAATAGCAGCGTTGCTGATCAATGTTTCTACTATCGATACATATCCCCTTTTAAACCAGCGCATGAACGCGCAATTATCTCAGATAACTCAATCCAGCGATACTAATCCTATCCGGCAAGTGTGTTCGAAGAACCGAGTTAGCCAGATCATGATTAGCACGATGATATCATTTTGGATGTGTCATTTGATCTCGGATGTAATAAGCAACGTACGAAGAACGAGCCCCAGTTCAGTGTCTGGTATTATTGTTTGTCTATGTCTCACCCGATCTCCTGGGGCCTGTTTCAGAAAGGAGGTTCAACCAACTCTGAGTTAAAACTTGAACTCTGAGTTGACTTACCCTGATATGGGAAACTCTGAGTTTTCGGTTACAGAACAGCTGAAATTAGTTAGTTCAATCAACTCTGAGTTGACTGACTCTGAGTTAAGCGCGTGCACCACAACTATAAAAAGCCATTATCAATGGAGCACAGATATTATGAGTCACCATTGGCAACAGCGCCAGACAAAAGAGGTCTGCACGTTTCTCACCTTTACATTTTAATTAGTTATACAGTGTTGGGTGTAATTAATTACCAAATAATCTAAATACTGCAATTTAATTAAAGGGATTACTCTTAATTCTTCTGTAATTTAAAGTAAAATCTGATGTAATTGCATTAGACTATAGAACAATTCTGTATATTTAACATACATTTTTAAAAGGTATATGTTTTATGTAACCTTCTCCCTCTACACACTTTGGTCAATTCAAGAATAATTCATGCAATTGTATATTGTTTATTTGAAAGCATTAAAAGTGCAGTTTCTTATCTCTCCTTGTATTGTTCAAGTGTTGAGGTTGATAATGGGATTTAGTAATTAGAAATAAGTAGACATTCATCTAATTACACTGTTGAAGATGTCATTTGTAGTTAGTAATACAAGTAACTTACCCAACTGTTATAATATCAGAGGTGAAAGAACAGTATGTTATTCAACCTAATTTAAATTTTCATGTAGGTACAATCCTGCAGGCATTAAAAGAACATGGCAGCAGCTGAAAATGAAATATAAAAACATAATTCAATTAGGTAAGGCTTGAGCATATCATGGGTGTAGGCTACCTGACTTTACATTTGACATAAATAACTAAAGAGCATCCAGTGTCAAGCAGTGCAGCAGCATTTTCGGCTGAGGGAATTCCTGGAGGGACTTCAGAGCCAGTCACTCCCGACGAAGATCCAAGGGCCTTCATAAAATGTAAGAGGTTTACATGTGTCATTTATAGGCTATTTTTGATATTTCCATTTATTTTACTTTGGGTTGGGTTTTTTGTTGGTCCCAACATATGGTAATGATGGTAATATCTGTCTTTTGGAGCCTCCTGTCCCAACAGAACCCCAGGCAGTTGTAAGTAGCCTACTCAATACACCAGAAATTATGATAAATAGTGTTATAAAGTGTACTCAACCAAATGCTCATCTTCACAGGACAATGAGGATAAAGAGTTTCTGCTGCCACAGAGAGGTAATGTTAATATTATGGCATATTATGGCAATATTATGGACACATCACACAATCTACACATTCAGATTTTTTTCACATATTTATGTGGAGTAGCCTATAGAATATAAGTTTATATCCAAGTATTATACCCCCCCCCCCCCCCCCCCCCCAAAATTTGTTTAGAACTAAATTATGTAACTCTAATCTACTACTGTATTTTCATTTGCAAGTTAATGACTTATATATAGACTTCATCTTATAAAAAATAAAAAAAACAGCAGTAAAAATAGCAATATTTTATTTATTATTTTTATTGGTAAAAATGTACTGAAAGAATGAATTAAGTGTTTAAACACCACTTCCTCTTTAAAAAAGGGGAGGAGACCGAAAGAAACTCTGGGTTTACCGAAGAAAACCTGCTCCTGACCAGGTTAGGTTCACAGAGTAAGTTATCATGGTAACTGACTCTGAGTATAAGTTACCTCTCTTTCAGAAACGGGCTTGACTTACTCTGCTTTCTCAGGTTTAACATACCTCCCATTCTGAAACAGAAAACTCAGAGTTTCCCTCATTTCAGGGTTAACATACTCAGAGTTTTCACTTAACCTCCTTTCTGAAACAGGCCCCTGTTCCTGAGTTTATATTATTAAAGCATTTGAGATTATCTTCATCTTCTTCTTCTTCTTCTTCTTCTTCTTCATTGCGACGAGCCGTGACAGCCTATTCCAAATGCTGAATGCATGTTTCACGTTTTTCAGTGTAAAAAAGATTTTTACGCACTCTTTTAATGGAGTGAGCGAAGTACACTAAAACAATCTGTTGGATTAAAAAAAAAGTACATCGGTTGCACATTTATTTTATGGTTCCTCAACAATTTATCTATGTTCTTGTTGCCTATAGGGCCTATGTCAAATGAACATGTTTTTATGTTGTTTTTATGCTTTTTGTCACGTGACCTTGTATTATTTAACATGTTTAAATGAAAGCTTTATCCAGTAAAGTGGTGTTTCATTAAATAAAATCACAATAAAATAATCCTGATAAAAAAAATAAAAAATAAAAAAAAACATTGACAAAAACCTGATAAAATCAATCCCAGATCAAATTAATTTTCTCCCTTTGGGAAACCATAAACTGACTGATATATATATATATATATATATATATATATATATATATATATATATATATATATATATATATATATATATATATATATACACACACACACACACACACATATATAACATATATATATATATATACACACACACACACACACATATATAACATATATATATATATATATATATATATATATATATATATATATATATATATATATATATTAGCCTATACTTTTGGCCTTAATAGATTATCTCCAAAATAGAACCCCATTTACAACATTCACTAGACGAGGGAAGAGTAAAATTACACTTTTTTTAAAAACATTTGCAACAACATTTGCAAGAGGATGAAAAGGAGGAGGAGGAGGAACACGTCAGTTGGACATCATTTTCTCATACCTCGTACCTTTCTCCTACCAAAAAGCAATAAACCTGACTACAATATGGTACATTTTATTTTTCAGCTTCCAGTTTGCAAAGATCTAATGTGAATATATAGATACTATCCTCACCTCAGAAGACCCTGCCCTCTGCTGGTGGGGTAAGAAAGACACTCTTCCTCTTCTCTCACAACTCTCCACCATTTCCCTCTGCCTCCTAGTTTTTTACACAGCTGAAGACACAGTCAGAAATGAGAGATCTCAAATTCTTCCTGCAAAGTCATCGTGCTCATTTTCTTGAACAATGTTGATGTATTTTTAGGTGGGCCAAATCATACAGGAGATATGCTAGAAATCGATATATTGTTCTTTTTACATATCTTTAGTCTTTATGAACATATATATTTTTATTTGTTAGCTTCTGAGAAGCTCAAGGACTATAGATCTTGTACAAGCCTTGTACTGGCTTTTTCAATAGTAAAATTTACTATAAACAGTCCACAGTACAGATAGATATCAGTGATTTTTTTGTGTTCATTGTCAAAGCTAAAGCCTAGCCTGTCCCGACTAAATTATGTGACACATTCCGTTAGATCCCCTCCACCCGCATTAGTTTGTTTAGGCCTAATTGTTGATGCCACCAGTTAACATTAGTCTCTCATATTGACACGAGTTTTAGTAATCTAGTTAGTCAACACACACACACACACACCGAAAAAGATTGCACACATTTCTAAACAATTTCATATACCTGATAATATTCAACCATGCACGGCTAAAGCTAGTGTTGTTAACATTAGCTAACTTAAACAGCGCTAACTTTGCTTTTAAAACAATGTTGCTCGATATGACTAGTACATACAAAGTTTACCTTAGTGAAAATGTACACATTTAAATGGGCTATTCTCTACTCTCTTTGCATTTTAGTTATACGTTTTAATTACCTTGACTGTGTAGAGCTCCAGATCCTGTCCACAGCGAGAAACAAAATGGCAATTGCAGCGGTTGGGTTTATCAAAAGGAATTTATTTAATTAATCTGTTACTTCTTTTAGGTAAATTTAGTATTTGTAAATTATGGGGAAATAAGATTACTTTTAAAGACAGAAGTTCATCAATACCTAAAAGCAATATATGTTGGAAAAATAAGAAAGCTGAAAAATGTGTTTCTATTTGTAAACATTAATTTTAATGTTTTTGCTTAACTTGATTTCTATCTTTTGACTTTGTCACTGTTTTATTTATGTATTTGTTTTATTTACTGTTTATTCAATTTACCACAGGCTGTATTTGTAATTCTTTAAAGCTGCAGTCCGTAGTTTTTCCTCTTTGTTGCTAGACGAAATCTAGACGCACCCTAGCGGCAGCAAAATTTATTTTGCTTCCAGGGTAGTCTAGCAACTCTCCGTTGACTTTCGAGCTGGAAAAACCAAACTCTGGTCAGGCCAATCACATCGTGTATAGAGTCGGTGGGCGGACTTAACATAATGACGACAGAGTTGTGACGGTTCCGTGTGAATTCCCTGCTACTTGAAAACAAAGAATGGCTGATGACGAACAGCGGTCTTTCGAATCGGCTTTGGCCGCGACTCTGGAGGACTTGGAGTTAAGCTTTTCTTTGAGAAAAGAACAAAGAACGGCACTTAAGTCATTCTTAAAAAAGGAAGATGTGTTCGTAATTTTAGAAAATTATAAAATTTTAGAAAACACAGAAAGGCCTTTACACACATGGACATTTGAGTATTATACACACACACAAGGGATCCAGAAGGACTATTGAGACTTTGTTTTATTTTATTTTATTTTATTTTATTTTATTTTATTTTATTTTATTTTATTTTATTCTTGGATTCACATTCAACTTTGGACTCCATACGAACCTTTTTTTTTTTCTTGGTTCATGGTGTTGAGTGGAAACCAGACAATTGTTATTCATGTAAATTATGAAAAAATTGTTTACTCAAAGTTTTTGAGTCTTTGTAATAAAATTGCTGGCTGTTTCTTGCTTGAATTTAATTTGGCCCAAACTTCTACTTTTAAATCCTCCTAGAGCCGAACCTAGGCCTTATTTAACCTCTGCTGTGTAAATTACACTTAGGCCTAATACTTATTCTGTTGTCCCCGTTACACAATGTTTTGAGGAGAATGTGCGACTGTCAGTCGCCGTGCCGGTGTGGATACTGTCATTCAGAAACACAGATTCTACTTTTTGGAAGAATGACCAACGTAAGAATTTTCACTGGAAAATGTCATCTGAACAAGTAAGTAACATCCACTTTGGTTCTGACCAACTAAGGGAAAAAAGCATTGCAATAAATCACGCTGATTAAATCTAACGATCGCTTATCATATCACGTATCACGTCACGTTGATGGTCAACTTACCAAACAGTATGAATGAGATACCGAGATAGTAATGCAAAATGTGAATAAAAACCTAAATTCAATATGTTCATTATATAAACCGATCGTGTCTCTTCAGAAAATTTGGACTAAACCGCTCAATTCATATGGATTAGTTTTACTCTTCTAAGTGTCAAAGTGGTAGTTGCATAGATGTAAAATGGAGGGACAGAAATCTCTCAGATTTCATAAAAAAGATCTTCATTTGCATTCCAAAAGTCTTACGGGTTTGGAACGACATGAGGGTGAGTAATTAGTGAACTAATTTTAATTTTTGAGTGAACTATCCCTTTAAATAACAAAAGCCAGGTCATCATCCTCCAAAAAGCAATATCATTTTCAGAGAGGAAAACAATAGGTTACTGTCGTAACCCCGGTTCTCTGAAACATCGAGTGGAGAGATCCACCTATGGGAAGGGCATCCGGTACCTGACCTCTGTAGAAGCATCCAATTGCACCAAGTCTGGTTAACAGACAGAAGCGCGCAGCCAATGCCCGGTAAGGCCACACCCCCTTACCTAAGGCATATAACCCCAATGCGCGCTCGTGTACCTCAGTAAGTATATTCGCTTCTCGTGCAGCAAGCGGGGCAAAGCTGGTGGATCTCTCCACTCGATGTTTCAGAGAACCGGGGTTACGACAGTAACCTATTGTTCTCTTTCATCATCTCGTTTCGAGATCCACCTATGGGAGACCTGGACAGCTCCCCGATTGCCCAATACACCTACAGTGAAATTCTGAGACCAGAGAAGGACGGTCACCTCCGAGAGGTGGTGCCTGACACGTCCTAAAAGAAAAACATGACCCTGCCAGCATAACGCCACGCTGACTGCAGTGGACAAGCAGAGCATGCATCATGTATGAGACACATACATGAAAATAGCCCCCCATTACAATTGCACAAGCTAAACCCAAGAAGGAATGCAAGTGTTTGGTGACTGGAATGAACATGACTGGCCCGCCCGTTCACTCCTTGTTGGATACCCAACGGGGCTTGAGGGAAAGGGTTAAGAGGACCCTACCCCTAGGACCGAGTGTGCCACCGAGGTTCTAGTGACATCTAACTGGTAGTAACGCACGAATGTATGAGGAGAGGCCCAGCTGGCAGCGGAGCAGACGTCCTGCAGTGACACTCCCCTGAACAAAGCCCAAGAGGTGGCTACGCCTCTTGTGGAATGAGCTCTGATGCCCTCTGGGGGCTGCACTCCCTTCGCTTCATACGCCATAGTTATCGCATCCACAAGCCAATGTGAGAGGCGTTGCTTCGAAATGGGACTCCCCCTGTGCGGAGGAGCCCATGAAACAAAGAGCTGGTCGCTCTTACGGAAAGCACTGGTCCTGGTCATATATGCTCGCAGAGCACGGACGGGACACAGAGCATTGAGCCTCTGATCCTCCGGGGAAGCAAAGGGTGGAGGGTGAAAAGCGGACAGCTCCAAAACCTCTGACGTGAACGCAGGGAAGCATTTCGGCATGAAGGCCGGGTTAGGCTTAAGGGAAACCTTATCTCCACTTAGGGAGAATTTGGCGCACGAGGGATGAACCGAGAGTGCGTGTAGCTCACTGACCCGTCTAGCAGATGCCAAGGCCAAGAGCAAAGCTGTCTTGAGGGACAGAAGCTTAAGGGAGATACTCCCCAGCGGCTCAAAGGGATGTAGAGACAGCGCTTCCAGCACCATGGAGAGGTCCCACTCCGGAACAATTCTCCTGGTGACCGGTAAAGAGCGGCGTGCACCCTTCATAAACCTGCGGATTAGAGGGTGCTGCCCAACCGACGAGCCCTCAAAACCCACATGGCAGGCTGAAATCGCAGCCAAATAGACCTTAATAGTGGAAAAGGACCTGCCCTTTTCCATGAGGTACTGCAGGAAACACAAAATATCGGGCACCGAGCACTGATAAGATGTGAGACCACGCCCATCACACCACCCCTCGAACACTTGCCACTTACAACCATACAGGGATCGCGTGGACGCGGCCCTGGCATTCTGGATCGTGGCAATTACACACGGCGGGAGCCCCAGTGCATTTAGGTTCGTCCTCTCACGGGCCAGGCCCAGAGAGCCACCCTGTCCGGGTGGGGGTGGTAAATCTCCCCGTTGGCTTGGGACAACAGGTCCGTGCGAGGGGGGAGGCGCCATGGCTCGGCGTATAACAGAGGGATTATCTCTGCCAGCCACGGGGCTTTGGGCCACCTGGGTGCTATCAGAATAAGAGACAGGCCATGCTACCTCACCCTGGCCAGTGTAAGAATTATAAGGCACAGAGGAGGAAAAGCATACAGCAGCACTTTGGGCCATGGGTGGGCCAGTGCGTCCGCCCCGAGGGGCGCGTCCACGTCCTTTAGCGAGAAGAACATAGGACAATGGTGGTTTTCGCGCGAGGCGAATAGATCTACGGCTGCCTGTCCGAATCTCGCCCATAAAATCTCCACTATCTGCGGGTGAAGACGCCAATCCCCGTAGATTGGGTTTCCCCTCGATAGCAGATCCGCGCCTCTGTTCAGAATGCCCGGAACATGAGTCGCGCGTAATGACAGAAACACCCGTCTGCTCCACACCAAAAGCTTGTACGCTAGAGCGTGGAGTTTCGACGAGCGCATGCCGCCCTGACGGTTGATATAAGCCACTGCCGTGGTATTGTCGCACCGTACTAGAACGTGATGTCCCTGCAGGCGAGGCAGAAAATGATTTAGAGCTTTCCAGGTGGTCAGGAGCTCTAAATAATTTATGTGCACTGAACGTAGTCTGCTCGGCCACAGACCGTTCACCGTTCTGCCTTCCTGGGTGGCTCCCCAGCCTGTTAAGGACGCATCTGTCGTCACAACTTTGCGCATCGTAACCGTCCCGAGGGGGGTTCCCCGTGCGTAAAAGCCCTTGCTCTCCCAATGACGCAGGGCCGCCGAGCAGACGCGCGTCACCGTAACTGAGCGGCAGAGATCGTGAATCGGGCTGAAATGCAGTGACAAAACCCATTTTGTGAACGCTCTCATTCTCAGTAGACCCAATGGCACAACCTGGATAGATGATGCCATGAGACCCTGCAGCCTGAGGCATGTACGGTATTGTACTCTCGCCCCTTCTCTGAAACGAGACAGACAGTCCATCAGAGAGTGAACGCGCTCTTGAGAGCTCAATTCCAAGCCCAGGAAAATGACATTCTGACTGGGAGTCAGATTGCTCTTTCTCATATTCACATTGAAACCGAGGGATGTGATGTGCGCGAGTACCCGGGTGGTGTCCCGCGACACACTCTCCTTCGATTCGGCTATGATGAGCCAATCGTCTATGTACGTCAGAATTCTCAGCCCTGATAGTCTCAGGGGCGTCAAACCCGCTTCCGCACATAAACAAAACGTTCGGGGACTCAAACTGAGCCCGAACGGCAGAACTGTAAATTCGTAACATGTGCCTTGGTAGGCGAAACGAAGATACTTCCTGTGTGGGGGGTAGATGCTTATGTGAAAGAAAGCGTCTCTCAGATCGACTGATGTGAACCAGTCGTTCTGCTTTATGGCACGGGCGAGAGAGCCTTGTGTCAACATTCTGAAATTGTATTTCCTCAAGTGCTTGTTCAACACTCGCAGATCCAAAATGGGGCGGGGTGGGCCGCATTTCTTTGGAACAAGAAAATACCGGGAATAAAAACCCTGGTTTATCAGATTGGGTGGTACCCTCTGAATCGCTCCCTTGCTTAGGAGAGAGGAGATTTCCTCTTTTAGAATGTGTGCGGCGTTTTCCTCTGTGTGAGAAGAAAGAACACCGTTGAAATGTGGAGGTCTCATTGCAAACTGCAGCCTGTAACCCTTGGTTACGGTACGCAACACCCACTCGGGAGCTGAAATGGCCTGCCAAGCCGCTTCGTGGCTCGCGAGCGCCCCCGCTCGGGCTGGAGCGGAGCTGTGAGCGTCCAGCTGGTTTGTCAATGATGCAATGCCGCCATCCAGTGGGCACACTGGGGGCGGCATGCATGGATTCGGAGGAATTTCCTCTTTCTGCAATGAGATGGGATCTCTCTGCAGAGAGGGGATTTCCCTCCGAAACGAATTTATGTGATTCGTGTTTTTTTGAATTGTGTGTGTTTTGTGCTGGACATGCACTTGGGCCGAAGCCTTTATTGAAACCGTGAGGGGAACAGAGGGCGAGTGGTGCTTTGGTGCCACTACACATGAACGTAACCTCACAGAGTGCCCCCTGAACGTGGGGGGAAAACACACACTTGCACCCGCGAACTGGGCAGTCTCGCGGCGCGGTGAGCCGAGGGCACCCCTGGGTCTTTTCGACGGGGGTCCTGAACAAAGGGGGGAGTCCGACGGGTTTGTGACCCGCGACGGCAGACTCGAAGCCCCCATCGGTAGAACGTCAGGCAGGCCGCTTGCGTTTCGGGTCGGTAGAAGTGGGGTTAGCCTGTCTCCCGGCCGCGGGGGGATTAGACTTTCCCCAGCGCTTGGCCGGCGCTGGGGCTTGCTGCCGTGGTGGAGGGAAGCTGCAGGGTTTTTCCTTGCCCTGAGCAAACTGTCGACCTATGGCAGGTGGGTTAGGCACACGCGCAGGGGGCACCTGGCGTGGGGCAGCCTTCCTGGGAAGGCACAGCTTAAACGCCTCATCTTCTTTCTTCTTATCGTCGCACCGTTGTTGCATCAGTGCGACGGCGGGACCGAAGAGAGCCCGGCCGGGCTCCACCGGCGCGCCTGCGATGCGCCGCTTCTCGCTGTCTGGGAGTCCTGACAGATTGAGCCACAGCGCGCGCTCTCCCACTACGGAAAGCGCCATGGAGCGCCCGCAAGCTTGGACGGCCTGCCGGGCGTTACGGAGAACGAGGTCGTTCACCGTGAGGATTTCCTTCCAGAGGGTATCCGAAGGATTTCCTTTCACCAGCTGCTGTCCTAGTTCCTCGAGAATCTCCGCCTGGTAGGCGGAGAGGAGGGAAGAAACGTTCAGCGCCCTGACAGCCACGGCCGATGATTTATACGTGGCTTGGTGAATGGAAGCAGCAAACCGGTCCATCTTGTTTGGCAGGACCGGCTTAGGCGGGGCGAGTAGCCCACCCTGAGCGGGGTTGAGGTGCCTGGCGATGGACGGCTCGACAGCGGGGGGGGGTCGCCCATACCGTGAGCCGCCATATCCTTAGCCTCGAGTCCCGAGAGACCGTATCTGAAGTCGAGCGGGTCGCTCCAGTACGTTCTCATGTGCTTAGCGCACGCCGGGAGGATGGGGAAGAGTTGTTTCCTCGGGCCGGGAGGGGGTCCCAGCACTTTCCCATCATAAATGTCCCTCTCCTGGTCGGTGACGTTCTGGGGAGTTGGCCACTCAACGTTGAGACGAGCGGCCGCTCGCTCACACACTTCCAGGAGAACGGCTTGTGGTAAAGCCGTGTGGGCCGTGCTAGCCTGGGGAACACCGGAGGGCGGGATGGCCTCCTCGTCCTCGGAGACCCCAAGGATAGCCGCATCATCCTCCTCGCCAGAATCGGCCGGTTCGTGGACGAGAGTGAGGCCGCCCTCGAAGATGTCCTCTTCGGGGAAGGCGGAATTGGGCTGGTCAGCCCAAACAAACTGAGTCGCGCCCCGGGAGGCCCCCGGTAGCGCGTCATCACCGTGTCCTCCGTCCGAGTCCGAAGTTAGGGAGAGCTCGGTGCACTGTGTCACAGCTACCTTGAAACGGCGCTTCAGCAGCTTCCTCGGCAGCCTTAGACAAAGGCTGCAATTCTCAGGATTCTCCAAGGCTTCGCGAGCATGCTTCGGACCCAAGCAAACCACGCACAGCTGGTGAGGGTCCTTCGCAGCAATAAGGGCTCCACACGCGGCCGGGCAGGCCCGTGATAGGGAGTCCCCCGACGAGGCGGCAGGCTTGGACAGCGACATATCCGCAAAAAGCTGGAGAAATCCGTGGCGGGCAGCCGTTATTGGAGGAAAACGGAGATAGAGAGCGCGGGCGGCTCCGAATGCAACGCAGCAACAGATGAAAACACGACTGTCACGTCCGGCGGAGGCTGATCGAGTCGATATGTCCTCCTGCAGACACGCGGTGAGCAGTGTGCAAATTTTCACTGAGCTGAGTAATACAGAGATCGCGAGAAGCGAATGACAACTGAGGTACACGAGCGCGCATTGGGGTTATATGCCTTAGGTAAGGGGGTGTGGCCTTACCGGGCATTGGCTGCGCGCTTCTGTCTGTTAACCAGACTTGGTGCAATTGGATGCTTCTACAGAGGTCAGGTACCGGATGCCCTTCCCATAGGTGGATCTCGAAACGAGATGATGAAAGAGAACAACATAACAAACATTAATGGATTTGATTATTTATGTTAAGTTTAATATTGGTTTGTGTAAATTTAAAACATTACATCCAGTTAGATAACAATACAGAGTATCTGCATGATAATATCAACATTTCAAAAATGGTTATAAAGAAAATCTAAATAACCTTAGATTGGACACCATCATGTCCTCCATTTCTCAGTCCCTCACTGAACAATGCATGCTAACGTTAGCTCTTTATTTCCATTCTGTTAATTGTCTTGACCTTAACTGTAAATTATTCAAGCTATAAATTATAACTTTTAAGTGTCTAAGTCTGATATAGGTCTAAACTTTTATAGAAATGCTGAAATTTAATTTGCTCTGAGAAAAAAAAAAGGTTATTTTCTGTAATACATTTTTGTAATTAGAAGAGATCAGTTGAATAGCATGTGATATTATATATTTAATGTTGCACAAATTATAAATGGATGCTAAAGCGGAAAGGAATGTCTGCATCTTTCATTTGGTTTGCATAGTCTTCATCAAACATCTTGGATTGAGCTGGGGTGAAATGGTTAACCCAGTCACCGACCTCTCCTGTGAAAACAAACATACTTATTCATTAATTTTGAACACAATATGCTTTATTTCATTTCTTATTGCATGAGCCTCCGGATAATTGATTATGATTGCTCAACTGCCATGAGTGGTTTCTAATGACAGCTAAACTATATTTCACTGTTGTATTGTAATGTATTATAGCTATGGCTCTGGTGTGTTTTTAAATGGAAGTTGTTACCTTGATGTTTGCTGATTGTTTAAGACATGCCAATTTGATAAGGATGTATTCTGATTCATTGATTGTTTAATCTTGATCATTAACCCTTTTAACTAATAGGCTTGTTTGAGATGCGCCTTGCCTCGCCTGAAATGTAGTCAAGAGTAGGTGGCTGCAGTGAGGGGAGGAGTGAAAAAAGGGCAGGCAAGCCGGACAGATCTCTCTTCTCGCAGTGGATCTGATCTGACACCTGTGAGATCAAAGACGGATATCGCGGGATTCACGGGATTCACTCTTGTGCACAGTGTTGCTAATAAACTGGATGTAATTTAAGTTCTGTTGCTTTTTTTATATGAAAATAAATTTAATGAACAAGACACCCAAAGAAGCCTACTTGTTATATCATTCCATTCCAAATACATTGGAAAGAGATCAATATGCCTATATCACAGTTGTTTAAACCAATGAGCATTAAGCTGTGTCGTCAGCAAGTCGTTTCCCATCGTGCTTTTGATCAGCGCAGTCAGTGGAGATGATCAACTGCGTGTGATTGCAGAATCCGACCAGTCTGCCTTGCGTCGCAAGAGTTTTTTGACATGTCAGCATGACATCTGAGCAAGTCGGACCTCACTCGGACACATTTATAACCAGGGCTGCGTTCCAGTCATAGACAGTATATAAACTGGACACAGCGACCCCATAGGTTTCAACCATAGACAGTATATAAACTGGACACAGTGACCCCATTGGATTCAACAGAGACAAGTGAAGTCAATTAGAAGCACTCATTTCCTGGGGGTCGAGCGTACTGCGCTGACTCAATCTGAGCTTGACGACGTAGATGTGACGTGAGCAACCCGTCTGTCTTCTAGTAGCTGTGCCAAGAGAAATCTGAATCATTCCCTTCCGAAACTTGCAGAGACGGAGAGTGTGAGTAGGAGGTGTCCATGAGCTAGGAGCAGGAGCAACTTTTGCTAAGTATTCTGATTAATTACTTTGTAATTTTCCTCCACGTCCCCCCGATTGCCCGCGAGCTTCTCCTCCTGTCCATACGGTAATTTCTCTACTGTGCGACAGAGAGTCGCGTGGTTATGACGCAATCGTTTGCCTATTTTTACAAAAACTGCATCTACAGGGCCATAACGTAAGATACAAGGTAATGGAGCCTTTTATACATTTTCGTGTTTCTTTAGAAATAAATAATGGACAAATGGAGTCTTTAAATGCCTCAGATGTAAAGTTATTCGCTGTCAAAGTGACGCCAAAATGAATGGGAGTCAATGGAATGCTAACAGCAGGTGGGGGTCCGCTAATCAATGGCGGCACCCGGGGAAGCTTCAATGTTTTCCAAAACACTGCCCCCCTGGTTCCAGTCCAAAATTGTCAGGCCCTTCACTCGCTAACTTCCTTCCGTCTCGTTCACTCGGATGTACGTTTTTGCGATGAGTGCCCACAGAGGTACCCATGAGTGCCCACTTTGCAATAGGCTGAATTGGAACGTTTGCTCACTATGGGGTTGATTTATTATACATTTTTTTCCCCCTTAATTGTTTAATGCAGCATTCTATACACGGGTTTCTTGTATACAAACAATACCGGATGCGCGCGCATCCAGGAGGCAAAAAAACGCTATCCGTTATGCCGAGTTCTGTAATAAAAGAATAAAAGAACATTGTAATTAACGTAGATTTCGCATTGTTTGTAATTTTTTGTTGACTCAATAATAAACTGCAATTTCAGAGTTGGATCTGTTTGTTTGTGTTTCATATTAATATAACATTATGTAAAAAGTCCAACTGTTTACGAATCAAAATCCGGACATACTGTGATGCATGTATGAATTATCATGTTAGACTAAGTTAGTAATGTAATAGTCAATGTTAGCAGTGCAGCATCTACAGCCCGAATTTGCTTTTATAAGTTATGACTGTCATGACTGCACACATATAACGTTACTTACTGTAAATCAAAGATTTGACGGTGGATTATGTGCTGTCATACTAGAGTTTAACTGCTCAACCAGTTATGAACAGTGAAAAAAAATACGTTTATTTTTTCAAACAGCTATTTAGATTGCAAATTTGACATTTAGTATACCAAGTGTGTAGTATACTACAAGAAAACATTCAAATAAATGCTGTTCTTTTGAATTTTCTATTCATCAAAGAATCCTAAATAAAATATGTCACAAAAATAAGAAGCAGCACAACTGTTTTCAACATAATTATCAGAAATGTTTCTTGAGCATCAAATCATCATATTAGAATAGGCTTGTTCGACTTCATACAGCTCTGCGCAGACCGATCGGCGGCTGACTTGAAGCAGTGCATGCCGGTTAGAAATTTTGTCCGACTTGTGCTGCGTTCCAGTCCACTTTTAGACACGCACTTGCGAACTTCCCTAAGCACTTCCCCTTGGGGGAATCCCTGCCGCCATTTTGAAGTGCGTTCCACTTCATGAAGTGGACGAGGGAAGTTTATATGGACAGACCCTCGTTCCCTCGATTTTGACCGAGGGAGCGAGTCTGCTTCAAATGTACACTTCAGGCACCTATATGTCCCACAATGCAGTACGACTGTGACGTCACCACATATCTCATCTAATCACCACAACTCTATGATATATTAATAATATTTTTAATTTAAAACAACCCAAACACACCTATAAACATTTGGATGCTGCATTAAACAAATTCTTAAAGGGAAAAAAAATGTAAATAATAAATCAACTCTACAGCTGATTCCAAGTGATCAAGGGCTTAGGACGTTCCAGTTCAGCCCATTGCAGTTTCCGCCAGTAGTGAGCACCAGGGGGGCAGGGTTTCATATTATTTTGAAGTTTCCCCGGGCGCCGCCATTGGCTAGCGGACCATCACCTGCTGTTAGCATCCCATTGACTCCCATTCATTTTGGCGTCACTTTGACAGCGAATAACTTTACATCTGAGGCGTTTAAAGACTCCATTTGTCCATTATTTATTTCTAAAGAAACACGAAAATGTATAAAAGGCTCCATTACCTTGTATCTTACGTTATGGCCCCGTAGAAGCAGTTTTTGTAAAAATAGGCTAACGATTGCGTCATAACACGCGACTCTCTGTCGCACAGTAGAGAGATTACCGTATGGACAGGAGGAGAAGCTCGCGGGTAATCGGGGAGACGTGGAGGAAAAATGACAAAGTAATTAATCAGAATACTTAGCAAAAGTTTCTCCTGCTTCTAGCTCATAGACACCTCCTACTCACGATCTCCGTCTCTGCAAGTTTCGGAAGGGAATGATTCAGATTTCTCTTGGTACAGCTACTAGTAGATAGACGGGTTGCTCACGTCACATCTACGTCGTCAAGCTCAGTTTGAGTCTGCGCAGTACGCTCGACCATCAGGAAGTAAGAGCTTCTAATTGACTTCACTTGTCTCCGTTGAATCCAATGGGGTCGCTGTGTCCAGTTTATATACTGTCTATGGTGAGCACTCGCAATGACGTACATCCGAGTGAACGAGACGGAGGGAAGTTTGCGAGTGAAGGGCATGACACTAGGCTTGTTTGAGATGAGCAAAATCTGCGCAGAACCGATCACCGGTGATCAGCGCGAGATGCATGCCGGTTAGAAATGTGTCCGAGTGCGGACCATGTCTATGGTGCGGACCGCCTGGCTCTGATGTCATGCTGACGTATGTCAAAAATCTCTCGCGAGCGCAAGGCGCACGTGTCGGATTTTGCAGTCGAGCGCAGTTGCTCTCCACCGACTGCGCTGATCAAAAGCACGATGGGAAACGACTTGCTGACGACACAGCTTAATGCTCATTGGTTTAAACAACTGTGATGTATTGTTCTCTTTTAAAATGTTTGATTTTAAAACTCTAATATCAGGTTTTATGTGTATATGTTATGTGTGAATATTCCCAAACTATCTGACAGTGCGATCTCTTTGGGTTATGCAATTAAATTTTTATAAAAAAAGAAAATAAATAAAAACACATATGTCTGTATTAAAGAAAAAAAAATATTGATAAACATGTATTTGGAATGGAATTAAATAACAAGTACTTTGGGTGTCTTGTTCATTTTATTTATTTTCATATAAAAGCAACAGAACTTGAATTACATCCAGTTTATTAGCAACACTGCACGAGCGTGAATCCCGCGATATCCATCTTTGATCTCGCAATGGTCAGATCCACTACGAGAAGAGAGATCTGTCCGGCTTGCCTGCGCTTTTTTCACTCCTCCCCTTACTGCAGCCGCCTACTCTCGCATACATTTCAGGCGAGGCAAGGCGCATCTCAAACAAGCCTAGAGAGTTGCGACACTCTCTGATGTCGCCGCTATGGCTGTCACGTGGTTCATGTAAGCCCCAATAGTTCCAAAACGTACGCTGGCTGTCATGTTCTTCTATGGGACAGACAGCAGCGATTGCATTATTGAACGGTAAATATAAAATAAAAACACACACCCAAGTACTTTTTCAGCTGTTATTGCATTTTGTTAATGTCAGTTTTGCATTTGGAGATAAGTTTTAAGCTATATTTTTGGAGGGAAAAGCTTAGTGTTCATGTTCGCATGGGTAGTAGCACTGGCTTTAGCGGCTCTAACTTAACTTTTCCATATCATTCATCTGATGATGGACGTCTCATGATATTTATTTTAGCACAACTGGGCTGTATTAGGCTATTGATTCCCGTGATTTTGCTTATAAATTTTGATTCAGCCATTAGCCTACCTTCGTGATCACGCAAAGAGGTCTGCCGTGGCGGTCCGTTCAGAATTCGCTTAGAAGCTAGCTCACTTCTGAGTTCTGATGAAAGTGGCCACCCCCAGGACCACAACGTGAAACATGATCATGTTAAGACTCAGAATATTATTTTAAGATTAAGGCCATACACATTATCAAAACTATAACAGATTAAAAACGAATTTAAGCATGGCTGATACAAATGAAGGTTTTCAAATAAAATATTTTTTATTAAACAATGACAGACAACAAAAATGTGTGCTTGTGTGTGTGAACAAGAAAAACAAAAACCAGGGGCAGGTGATCCATGAAACAGACAGGACTGGTGATGGCCATAACAATCCTAAAGGTCCAGCATTGTTCTCACAAGCCGCTTCACTCAAGACAATAATAACATAATGAAAAGTTAGTATATCCCAAAAAATTAAATTAAATAAAAGTTGCCATAAAGGTGGTAGCGATTCATTACCGAACTCTTAGCTGACGAAGTCGCGCTAGCTAACTAACGTTAGCTAGCAGGCAGTGCTTGAAAATTGGTTGAAACAACCAATATAAAATATAAATAATTACGCTGTGCATGTACAAATGAAGACCAGTATAACCATCGCAAAGGGCCTCTGATACAATATAGACAGTTGACAATTCAAAAGAGGTCGATATTTCGGCAACTTAACTCTGGAACAACTCGACGCGCAGCAATGTAAGTGAATGGTGTCCAACGCCCAAATGACAGTGTTTGGAACTATTCCGATCTTCATATCCCGGAAGTAGGCGGTTAAAAGCGCCGCCATTATTTACAACGGAGGTCTATGGGAGTGTCGCAACTCTCTCTCTATGGCTCTGGCACATCTCAAACAAGCCTATTTGTGAAGGATCATGTGACACTGAAGACTGGAGTAATGATGCTGAAAATTCAGCTTTGATAAATTACACGTTTTCTTTTTGAATGCATTTTAAAATGTATGTTCCAATAATATTTCATAATATTCCTGTTTTACAGAATTTTTGAGCACAAGAGACTGCTTTCAAAAACATAAAAATCTTACCAACCCCAAACTTTTGAACAGTAGTGTATACATGGATTTCGAATAAAATAATTATATATATCAGGCCATACAATTGCTGGCCACTTGTCATCCACAATCCAAAGATCGTCATGTATTGCGTAGGGATCCGGCAAGATCTCACCATTGCTGAGAGTAATATTATCGCCACGTACATGTGTGAAGTCATGAAATGTTGCAGGTCGTAAAGTAACGTAAACAAGGTTAACTTATATAAAAGCAAATTCGGGCTCTATAGATGCTGCACTGCTAACATTGGCTGTTACATTACTAACTTAGTCTAACATGATAATTAGCATTTTGATTGAGCGACAACACCACCACCACTATGCTACTAGCCTACCCTAAACCCTTTAACGTTACTCTGGTACGAAGGCCGCGGGTCTTTTCTGCCTCCTGGTTGCGTGCGCATGCAGTGATGACGTCGCAGAGAAATCCATGTATATGTATAGGTGTGTTTGAGTTTACATTTACATTAAATATATATATATATATATATATATATATCAGAGTTGTTTGTGGTGGGGTAAATTAAACGCAATATGCGTTGACATCACAATCGTGTTGCATTGTGGTATATGGAGCTGCCTGAAGAAGTGTACATATGAAGTAGACTTGCTCCCTCTGTCAAAATCGAGGGAGCAAGGATATATGGAAGTCCATATAAACTTCCCTCGTCCACTTCACAAAGTGGAACGCACTTCAAAATGGCGGCAAGGATTCCCTCAAGGGGACGTGATTAGGGAATTTTGCAAGTGCGTGTCTAAAAGTGGACCAGGCATGCATCTCGCGGTGATCACCGGTGATCGGTTCTGCGCAGATTTTGCTCATCTCAAACAAGCCTAATTCCTTTCAATGGAATATGACATTGTGGGTGGAGCTTGTTAGCTGTTGTGAATTTCCTTTTGCTTCCCTAATACTGAATGATTAAATAAGCTTAAAGGAGTAGTTCACTTTAAAATGAAAATTATCCCATGATTTACTCACCCTCGAGCCATCCTAGGTGTATATGACTTTCTTCTTTCAGACGAATACAATCAGAGTTATATTAAAAAAATATCCTGGCTCTTCCAAGTATTATAATGGCAGTGGATTGCAACCAACAGATTGAAGCTCAAAAACGTGCATCCATCCATCATAAACGAACTCCACGCGGCTCCTGGGGGTTAATAAAGGCCTTCTGAAGCAAAACGATGAGTTTTTGTAAGAAAAATATTAATATTTAAAACTTTCCAAAGTAAAACAACTAGCTTCCGGATTATACGGATTCCACTTAAGTGTAAAGCGCAACTTATGCAGTAATGCAACGTACTGCTGATATTTACGCTACGCCATGACGCACTACGCTTCTAACGTCATATATTTCGTAAATTGCACATTAGGGGCAAGTAGACTGTGTATGTTCGTTTGTCCGGAAGCTAGAATTTTACTTTGTGACCTGTTAAATATGAATATTTTTTCTTACACAAACTCATCGTTTTGCTTCAGAAGGCCTGTATTAACCCACAGGAGCCGTTTGGAGTTCATTTACGATGGATGGATGCACATTTTTGAGCTTCAATCTGTTATAATCCACTGCCATTATAATACTTGGAAGAGCCAGGATATTTTTTAATATAACTCCGATTGTATTCATCTGAAAGAAGAAAGTCATAAACACCTAGGATGGCTTGAGGGTGAGTAAATCATTGGATAATTTTCATTTTAAAGTGAACTACTCCTTTAATATGGAGATGTTTTTAAAATGTTCATGTCTTGTCTGTTATATACCCCGAGGAAGGCTCTCAAGCCGAAACACATCAGTATTTTTTTTTTATGAATAATCTAAGTTCTCTTCACCACAAGTGTAGCTGGATTTCTCTTTGCTTCTATACTGTTGTCCACAACAAACTACAAAGAACATTAAACACAGGAAGATGTGTTAACTTTTTAGCTAAATATGTAAGCTAACATAGTGTTGTGGGAAAAAATTAATCTTTTCTTTTTATTTATTTTCAATGATTTAACAAATGAATGCCATACATTCATTTGTCTGTATTCTGAGTTTCTTTTATGATGTTAGTACAGCTGCAGGGTGTGTGTTTGTGACCCAGAGGTGAGAAGATTAGGGGGTTAGGGGAGCCACAGGGGTTCCTCTGTGTCTTTTGTTTAGTGGGGGCTGTAAGAGATAGCTTTTGAAAGAGATAACACTATAAAAATGCGGGCCAACCTCTGCTCTGGGTCTCACTCCGCCTGCAGCTGGTCTGTGGATGGACTGGGAACATTTCTTGCAAGAAATAAATATCTTTTAAGGACAATTTGATCTTGATGTCTCTTATGCCTGATGCTGTTTTGTTAGTTATTTGTTTTTGCCTCAACAAGTTGGTGTCAGAACGTGGGATCCATGAGGTTTCTTCTGGCCCTGAGAAAGCGGATTGACGGACTGATCACCCTAAAGCACAAAAGGCTTTAGTCTTACCTCGCCGAATTGAGAGAGAAGAGCCAAAACTGCTATCAGGGCCAGGAGGAACCCACTGGATTCAGAAAGAACTCGGAGGCAGTAAAAGCATCTCGGGTAAGAGACAGTTAAATTATTTTATTTTGTGTGGTGTAATCTGATATGAGTGAACGTGAACCATTTTGGCTGAGTTTTGCTTTGGTACGAGCGAGAGGTGATTCAGATAATCACAATTGTTTGGGGAAGAAATTGAAGAAGCTTCGGATCGGTTTCTACCACACTTAGCTCGTTGGTGGACGGAAGTGCCACAGGTGGACGGAAATGCCACAGGTGATTCAGATAATCACAATTGCTGATTAGTTAGTTTTACTCAAAATCTCTGTAACCTCTGTAACAAGTGGACGGAAGAGCCACATCAAATCAGAATTAATAGAGCGCTAGAAAGTGCTTAGGCCTATGGGAAGATTTTGAGTAAAACGTAATTACAGAAACCCGACCGATTTTGGGTGACGAAAAAAGATCGGATCTGTCGAAGACGTTTGACAGATATTGTAAGACACGTGTCGAAGTTGTGAAATCCAGAAGGGAGATTCAACCAAAATGGGGTCATCTAACAGTAAAATAGACAATTTTTACACACCTATTTTAAGAAACTGCTTGCAAATCTTTTTGTGTGTCCTATGAAACTTTGAGCAAAGCTATGACTGATGATTTGAGCAGTGTTGTAAATGATGAGCGTATGAGATTGTGCAAAAGTACAGGGCTTTTCTGAAGTGCCAATTTATCCGTTACTAGTCAAAGAGTTGTTGTAGTTTGTTCATGAGTATAAAAATGTGAACAAACAGTGAATTGTTGGATGGAAAAGAAGCAGATAAAAGAGAACAGAGTCGATAGGAGAAGGAACTGACATGTAGGGAAGAGAGAATGTTTTTCCTGATGGAAAATACAAACAGTGAATTGTTGGATTGAACAGATAGGAGAAGGAACTGGCATGTAGGGGAAGATAAAATTCATATTTATGAACGCCTGATTAAGTAAATGGTATGAAAGGTGAGTTTTAGATAAAAATAAGGCATTGAGTATGATTAACAGGGATTAACATGATATAAAGATAAGGAATGTTTCATTAAGCAGAACGGGAAAAATGCTATATTTTAGAGATAAAATAATTATTGAAATTATGTTTATTTTGACAACCATTGTCTTTTTGAACCTAAAGGGTCCAGCTATGCTGGGAGTATAGCAACAGTGCTAGCTTATTAAGCCGGCTTCCGGATGTTAATATATACCTGATTTGTAATCAGTGTTGTTGATAACACAATTAGATAGATGTAAAGACAGCTATGTCCAAAGATTTTGGAAATCAATAATGTACAAAGTCAGATATTTTGTTGAAATTAAGTCATTGAAAGACAAGGACATTGTCTGTTTTATAAAGGAAATTATGGGTTGGAGATAATTTCCCTAAACAACGTGTGACTAAAGTTAATCAGAAACTTTGTGAAACCTGCTTAGAATATTTAGATTTTCCATGTCGCTTATGAAAATTAATGTTCTGCCAATAATAATGATGTGAATGTGCTTTATTGTATTAATGTTATGAAAACAAGAGTATTGAAGAATAGATTGCCATATTTTTGTAACAAGAGTTGAAGGTGCAAGCGGTTAGGATAGCTGTCTGTGTAATTTAGAGACTGAGAACAAGATTTGAGGAATCTTGTGATTTCTGTGAAACAGTAGAGATAAGTGGGACTGAATAATGATAATATTAAGTTGAATCTGCATACTAACCATTTGAATAAGCTATCAAACCAGTGTTAATGAAATTAATGACATGCTAAATTTCTTTATACTGTATGAAGAGTAACTGAATAGTCCTGATACAAAAGAGAGCAAATGCTGTAAGCAGCTCTGCTCTGAAGCTCTCAGTTTAAAGAGATTTGCAGATTATGTTTTTTGTAAAAGTTTGATTCTGATTGGAAAGATAAACAGTAACTTGACTGGCTCCAAACAAAGAAAGTGCCAAAATAACACAAATTTAAAGAAAAGTCTGTGTTAATATGGGTTAGAAAGTAGATCAGTGTTAATATGATGAAGATTATGATTCGGCTATTGTAATTGAATTTGCAGCTGGGACAGTGGGGAAAAATGCAGAGAACTTATCAGTGGCTCTGTTTGCATTTCCTGAATAAGAACACTCTGCTTCAGGGGTGTGAAGTAGGGTGGAGATGTTAGAAAGATCACAGTGATTGTAGGTAGAATAACAGAGAGTGTTTTACTGCGGTCAGCGAGGTCATTCAGTGACTATAAAATGCCCACTGTATGACTGTAAAAGTAAATGAGGGAACTTTTGAAAGTTGTTAAGAAGATTGAAAGATATTAAGTGTAAGGAATTCCTTTTGAAAGGAAAAGAACTATAAAAAGTACCGGTTGACGTAAAATTACAGATGAGCTAAATGAGTTGCAAAATATTTTAAAAGTACCGGTCACTAAAAGGATGATTGTGTTTTGAATGAAACGCTTTGATAAGGTTTTATATGATATAGAGAGACAAATCTAACGAATGATTTATAGTGATAATCATAAAATGTATGACAAGCAGAGAGCGCAGCCTCAAAAGTTAGTTTGAATCATAGAAGCAGATTGATAAACTCCTAGAGAAAACATTGAAGTCAGGTATTAAATTATGGCAATTGAAAACCTGACAACTAAAATTGAAATGAAATTTTAAACGTTATTAAGAACTAGAATAATTCTTATTATTTCTTTAAGATAAAATAAGCAGAAGCAGTGTTATAGGATTAACAGTTGCAAAATGTAAAATGTGTAAGAAGGCATTTGATTAAACAAAAGCTTGTTGTTGACTATGAAAAGAGCTAACAGCTGATGTTTTGGGTTCAAAAGATAAGATTGTGAATTGGCCAAAACAGGTTTGCTTATCTGAATTTGGTATGTGCTGTAACTGAAACTGCCACAGTTTCAGTGCAACAGAGACTCATTCTGAGTGGAAATTTGTAATGTCTAAATTACAATACATGTAATTTATGGAAAAGATGCCTTAAGATGAGCTAGAGTAGATAAAAGATGGTAGATAAAGTCTGAAGTTAAAAGTTTATGAGAATGCAGTGTATCAGTCCTGAGTGCCTCAAGAGTCTCTCTCTCATTCAATGTCAGCTGAAAGCTGTTGTCTGAGCCTGTGTAAAGCACAGTGTTTCAGTTGAAAATCATAGACACAGAGATGTTAAAGGAAATCATTGCCATTCAAAGAGCAATTTGTACTTAAAACGTTTTAAAAGTAAAACTGAAAGACTTTAAAGAAGTCTTTAAAATAATACTGTTTTGAACTTGTTTATTTATTTTAGGACCAGTGACTTTGTCTCATTTTAGCCTCCACCATAAAACAGGGCTGATGGCTCCGGCTACAGAAGTAACAGTACACTGAATGTACGATTATGATCTAAATTCACTGACTATAATCTAAGCAGCTAGGTTGCTGCCTTTAAAAATGATTAATGAATTTAAGTGATTAAATACTGTTGTTATTAATCTGTCTCCCTATGTTTAACACTAGTAGGCAGTCCGAATGGCTCTGATGACTCTTGAATGTGCCTTTTCCTAAGCTCCAGAAAACAACAGATTATGTTGAAGAAAACGGTCACAGATTCTGTAATGGGGAAAAGCGGTTACCAGTGTGTACGAGTGATTACTTCAAAGACGGGTAAGATCTTTTAGGCCAAAAGGACAACCTAAGACAGAAGAATCACGCAAAAACACTGGGCATTTCCTGATGGAGGTGTTTTTTATGTGAGATGGATATGAGAGTGGCGCTGATTGACTGAGTGGCGACCAGCATCAGCAGATCATTGAGAGGCGAGATGAGCTGTAAGAAGTTCAGTCTGCCCCAGAAAATGTGAGCCCCTATACCACTCACAAGAAACCGCGTTGATTGTATGGCTTGTCTTCCATTGTGACATGTGTCTGCATACATGCCAGGGAGACAACACCCTGAAGAAAAGAACATTATTGCTTAAGAGCTAATGGAAATGGGCTTTCAAGAGCCAACTGAGACCGAGGGGTGATTGTCATTATTTGTTGTGGAGACCGTAACAAAACGTATTAATTTATATAAGGAACATGATGTTGGTCGCCTTATGGGCAAGGAAAAATGTTTGATATTGAACTAGTTTTAACTTCTGAAGGTCGTTAGACATGGTGGTGGCTAAAGATGAGAACAGCTTGTGATGAGTCAAGAGAAATTTCTGAAAAACGAAGGTTAGGTGAATTGAGTATTTAAACTAAAGATAACCTTAGAAAAGATCTAATGAATCTAATGTATCTAATGTATTTTAGATCGTTGTAATGGTTCTAATTTGAGTCAAACATCTGTATTTTGACATTTGTGAACTATTAAGGGTTGACTATGATTATTTTAGTTACAGTCCTAGGAGGCTGTTGAAAAGATTATTTGCTTATAATGAGAGAGAAAGAGACTGCTTGAGTGGAGGAAGAGGATGGTACTCTGTCTGTCTTTCTGTTATCAGTCAGCCAAAGAAAGCTGGAGCAAAATAAGATAATGAACCAAAACAATCCAGCTGACTTTTCTAAAATCAAATGAATAATGAACAGACATGCTTTGAAACTGGTTAAGAGGCCATAATTAAAAACAAGTTGATAAGAAGATGAAATTGTGGCTTTAAGTAATATTTTTGTTTAAGAGGCAAAGAAAGATGTCTAAAGGAAATTTGGCTGAAGGACAACGTTTGGGTTAGCAAACTTTATCCAAACAAATGTTACCAAATAAATATGAACAAATATTGCAGTTTTCCTGTAGCTCAAACATTAGAGTTTGACACCTGTAACGCCAAGGTCATGGGTTTGATTTCCGAGGGAAAGCAAGAACTGATAAGAATGTAAATGTGTACCTTGAAATGGAAGTCACTATGGATAAAAGCGTCTGATAAAAGTAAGAGAATTTTATTATGTTAAATTTATGCACGAGATGGGTGTCGTGCATCAAGAGGAGGATGAATATGCTTGTGGCGGGAACAAGAGAACGCACAGTAAAACAAGTGGTCAGATGAGTCTTTGAACTTTTCAGTATGGATAATTTGTATTCAGGCCACAAACAAAGACATTTCGGCCTCACAGGTGGGAAAACAGTAAACCCATTGTCTTCACAGCAGGCTGAGAGGTTATCTAGCTTTGACCTCATCGGTATGTGAGGACAGTAAAAGTCCAGGAGGAACCCACTGGTGGTCAGATAAGAGCCTTTCAACTCTTCAGGGGGTCAGAAGGACCATTTGCATTCAGAATGATACCAGGAGGGGTTAGAAGAACTTTATTTGTCTTAACCAGCTAGATCTGGTTTACTAAGGGGTTCACATTTGCTGAAAGCCATCGCACAGGTGGGAAGATAAATGTTGGGAGGACATTGGGTTTAATTGTGTGCATTGTTTGTATTTTAAGTGGGCTAATAACAAGAATTGTTTCGACAGGAAACGCCGGAGCAGATGTGGCAGCACAGCAGACAAAAGAAAACTATGTGACAATAACCTCAACATTTGTTTTTCTTTACAGAAGATGCAGACTTTTGCGCATGGCATGAGCAAAGTGAAGAAACAGTGCCTAACCCTGTGCAATGCCTAACTTAAAATTTTCATTTTGCAGGATGTCAGGATGGATTGAACCAAACAGAACTGATTCTGTATTTTTTTTTGTTAACATGAGCAACGTGGGTTGAATGTTTTTTTTAGGGGACAAGGACCCTGAGTGCTATTCAGTGAGCAAAATTATCTGGTGACAATAATGTTTCAGGCTGTTGAATCCACAGGTCACACCAAAGGGACGACAAGACAAGCGGTCACTAACAAAATCACTTAAGGTCTGCTTTCACAGGTGACAGCAGACAGTAAACGACTCATTCCAGTGGGGGTGCGATCATGATCTAAGGGAAAACCTTGTAAGGATTTGAAAATCAACCAACCAACATCAGCAACCCCACACGCCAACACGAAGAATAAAGCGAGAGATCAAGGATATGTGCTAGAAACATTCCTCTCTTGCCCACGCTGGAAAGACCATTTCAACGATGCGCAAAGTGTCAAAATGGTGAAGATGGAACATCCATGGGGCAACGAGATGATCAACACATCTGGAGAAAGATGTGGACCAACTGATGGTTTAAGTTTAGCAGAAGAATATGTTTCGTGATGACTTTGATGATTGTATTTGATTGAATCAAACTAGGTATTGATTTGTTTGGTGCAAATGTAGAAAATCTATTAACTGATGTGTAATAAGCTATGAAAGACAGTCCATAATGGAAGTATTAGAGTTAATATTGAACAACTACATTGGTTAGAAGGATGCAGGGTTTGAAATGAGGGATTTTTATTCTACTTTTAATCTTTGAATTTTATCGGTAAACATTTTTATTCAAATCAACCAGGGGTGTTAAATTGATATGGTTTTCCTACTATGACAATCTATACTATTTCTTGTTTATACTGGAGTGACTGAGGGTCCGATTTATCGGGAAATATGGTAACAGTGCTTATCCATTTAGCCCGGCTTCAGATAAAATGTTTACTTGCTTGCTCCAAAGTTTTTATTTTTATTTTATTTTTCTTATTTCTTTCAAGGTTCAAGTAGAGTGATCAGGTATATGAAAATCAGACATGAAGGGTATAACTGTGATGTAAGAAACTCGAATTAATTCTAGTCTTATGTAAAGACTTGAATTGATTCTATTCTGAAGATTTAATAGCGTAATGGGTTTAATTAAAATTAGAAAACAAGGCTGAATTTTTATATATAGTTTATCAGAGAATGATAAAGAGGAGGAATTGTTGTGGGAAAAAATTAATCTTTTCTTTTTATTTATTTTCAATGATTTAACAAATGAATGCCATACATTCATTTGTCTGTATTCTGAGTTTCTTTTATGATGTTAGTACAGCTGCAGGGTGTGTGTGTGTGACCCAGAGGTGAGAAGATTAGGGGGTTAGGGGAGCCACAGGGGTTCCTCTGTGTCTTTTGTTTAGTGGGGGCTGTAAGAGATAGCTTTTGAAAGAGATAACACTATAAAAATGCGGGCCAACCTCTGCTCTGGGTCTCACTCCGCCTGCAGCTGGTCTGTGGATGGACTGGGAACATTTCTTGCAAGAAATAAATATCTTTTAAGGACAATTTGATCTTGATGTCTCTTATGCCTGATGCTGTTTTGTTAGTTACTTGTTTTTGCCTCAACAATAGAAAACAATTTGGATTGCAACAGTAAATTAAAACTGTAAAATTGTTAAAATGTTTATCTTGCTGTATGCTAATTGTTCTTTATGCTGCAATGGACTACTTGTCTAGCTAATCTACAAGAAAAATCATTTTACATCAAATCAATATGTCATATCCCTGTATTTGCTAAACAGCCATATGAGCAGGATACCCATATGTTTTCCTTACAGTCTAAAAATAACTCTGCATTGGCTATATCAGTATCTAACTTTCTCAGGCAGCCATTAAGGGGGTACATCAGTCTTATTTTTTGGGCAATATTAGGTCCTGCTCCTCATTCTATAACTAAAAACATTTAAACGTTTAAATAACTAAGAATAGATATCATCTAATAAGTAGGGGTGTGATGAGATCTCGCGAGGTGAAAAGCTGTCTTGCGATATCAGCATGACGGAGTTGAGTTTGTAGCAAAACCTTTTACAGTGCGTGCATTATATTGTTTTGTCTTTTACAGAATATTATAATTCATACTCAGAAAGTAGAACTGAAGATTAGTTCAAACATTTCAAAATGCACCTGCATTGTTTTGCATTTTGTGACTTTCAGTCAAATAAAAAAACATTTTAAATGTCATTTCTTTCATTATTGAAGATTTCTTTAAAAATAGCGTTAAAATATTGTCTCGTCTCGTTCTGGTGAACCCAATATAATTTATCATCTCGTCTCATGAGCTAAGTGCATTGTCACACCCATAATACTAAGGAATTTCTAGTATGGTTTTATATTAACCTTTTCTCATGAAGGCAGAAATAGAATGATCAAACACGGGTTTTGGGATGTAGGAGTAGTTTGCCATTGGATTGTCTTTCATGACTTGGAAGGATGTCAACTGCACAATCCTTTCTATGACATCCTCCGAAACAGACAGGTCCAGATAGTGCATGATTCTCTTAATCTCCCTAAGAGGATTCTTGGTGAGAGGAAAAGAGAAAAACATAGATACAAGAGAGTCAATAAAAAAAAAATCTATATATATAAAAAAAAAATCTAAATATATATTTAAATAAAAAATATAAAATAAAAGATAAATCAGAATTTAGCAAAATGACAGGACTTGAAAGGATATGCTGGACTAAAACTATACCTCCTTCATGTCCTCAAAGAGCATGTAGAGAATATTCTTTTCCTTGCATTCCTTCCAGTAACCTTTGACATGGTCATACCAAGAGCCCCAACCTACTGTAAAAACATTAGAGTACAGAGTAACCAGAGATTCTAGATTATATTACATTCTACATGATTGTAAAGGGATAGTTCACCACAAAAATGGAACACTGTCAGTTGGAATGGTTGAAACATTTGTCAAAATATTTTCTTTATTGTTGTTTGCAGAAAACAAAAAGTCACAGGTATGGAACAAAATGAAGAGGATTGGATGATGACAGGATATTCATTTTTGGGTGAATTATTTATTTAAATAAGTAGTTTTGTCTCACATTGCCCCCTCATGAACTTGTGAATGTATCCATCCCAAGGTCCTGGCTCTGGCTGGGTAAGATTCATACGATCAAAGTGGAAGTAGCTTACAAGGTTATCCTTAGCATTTCGGGCCATATAGATGACCTGGGGAAAAGCAGGCAGGGCAGTTAGTGGACATGATTTGTGGTACTCTGTGGTCAGAGGCAGATCAAGGGGTTTTCACATTATATTGCTGAGTGCCTATTACCAGTACACTCTAGAGACAGGTCATTTTGTTATCTTTTGCTTTGGATAGGAAGAATGAAACTAAACCCAAATTTGACCTTGTATTTGAAATGATCAAAAGTATATTTTATTGTTCTAATTACATTATTACCTTGCATTTATTTTCCCAGAATCCTTTAGGCACTAGTTGAATGGGCAAGTGAGTTTTGATTACTCTTGGTGGTTTCATCTGTCTAAGTAAGTCAAGCCCTATATGAAGCATAAAAGATAAATATGTTCAAGACATGAGTGGTGTAGACACAGGTGCACTGACACATTCTTCATATAACAAAAACCTTGTGATAAGTATAGATGAAGCATGCACAGAAATGTGTACCTGATGGTATAGGTGGAGGAGCGCAAATTTCCAGAAATGGTATACGGACAGCTGTCGGCGCTCTCTTGCACACCTCAGCATCTCCATTATGCCGCAGAAGATCCACTATCTCTTGAGTCCAGGTTGTGCCTCAACACAGAGACAAACATTAGACAAGTTGTTCTCAACCAGGGAGCTGGAGCCCACAAGGGGGCCTCAGCAAATTTCTGTGGGCCACAAGATGACTGTAATAATATGCAGACTCAGAGAGCACGACGGGAGAACAGTTATACACAAGTTGATTGATGCAGCAGAGAGAGAGTCAAAACAGACAGGTATCAGAATCAAACAGAGCACTGAGCGATGATGATATGGAGGCTGAAAGTAACAGTCTATTCTTGAATATAGCTGAGTGGGGAATGAACGAAGGGAATGGATGGTATGCACACACCTCAGTTGCCGCTGGTAGGAGAGAATCCACAGAGACAGGGGAAGTGCACGGAGACAAAGGAGGGAGACGATAGAGTGGAGGATTGTGGAACGCTGGAGTAGAAATTGGAATCTTCTTAGATAAATCGTCCACAGATAAGTAGAGCATAGAGCGTTAGTCTTGTATCCGCTTGGGAGAACAGACAATGAATGTGACTGAGGTTTGTGTTTAAGTAGTCCATGGCTGATGAGTGACAGGTACAGGTGATTAGTACTCGGGTGACAGTGATCGTTTTGAGGGAGTGATGGTGGAACCAGCCGGCCGCCGCACAAATATCCTGAAAAGGAAACCCATAAGACCAAGCCCAAGACGAGGCCATGCCTCTAGTCGAATGAGCTCTAGTACCAATAGGGCAAGCCTGACCCACTGAGGTATATGCCAAATAAATGGCATCTACTATCCATCTGGATAGCCTTTGCTTCGTGACAGGGGACCCCTTGGATTGACCACCAAAGCAGACAAAGAGCTGTTCTGAATGTCTTAAACGACGCAGAACGCTCCAGATATATTCTCAGTGCTCTGACAGGACAGAGTAGATTAGCCTCCCCAACCTCCATGGAAGGGGGAAGAGCTAATAATGTGATAACCTGTGCTCTAAACGGTGTTGAAAGCACTTTAGGCACATAACCGTGTCTGGGTTTGAGGATGACCTTCGAGTCACCGACACCAAACTCCAAACAGGAGGGGCTCACAGAGAGCGCCTGCAGATCTCCCACTCGCTTGATAGATGCCAGTGCCAGCAGGAGAGCAGTGTACAGCGAGAGTAGTTTGAGATCAACCGACTGGAGCGGTTCAAATGGTGGACCCTTCAGGGCCCGAAGGACCGTGGAGAGGTCCCATGACGGCACAGACGGAGGTCTGGAGGGGTTAATCCTCCTGGCTCCCTTCAGAAACCGTACCACCAAGTAATTTCTTCCTAACGATTGGCCATCCACCGGAGCATGGTAAGCTGCAATGGCTGCCACATATACTTTGAGCGTGGACGGGGTCCTGCCCACGTCCAACAGCTCCTGTAGGAAGGAGAGCACCACTGGTACCTCGCATGTCATGGGTTCAAAGTGTTTGTCCAAGCATCAGCTGGAGAACACTGACCACTTCAAAGCATACAGGCGCCTAGTAGAAGGGGCCCTGGCCTCAGTGATCGTGTTTAGGACCTTGTCAGGAAGGTCGCTGGGTACCCGTTGAGGGGCCACACATGCACTTGTAGCCACCGAAGGGGGTGGATTTCGTTATTCTGGACTCAATTATAATTACAACACCGACTACGCCACCCTGGGAATTTCACCCAGGGAAATAATGGTCCAATAAGGACACACAGGTTCGTTCCCACAAAGACACAGCAGAGACGTGAATATAGAAAATAACAATAATACTTTATTATAACTAGGCTAAAAGCTCCACACACACACACAATTCAATACACCAGGGGTTAATATGGCTTCAGAATCAAAACTAAAGAAAGATAACAAAAACGATCAAAGATAACATGTCGGATGGCAAGGAGAAATAACAAACCTACCCAATTCCATTTCACTACAAGCACTTCAAACGTACAGTAATGTACTCACTTCACCACAAGCACATGTGTATTCAAGTGACAGGAAATTCAAAAGAATCAAATCACTCAGTGAACAAGGGTACCCATTAACTTGGACCTAGAGTGGTCAGCACTCCTTCTCAGCCGGTCCAACAAAGTTACCAAAATCAACTCAAATTGTCACAAATCAATAAACAAGAAAAAGAGAGAACAATAATCAAATTGTCATAAATCAAATCAATAAACGAGAAAAGAAAAGTACAAGTTGATCAACTAAAATACAAAGCAAAAAATAACAGAAATCAAATCAATAAACAAGAAAAATACAAATACAAAGTTGATCAACAAAATACAAAAAAAGCAACAAAATAACAGATGCAAATCACATTACACCTGGTCCATTAGCAATACACACACATAAAGGATGCATTTAAGATCACGCAAACTCACAACCATTAATACTTATTTCTCACGCTCACACACTCGTACATATACGCTCGCACACACTTCCAACAATAAACAAATGCACTCAAACAAATCACATCAACTTTTGAATTCATCCACACAACCATACAAACCCCACAGACACAGTCTTCCAGTTGAAACAGTGCGGAGGTGGCCGAACGGCCACACGGAGTAATACTCGGGTCTCCACAATCTCCCGATGTCAAGTTCACTTGATGTGGACTGGTCAAGCAGGCGCAATTGAGATGAGGCAAGACGGAACGTCGCGGCAACGCGCAACAACAGTAGTAGGCTACTCAAGACAACGAAGGCAAAGACCAAACAGTAAAGGGAAGCCCGGTCACGGTCCCAATCAGCTGTCATCACACGGACATATTACCAGCTCTTGGCCTCTTCAGCTACAACAGAGGGGAACACGATATAAACAAATCCTTTCGCGGATATCCACCCATTAAATCAAATCGTTTACCCACCTGATTATTAACAAATCAGCCCTTCCAACGTCAGACCACGATAGATAAACAGCCCAGGATGCATACTAAAAATAACAGAATGCATATAGCCAACAGCTCGCCCCACATTAAATATTTATTCCTTCATGGTAACATACCCAAATACTGCGTGGCTCAGCTCGAAAAGACGGCGTCCAAGTTTGCAGCAGTCAACGCGCTCCAACAATGCAATAGCTTCCTTATACACACACTCACACACCTATAGCGCACCTGGATCTAATTAGGTGATTACCATTCATTTGTACTTGGGTTGTACCAAAATTAACGAGGCAGCTATGACTACATGGAGTGCCCATAAATCGGGTCGCGGATGCCATATCGTCCCGTTCGCCTGCGTGAGGAGATCTTTCCTCAACGAAACAGGCCAGGGAACCTCGCCCGTCATTTGAACCAGCTCTGGAAACTACGGTCTGGATTTCCAGGGGGGGGCTATTAGGAGGACTGGGCATCCGCTCTTCCTGACCCGTTCGATGACCTGGGGAATCATTGAAATGGGGGGAAATGCATAAAGGGCGAGGCTGGGCCAGTGATGGGCCAGCGCATCCCTGTCCTTCGAGAAGAACACTGCGCAGTGAGTGTTTTCCCTTGATCTCGGCCTTGCCAAACATCCTCCATATCAGACGCACCATCTGAGGGTTCAGGGACCACTTGCCTAGGGGAGTGTTGCCCCGTGACAGCATATCCGCATCCGTGTTCTGAATGCCAGGGATATGTGCTGCTCTCAGAGAGCTCAGGTTGGCTTGCGCCCACATGAGGAGGTCCCTCGCCAGGGCGTACAGGCTGCCCGACCTGACACCGCCCTGGCGGTTTATGTATGACACCACTGACGTGTTGTCTGTACGGACTAACACCTGGTGCCCCCTGACGTTTGGCAGAAACGCTTTGAGGGCCAAACACACTGCTTTCATTTCCAGGTAGTTGATATGTACAGCTACAGCACTCTTTTGCTAACACATTTTGTATTTCGTGACACCCGCTGCTTCTCACCGAAGTCTCGACAACCACCTGAAATTTTGGGGGTCTGCGAGCGAATTGGAGTGAGTAGCCTCGCTTTATTGTGTTTAAAACCCAACTCGACACACCGGGAATGGCTTGCCAGGCCAGGGCTTATGTGGCTAGGGTTTGACACATGTTTGGGGATGGGCCGCCTAACACAGGGGGACCTGATACCCTTATATTGTGATTTGTGCACATACTGAGTGTTGGGCTGACTACAAAGGCTTTCGCCTGGGGCAAAGTCAGAGAAACAACTGGGATGGGGCCACCTAATGAAGGGGGACCGTGAAACATACTCTTTATGTGCTTTCTTTGTTTGTAGAGGCGGGCGCAGTGTAGCGGGTGTTACTTTTCTACAGTAAACAATTCTCCAGCCGCCTGAGCTAACAGGGAGCTGTGAGTAGTTTATTTATTTATTTATTAAATCATGTCTCATGACGGGCTCGGACTGATTCGTGAAGACTCATATCTTGCTCTATAGAGCAGTTGTAGGAGCAGTGACTATCTGTGGTGGTGAACGCTTCGTAGTGGGCGCAATGACTGCAGTGATAGTGTGCAGTATGAGTGGTGCGTGCTTGTAAATGGCCTAATGACTGATTTGAGAACGTTCCCAGCCACCTGTGAGGGGGGGCTGTGGGGGAACATTTATTTCTCACTCTGCTTGAGCTGCTGTGAGAACAGCGATAGTTTGCAGCGGTGCGCGGTTTACAGCGGGCCCTTAGACTGCAGCTTGTTAACATGACTAGCTGGCCATGCTTCGTCCAATTGCACTCATGCTGGGTTTAGATGGGGGGGCGGGGTCAAGCGTTGAGCCTGACCAACCCCTTTTTCGTACGTTGCCAAAGAGAGCGAGTCAGGCGGGGGCGGGGCCGGCGTGAGCTTGTTCGCTTTGGTGAAAAGATTCAGTGGAGCCGAGATTTGAACTCCGGTCTCTGACATGAAAGTCTTAGAATCTACCACTGAGCCACAGGGTGGATTGACAGATAAGAGCTCTTCAGAGTACTTAGAATGGCGGCTTGATCTCGCAGTGAGAAAGAACAGTTTCAGCGTGGTTGATTCCAGGCATGAAAACCGCGCTGTTGTGTCTGATCACGGAGAAGGTTCTGCGTGATGAACAGAATGGAAGGGAGCGGTAGCTCTCGTGTCATAAAGAGAGATAGCCGCGTGCACATCTGACCGCGCGCTTCTTCCGTCGCTGCTCAATGAGGGAAGGAAGCGGGCAAGCGCATGAGAGAGAACATTTTCAGAGAAAACGCGCTTCTGTGTGACGTGCAAAACGGAGGGCGGGGTATCTCTCTTGTGTCGTAAAGAGAGCTAGCCATGCGAACATCTCCCCGAGCGCTTCTTCCGTCGAGGCTCGACGAGGGAAGAAACGGGGGGAGCGTGAGAGGCGGTTTGCCGTCCCAAAGGAGAGCTAGCCACGAGCGCTTATGTAAATAAGCCGATCCGCCGAGTGAGACGAGACCCGCCACTCGAAGGGAGGGGCCCAGGTCTGCCTGAGTGAACAGTACCGGCGAATGAGACTGAGATGGGGAGAACGAGACACGCAGGGACTTGGCCGGCGTGAGCTTGCTCACCTCCATTCTTTCGGGCTGCGGCGCTTCTTTTTCCTCTGGGAAAAGGAATAGCAGGAGAAGCGGCGTCGCCATCTTGCAGAGAGCTAGCCGCATGCGCAGTCACAGAACAGGCATACTCTCGCAGAGAGAGCAGCCTCGGGCAGAGAGTGCAGCTTCAGCATGGGGGGTTCCCAGGCTTGTGACGCACTTCATGTGCCCGTCGGCCTCGTGCAGATGGCATCCGCAAGTGGCGCATGTAGAGCGAGGCGTTTGTAACAACGCTCACGCTCCTTAAAGGTGCTCTAAGTGATGTCACGCATTTTTTAGGCCAAAACATTTTTTGTCACATACAGCAAACATCTCCTCACTATCCGCTAGCTGCTTGTCCCCTGAACACACTGTCAAAAAACGCGGTCTCTGTAGACACCACAGGCTCCACAAACGGCAACAAAAACAAACTGGGCTCACCCGCACCACGAAACACAACAAACAGTGCTCCAGCCAATCACAGACAAGAAGTATTTGAGGGGTGTGGTTTGGGGGTTAGTGCGCGTGCACATGAAGGGGGTGTGTGGAGGAGAGAGAAGCATGAAGAGGGAAGTTTGAATTATGGCCGACACACGAATAAAGAGACGACGTTCCGATAAACAAATTGCAAAGAAGAGCAATAACAAGGATAAGGGACAAGGATAAGGAACGCACGAAGTCCCGAATTTACATCGGAAAAACCCTCGAAATGTGGCGAGAACTCCGCCGGCAGAAGGGCTTCCAATCCGACATTCAGTTGCTCTGTTTTTGCAGAACAGGTAAATCCATTTTTCTTTCTAAATTGACGTTCATGTTCGCCAAACCAACACAAGGATGTAATTAGCTAGAACTATGCAGTCAGCGTTAGCTTTGGTGAATACAACATATGTTTCTAGCAGCTAGCGATCAATCTCTATTGTAAATGGTCAAGCAAATTCACAGTAGGGCGACAATTTGTGTGAATGATTGTTTTCACCCACTGTTTGTTATGGATTTGAATGTTCATTTATGGGCTATCGACAACTTTGACTAAATTTGTTTACGCCGCCGCCGTTGTTTATGCTCACTGGGAAACGGGAAGCTAACGTTATCTTGCTATTATTGCGTCCTTGTATGGGAGCTAACGTTATAGTTATAACCTCAGGTGGCGAAACGATTTTAAGGCAATGTTTCTCTTTTTCTGCATTCTGTTCTGCAATATATAAAAGCATTTATCTAACTTGGTGACATTACACATTGAATGAAGTATCAGTAAAACTTTACTTTGTTTTTAGTGACTACTTTGACTTTCCTTTATGCCGGAAGGGAGGGGAGGAGGGAGGAGACGGGATGAGGAGGAGGGAGGGTCTAGCTAGCCTCCGTTTTGTTTGACAACAATTCGAATGTCAACACTCCCGGCATCACTTAGAGCACCTTTAAGCTGTGTGAACGCGGCGGCGAACAGGCGGCGAATATAGGCTCGGGCCACGCCCCCTTGGCGCCCGCGCCATTGGATGTGCAGTTGCCACAGCACAGCGAATGAGTGAGCCAGACACTCACTGTGCTAGCTGTGCAGCTGCAAAATGCGTTTTACATTTTAGGCTTCAGAATTTTGAGGAAAAGGAGTTTCCCCCACTGCGTATAGCTACGCAATACGAAGTGACCGTTCTCGAAAGGGAACCACAATACTTATAGGTATTTAAAACAAAATAAGCGAATTGCTTATTGCAAACGAGACACAGTGGGAGTGGTGTCAAGCCTCGGAGGGGCATTTATTAAAGTAAATAAACATAAAATGTCCAAAAATGGGGGAAATAAAGTCTTAAAACAAAATGTCCTTGTCTTGCCAGGTAATCATGAAAAGATCGGATGGGTCCAGGTAAGTGGGCGGTGTCCGGTGGTCATGCGCGCTTCTCTCCCTCTTCGGTGGCGGATTGAGCATAGCTGCTTGTCCTCTTTAGGCCCCTACAACTGAGGGGAATAGCGGCCCGGCATCCTCCTGTCAGCGGCGTCACGTATGATTCTCCATTCCGGACCGCGGGTCTGGCGACTCACATCTTGGACTGCGCGGGAATCCCACCGCGCTCATTCCTGGACCCACGAGAACACCAGTATGCATGCATGGGGAAGAGACCGATCTCTCGAGGAGAGGCGCGCTCATCATTTAACAGCGGCGGTGATGAGGTTTCATATTCTTCAGGTGCGCCTCATCACACGCTGCCAATTCTCCTCTTCAGCGGCCCTCCTTTCCAATCACATTCACACCCACTCCAGTCGGGAACCTGGCGAAGGGTGGCGAGTTAAGGGACGGGGTGCCGCTGATGACAAGGGAGAGGCAGCCGTTCCGTTACAATATATAGCTGCTCTGAAACAAACAGTGATGCCATCGTCCAGGTCAGTTCAGTTCTCATATAATGGTGTCAATGCAGGCAGATCAATAATATTGTTGAATATTAAGTGTAAGTGTATTGTAATTACTACAATAAGTATACAGTATATACATGCTGGAGCAGGAAAACTGAACAAAGGAGCACATGATTAGAATGAAAACAAACTAAAAGTCCATCATAATGAAACTAAACTGAACATTATGGTGACATATGCGAAACATGACTGTAAAATAAAGTGCTTTCAACCATCTTAGGTTTTATATGTTGTTAAATGTTTATTCAAATAATGGCACAGTTAAATTTTCTCAGGTAACCAAAAAAGGTTTAGTAACTTTTAGTGACTTGTGATTAGCTGCTTGTTTTCAGAAATATGATTTAATATCATTAAGTTACATCAAGGGTCAAATTAAATAGCACCTTAAATTTGCAACTGTTTGATATAACCATTTTTGTACGCTGTATCAGGGTTTTTCCTGCACTGAAAATATTTTGGCCAACACCAAAATGAATCTTTGTCCCCCCAAAGATTAATTTGATAATTTATTGAGATGATACCAACTGTTCTGCAGTACCGCTACCCGCTTATAGCCAGCTGCTTTAAAATGCACCCATGAGTCATGGTGAGTATAGCGCTATGTGAAGAGCATCAAAGGTGTCTATTTACAATGTGTTGTTGCAGTTTTGAGCTTTGTATCCAATCACAGACATATCTGTTGAGCGTGTGAACACAATGGCCAATCAGATGTGCTTAAGTTTAGTCAGAATCTACTCAACACTGCTCAAAAGGACAGAGTTTTAGCCGCGGGAAATGTTTTTATCAGGGGGGTGTTGGGGACGGTGCTTGACATTGCGGTGCGGTGCTGTGTTTTGATTTTAAACAAAATCCTAATACATCTCTAACAATTGTTGATTTTCTCCTTGATTCTTTTAACTCAAAAGTTAAAAGTGATGATATTGCTCTTGTGAAAGTCAGGAAGAAGAGTGGCAGACAAAAAGCAGTGCAAAATATGAAAAGACAATGCAAAAAAAGCATTGGCAGAAGACTAAACTTCTGAAAAGAATAAACAGCAACTTAAACAACACACACACTCTTTTTGCTACTGTAGAGAGACTGACAAACCCCCCAAGTCAGATTCCCAATGAATTGCTCTCAGACAGCAAATGCAGTGAGTTTGCTTCCTTCTTCTCTGAGAAAATCAATAATATCAGAAAGGTGATCAGCACATCCTTGAGTTGCGCTGGGGTTAGACAGATCAGAACACAACCTGAGAAAGTAGTCACTATGTCTGATTTCGAAGAAGTTGATGGCAAAATTTTGGAAGAAACTGTACAGCACCTTAAAACATCAAACTGCACCCTTTATAATAATAATAATAATTTGTTACATTTATATAGCGCCTTTTCTGGGACCTCAAAGCGCTTTACATAGATGGGGGAATCTCCTCAACCACCACCAATGTGCAGCATCCACTTGGATGATGCGACGGCAGCCATATTGCGCCAGAACGCCCACCACACACCAGCTTACTGGTGGAGAGGAGACAGTGATGAAGCCAATCAGTATATGAGGATGATTAGGAGGCCATGATGGACAGAGGCCAAGGGGCAAATTTGGCCAGGATGCCGGGGTTACACCCCTACTCTTTTTCGAAGGACATCCTGGGATTTTTAATGACCACAGAGAGTCAAGACCTCGGTTTAACGTCTCATCCGAAGGACGGTGCTCTTTTTTTGGCAGTATAGTGTCCCCGTCACTATACTGGGGCATTAGGACCCACACAGACCACAGGGTGAGCACCCCCTGCTGGCCTCACTAACACCTCTTCCAGCAGCAACCTGGTTTTCTCAGGAGGTCTCCCATCCAGGTACTAACCAGGCTCAGCCCTGCTTAGCTTCAGTGGGCAACCAGTCTTGGGCTACAGGGTGTTCCAAACTCCCTGAAAACTGCAGTTGTTAAGCCCCTCCTGAAAAAGAGCAATCTGGATAAGACCATAGTAAGCAACTATAGACCAATCTCAAATCTTCCTTTCATAGGCAAGATCATTGAAAAAGTTGTCTTCAATCAGCTGAACAAATTCTTAAGCTCGAATATATATTTGGTTTCCGACCGCATCACAGCAGAGACAGCGCTCATAAAGATAATAAACGATATTCGCTTAAATAATGATACAGGCAAATTATCAGTGCTGGTACTACTTGACCTCAGTGCTGCATTTCACACTGTCGATCATAACATACTTCTTGACAGGCTGGAAAACTGGGTCGGGCTTTCTGGGATAGTCCTAAAATGGTTCAGGTCATACTTAGGAGGGAGAGGTTATTATGTGAGTATTGGAGACCATAAGTCTGAGTGGACATCCATGACATGCGGAGTCCCTCAAGGCTCAATTCTTGCACCAAGTAGGTATATATATTCAACCTGTATATACTCCCACTGAGCCAAATAATGAGAAGGAACCAAATTGCTTAGATTAGATTAGATTAGATTAGATTCAACTTTATTGTCATTACACAAGTACAGGTACAAGGCAACGAAATGCAGTTTAGGTCTAACCAGAAGTGCAATAGCAGCAAGTGCAGGATATACAGTGGTTCCATAAGTGCAGAACATGGATATGTACTGAATAAATATAGAGTTGAATACTATTATAAACAAAAATTTACAGATAGATTTGTCCTATGAATATAATATACAGATAACTATTACTGTGAACAGAATTTACAGCTAGATATGTACTGAATATAATATACAGATGGCTATTACTATAAACAGAATTTTTACAGATAGATATGTACTGAATATATATACAGATGGGTGTTACTATAAACAGAATGTGAGCATAATATACAGATGGCTATTACTATAAACAGAATTTTACAGATAGATATGTACTATGAATATATATATACAGATGGGTGTTACTATAAACAGAATGTGAGCATAATATACAGATGGCTATTACTATAAACAGAATTTTACAAATAGATATATGTATAAGTTAGGCTAAAATGAGCAGTATAACAATGGATTTAAAGTAGTGCAAATAAAGTTTGGACAGAAGCTATCCGAGTGAAAGTGCAGTGGAAGTAATTGCATATTACAGTTAAAGTACGGTATTGCAAATGTATATGTAAACAGTCGGTACTGTAAATAAACAGTCGGCAGTGCAAATTGAGCATATTCCAGTCAAGGTAGTAGTGCAAGATGCATATGTAAACAGTTGTTTCTGTAATAACAGTCAGCAGTGCAAATGAACATTATAGTATTGCAAATAACAAAATGGAGGCAGGTGTGAGGAGGGAGAGGAGAGTCAATCAGTATATGAGGGGAGTGGGATCAATGAGGGTTAGAGTTTAATAAAGAGACAGCTCTGGGGAAAAAACTGTTCTTTAGTCTGCTGGTCCTGGTCCGGAGGCACCTGAAACGCCTGCCGGAGGGCAGGAGAGAAAACAGTCTGTGGGCTGGGTGAGAGGAGTCCTTAAGGATGCTGCGAGCTCGATGCAGACAGCGTTTCCTCTGGATGTGCTCGATGGCAGGTAGTGGAGTCCCAGTGATGCGCTGGGCGGTTTTCACCACCCGCTGCAGTGCCTTGCGCTCTGCAACAGAACAGCTCCCATACCACACTGTAGCACAGTTGGTCAGGATGCTTTCTATTGCACAGCGATAGAAGTTCACCAGGATAGTGGAGGAGAGCTGATTCTTCCTCAGTGTCCTCAGGAAGAAAAGGCGCTGGTGAGCCTTCTTGACCAGGCTGGAGGTGTTGGTTGTCCAGGTCATGTCCGCCGAGATGTGGGTCCCCAGGAACTTGAAACTGGAGACACGCTCAACAGCCATTCCATTGATGTGGATGGTGTCGTGTGTGCCTCTTGACACTTTCCTGAAGTCCACGATGAGCTCCTTCGTTTTGGTGGTGTTGAGGAGCTGGTTATTTTCAGTGCACCATGTGGCCAGGTGCTTGATCTCCTCCCTATAGGCAGTCTCATCGTTGTTGCTGATGAGACCAATCACCGTAGTGTCGTCCGCAAACTTGACGATGGAATTAGATCCGTACACAGGCTTGCAGTCAGAGGTGAAGAGGGAGTAGAGAAACGGGCTTAGCACACAGCCCTGTGGTACACCAGTGTTGAGTGTGATGGACGTGGAGCAGTTGGAGCCTGATCGAACATTCTGGGGTCTGTTGGTCAAAAAGTCCAAAATCCAGTTGCACATGGAGGTGTTGATGCCCAGGTCTCCAAGTTTGGCTATTAACTTAGTTGGGATGACAGTGTTGAATGCTGAGCTGAAGTCAACAAACAGCATGCGTGCATAAGTGTTCTTATTGTCCAGATGTGTGAGCACAGAGTGCAGTGCCATGGAAACTGCATCCTCTGTGCTCCTATTGCTACGGTAGGCAAACTGGTGTGAGTCCAATGTGGATGGAAGAGAGTCTTTTAGGTGTGCCAGGACCAGCCGCTCAAAGCACTTCATTACGATGGGTGTGAGTGCTACAGGGCGGTAGTCGTTAAGGCACTTCGGGCTGGAGTGTTTTGGCACTGGCACAATGGAAGTGCATTTAAAGCATGTTGGTACAGCTGCTTGGGCAAGAGACAGGTTGAAAATGTCTGTAAAAACCCCAGCGAGCTGCTCCGCACATGCCCTGAGTACGCGTCCAGGGATGTTGTCTGGTCCAGCAGCCTTGTGCGCGCTGATCCTGCTCAGTGCATTGCAGACATCTGTGGAGGAGAGTGTGATCGGCGGGTGGTCAGCTGAGGATCCACAGCTATGCAGATGACACACACATCTACTTAATCCTATCGCCTAATGTTATGATCAGACACACTGGCCACAACATAGAATGACCACAAAGTCAGTTGGACTCGTTTGTCTAGGGGGTTTATTAAACAATTAAGTAAATTACCAACAAAACAGAAAATGGGAGATTAACTACAACAGAATAAAAACAATGCAGGAAGATCAATCACAGGCATGGTAGCCGGAACACAAGTCTCCGCTCTCTGCACGGAGTGCCTGAGATTTTAAAGGGTGTCACTCCGCCCATTCGTTACAGATCACACCTGCACACAATAACAAATGAAAACATACTACCGAGCAGCCAAACATTAGAAGAGGAAACAGAGCCACCACAGGTAGTGGAGGGACATAACACCTAACGATTACAGCCCCATTGACTCCCTGTGCCAATGCATTGATGAAGTAAACAGTTGGATGTGCCAAAACTTTCTTCAGTTAAACAAAGACAAAACTCATTGCGTCATTGAAAAGTAATTGCGTTTGGAAACAAAGATGAAGTTCTCAAGGTGAATGCATACCTTCACTCTAAGGGTCAAGCAACTAAAAATCAAGTCAGGAATCTTGGTGTGACTCTAGATTCAGACCTTAGTTTCAGTAGTCATGTCAAGCAATAACTAAATCAGTTTACTATCATCTGAAAAAATATTGCAAGAATTAGATGCTTTGTTTCCAGTCAAGACTTAGAGAAACTTGTGCATGCTTTCATCACCAGCAGGGTGGATTATTGTAATGGACTCCTCATTGGCCTTCCCAAAAAGACCATAAGACAATTGCAGCTACTACAGAACGCTGCTGCCTGGATTCTGAGCAGAACCAGAAAATATGAACATATCACACCAGTCCTCAGGTCTTTACACTGGCTGCCAGTTACATTTAGGATTGATTTCAAAGTATTATTACTGGTATATAAATCATTCAATGGCCTAGGACCTCAATACGTTGTAGATATGCTCACTTAATGTAAACCCAACAGATCACTCAGATCATTAGGATCACATCAGCTAGAAATACCAAGGTTTCTCTCTAAGCATGGTGAGTCCGCTTTTAGCTATTATGCCAGCCGCAGCTGGAACCACTCTCCAGAAGAGATCAGATGTGCTCCTACAGTAGTCACATTCAAATTCAGACCCAAAACAATCTGTTTAGCTATGCATTTACTGAATGAGCACTGTGCCACTGTTCGTTTGACTATTTGCACAGTATTTTCTTTTCTTTTTTATTCTAAACTGTTTTAATTAATCTTATTTCTTTTGATTATTTTAATTTATTCTACGTAAAGCACATTGAATTACCATTGTGTATGAAACGTGCTATACAAATAAACTTGTGTAATGGGAGATTTTTGATTTTCATTAACATACACAGGATTGACTTCTATGTGTGCTGCTGACCATGTGATATAATGATTGATGTGGAACTTCTGTGAGGCAGGAGAAGAGGGGGAGACGCCGAGGCCTTGACCCCTAAGGTCAAAGGGTGTCCAATTTAGGACTTGCAGGCTGTAAGTTAAGCTAAACTAAAGTTCAGTGTATAATAGGATCACTGGTGGAGTGTCTTATCCATCTATGGAGTGTTTAGAGAACCTTGAAGATAACAGTATAAAGACTGGCCTGCCTCTCTCTCCTGGTCGCACTTGTTCCACAGACTGTACTTGTGACTTCTGTGTGGCAACTGGGCCTTCTTGCAAGAATAAATGACTTTTTAATGATCATTTGATTCCAGACTGTCTCTTACGCCAAAGATGATTGTTTAGTGAATTAAAGTGCCACAACACTTGCTTTGCCAAAAATTGTTAAATCATCTAAATCAACAACATGTATGTTACACCCTATACTGACTATGCTACTGAAAGAGATGTTTCCAGAGGTCATAGATCCTCTTCTTAATATCATTAATTCATCAGTTGTCATGAGGATACTATCACTGTTATGTTCTGTTAGTTTCTGTTCTCGTGGACTTTCAGTTTGTTTTCATTTGTCACGTGTCCTTGTGCAGATAGTGCTGGAACCTGTTGTTTGGAACCTTCTTCTCCTGTCTTTGTCTGTTCATCTGCAAATACCCTGTGACAGATGACCGGACAAAAAATGGACCACGCAGTGCAATTCGCTCAGAACTTTTTTGTTTTCACCGAAAGATTTTGCCGTCTTGCACTCACCTGCCCTTACGATGACGAGACTCTGAAGTCCCTTTTCTGGATCGGGAAAACTATTATCATCCCGTTGACCTCCCAAACACCAAAGGACTAAACTGGAGAGAGGCCGTCATTGGGTGTTTGGAGAGCGTCGCATCCCAATCCAGAGAACAGCCAGACCCAAAGCAAACTTCTACACCAATGACTAAGGAGAAGTCACGTGGAGCCCTCCGCAGATCGAGCGGCACCACCCGCCGCGATGAGTGAGCCAGAGCCCGTGGACAAGAGGACAGAGCTTACCATCACCCCGGAAGTGGAGCCCCAGTGTGGATCTGACCAGGGGTGTGAGCCCGTGAAACCAGCGGCCGAGGGAACGGAAGCGGAGGACTGACTGATAGACTTCGATGGGGACTTGTCAACTCCCACCCTCCTATCCCATCCAGTATCTGAATCATCTTTATTATGCATAGTGAACTGTGATTCATCTGCCTGTACAGACTTACGACTGTGTAAGGACAACAATATGAATTGGGATTTATTCTTTGCGCTAACCTGTGTGGAATGCATCATAATTACGGTCATCCTCTCAAGTTTGGTTGCATTAGCACCATCACAAAGCTCATCCAGTCCTCCTGCCCCATCGCTACTGGACGTTTACAGCCCTGCGCCGTCTCTGGGGTCATGCAACCACCAGCAGCACCTGTTTAAGAGGATCCTGTGGCTCCGCCTCCGGTCTCGGATCCCTTTGCTCCATCTCGGCCCGTTGACCTGTCGGCTCCGTATTGGCTTCTCCCAGCTTTGGCTCCACGAGAGACCCTCAGCCTAGTGGCTTCTCCAGGTTCCCTCATCCCACCGGCTCCCCCTTGATCAGTCGTCACACCACTTCCGCCATGGATTTACGGGCCATCCGCTGCAATCCGTCCATCCACCCCTTTATATGCAGCAGGTTCCTCCTTCCCGTCGGCATCGCCTCTGTCCTCGCACACACCGTCATCGCCCCAAATCCTTGGGTTAGTCAGTCCACATGTGTAACTCCAGGTTACCTCCCTACAGGCAGGATGTAGCCTCTGTAGCGTCCCTTTCCATTGGAATAGGCACACTTTCCCAGTGTTATCCAATAGTCTCACTGTATAGGTAAGTAGGAACAGCAGTGATCAACATTATCTGTGTAAAGCCACTGATGGATACAGGGATGGGGTGGATCTCATTGCTGATCTACGTCAATTCAACCCGAGTAAACAACAATCATTTAAAGATGTGCGTTTATTGCATGGATGGCACAAGAGCATAAGTGTCTAAAATGAATGTGCACAGTTCAGTTGAATGATAAAGTTTGTGCTCTTTAACTTAACACTGTTTAACCTACTTTACAAAGCCTTGAGCTAAAATAGGAGCGTATGGTTAATCTTTAAAACAGGTGCGATTAGAAGATGTATTTGTTAGCCTAATATGGCAACGTTTGGTTCCAGTCTTGTTTTCTTTCAGAATTATCAACAGGTAGAAAAAACATTGGTTACCTATTGAGAGGACGGATGCGTTACTTCCCGTCCATCGCTGAGCGACCGGGCACTGGTTTGGCTTCTCAGCAAAAACTTCATGAGTGAGTCCTGCATGCTTCATTATACACGTGGCACAGGGGGGTGGTTTGCTGTGCAAATCTCACTTGCCAATGTCCGTCTGTACCACTTGGATGTGATTGGGCTCTCAGGCGAGATCCCAATTCGTCAGTCACTTACGTAACATTTCCATTCCCTCCTTCAGGATAAGGAGGGTCGTGAGAGAACGGCGTGAGGCCGGTGGCATGATTGATAATGAAAAGGAGGAGCGACGACAGTGAAGGACAAAAGAGGCCAGGCCTGGATTTTACGTTGTTTTTGTTTTATTATATGTGGCAGCAGTCATCCGTGAGGGCCTTTACTTTCGTTTTGTATTTGTTTATTTATTTATTAAAGTCTTTTGAACGTTTGCCGGTTCCCACCTCCTTCTTCCCACAACAACGAACTGTGTTACAATAACCAACAAAGTATAAACACAATGTCAATAAGAGATTCATTGCACAGCTTCATTGATTATAATGGGAGTTTTCGCAAGAGTGCAGCTTTGTGTACCTCGAGTTGTAATTGACAGCTTCAGTGAAAATAATGGCAGCGATCTTTGCTCGCTTTCTGTATAGCTATATATTTTTAATGCCGCTAACTATACATTGCAATGTTTCTGGATTGACAGCCATATTTAAATGTAAGATTGAATCCGATTAACAGTGATATCCACAGAACTGATACTGATACTGATATCTGTTACTGATATCCCTTACGAAAAAGAAGTTTATTTAAGTGTTCTATTAGTATACTTCTTTTAAACTAAAAATAAGAAAGTATACTTTCAGTCTACTTTTTATATACTTCTCAGAAATATACTTTATGTACTTCTCAGAAATATACTTCAAATTGCACTTAAGTATACTTGACTTATACTGACAGAAAAGTCTAAGTATATTTGGCCTATGTTGATCGAGATATACTTAAAAGTATAATTAAGTATTCTAAGTATTCTTGGCTTGTACTTGTGTTTACTATTTTGATTGAGTAGCTTATTAAATACTTTTTTAAAAACATAATATTACACACCGTCTTATAAACTAACATGTTCAGCTTTATATAGTAACAAACTTTCGGGTGGAATAGCTTATAGAGTAAATAAAATAAGCATGGAAAATACGTTTATTCAAGTGTTCTATTAGTATACTTCTTTTCAACTAAAAAGAAGAAAGCATACTTTCAGTCTACATTTTATATACTTCTCAAAACTATACTTAATTGCACTTAAGTGCACTTGACTTATACTGAGAGAAAAGTCCAAGTATATTTGGCCTATACTTGTACTCAATCTTTTGATCGAGATATTCTTAAAATTTGAATTATTCAAAGTATACTTGGCTTGTAGTTGTGTTAACTCTTTTGATCGAGTAGCCTATTAAATATACTTTTTTTTACATCGTTTTTCATATACAGTCTTATGAAACTTTGTTTGAAAATATTGATTAAAATATTGATATAAAACAGATATGTTTCTAATTCTGCGTATCTGAATTTTTGTGTAGGCTAGTCCACTGGTAGTGTACATATTTACTTTAATTTAACTTTTCCCCACCATTGACTGAATTTTCCAGCTATCCATGTTTTCACTGGTATACGGTAGGGGGCGCTATGACACATCTTCTAGTACAGAATCTCTGGATCAAAACACAGGAGAAGAAGAAGCTGAAACAAGTGATAGAAGATTGCACACTCAAATGTAAAATAATGTAATATCAAACATTAAACAGCTTGTAAATCATAACTGCTTAATGTTTCCAAATGAAATGAAGCGTAGGCCTAACCCATGAAGAGAAAACGACTTTGGGGGTGTTGGACTCGATCTACTCCACCTGTGTTTTGATCATCGTTCTGGATCTGATCAAGGCGTAGTCTTTGACAAAAATGTGATTTTCTCAACTATTTTGTTTAAAATGTTGCCTTTATGAAACTTACTGACATTCAAATGTTGATAAAAAAGGATGCATGAAGCTAATAAAATGTTTTTAAAATTAAAGTAGAGTTAAAGGTATTTTTCAAGTATAAAAAAATAACATTTTAACATAGTAGTATAGGCCTACTGCAACTGCAAAAAATTATATAAATAGTAAACTATAAGTATAATGTTAAGTTCACTTAAAGAAAACTTGTAGAATAAAACTACTAAACTAGTAGTTTACTGAGAGTACATTAAAAGAAAACTTGTAGAATAAAAATACTAAACTAGTAGTTTACTGAGAGTACATTAAAATAAAACTTGTAGAATAAAAATACTAAACTAGTAGTTTACTGAGAGTACACTAAAAGAGTAAAAATAATATATACATTGTAAACTATAAGTATGTTAAGTTCACTTAAAGAAAACTTGTAGTATAAATCTACTAAACTAGTAGTTTACTGAGAGTACATTAAAATAAAACTTGTAGTATAAAACTACTAAACTAGTAGTTTACTGAGAGTATACTTCAAAGTTGCTACAAGTATTAAAATAGTAAATAGTATACTCATAAGTTCACTTGCAGTACAAATGAGAAACATAATTATGAACTAGTTGTGCACTTAAAGTTTACTACTGTTACACTTATAGTACACTTAAACATATACTTTTATATACTTCAAGTGGGCCAATTTAGTCCCAAGCGGTATTAAAATAGTACACTTACAAGTTTACTACTAGTACATATTGACATTAGTATACTTACTACATAAAGTATACTTAAAAATATACTTGAACATTACTCAAGTATACTTCATAAAATGAACTTATCCTGGCCTTAGTTATATTATAGTTTACTTTGTCAATACTGACACCTTGTGGTTACTTTAAGAAATACATCGCCTTTAATAATATATCAGCCATTTTGGATCTTAGAGCTCATGGTGGAGAGTATAGAGGTGCATCCACGTCCATCCTTCTTGTTTTGCTCTTGAAACGGCACAATCTGTAAGTTAAAAAGACTAATCTAAGCGGTAAAATATGATTACATGTATTCTGATATATATACATATGATTGAGAATGATTTGCATGTGACATGTTAAATGTAGCCCGAAGCACATAATTGTGATGCTTGATTGTTCTTCTTGACACAGCTATCTTCTAAGTTAATCTATCTTCTAATAATGTTTTGATTTATGTGAACTGAATGTAACATTGTAAGTGATATTTTTTTTAATATCATTGTTCATTTGTGTTACAGTTTCACAAATTGGGCTTCAGTAAAGCAAGTTTGACCCTGACAAATGTCTACGACTTTTACTAAGCCTTTGTTTAGCTCGCTGCAAAAGCAAACATAAGCTGAAGGCAGAAGAGTGAAAAGATTGACTTCACATTGAGAGCTTAACACTGGACTACATGCGCTCTATCTACACAAAGAACCAGTATGCCACACTCGTCGAAACACAGCCAAGCTTCCAAGCTGGAAACCCGGTCAGAGGCTAGATCTTCAGCCAGCAACACTTCATCCACACGTCGCTCTCATAAATCTAACGCAAGCCAAGCTGCAGCTGAAGCACGCGCAAAGGCAGAGGCAGAGGCCGCACGCACAAGAGCTGAGTTTGCAAAGCGCCAGATAGATATGGAGATCGAAAAGGCTAGGATTGAAGCAACGCTGAATGCTCTGAAAGAGGAGGGTGAAGCTGAAGCAGCTCTTGCAGCAGCAAGGGTGTTGGAATCTGCCGCAATTTGTTCAAATGACGAAATTGAAAGGGGTAGTTCTTTGGCTGCTGAACGCACAGAAGAATTCATTAGGACACACTTTTCTCAGAACCAGAGTATGAAGAAAGAAAGAGACATTCCTGGAATCAGCCAGTCTACTCCTAACGCTGTAAATGCAATAAGCAGACATGACCAATTGGGGTATAAGCATACAAGACAGCCGAATAGCTTTCCCTCTCATGTGAGAAACCCCTGCTCACCAAGCGAACCAGTACCTCGATCCAGAGAGGTGTCTGATCTTGCAGTGTTTCTTGCACGCCGGGATCTTCTCACTTGTAGCTTCAAAGTATTTGACAACAAGCCAGAGAATTACATACCCAGGAAAACAGCATTTATGAATGCCATTGATGGTCTAAATCTAAAAGACAATGAAGAGATTGATTTGCTTACCAAGTGGCTCGAAGGTGAGTCCCTCCGACATGCTCTGAGAATAAGAGCTGCCCATGCACATGATCCTGAAGCTGGTCTCAGACATTTATGGCAACGTTTGGACAAAAAATATGGTTCCCCAGAGGTCATTGAAGCATCTTTATTCAAACGTTTAGAGAGTTTCGCTAAGATTTCTCACAAAGACTTCAATCAGTTGCAAGCACTCGCAGATCTGCTCCTGGAAGTGCAAGCAGTGAAAGAGGAAGGCAATCTACCTGGTCTTGGATTCCTTGACACATCAAAGGGAATAAACTCTATCGTCGAAAAACTGCCTCACAGTCTTCAGGAAGCATGGATAGTTAAGGGAACAAAATACAAGAAAGAATATCTACTTCATTATCCACCTTTTTCATACTTTGTCGAGTTTGTCAATGAAAATGCTGAAATGAGAACAGATCCCAGCTTCTCTTTTCAATCTTCTAATACATCGCCTAAAGTTGAAACAGTCCAAATGAAGCAGTCAAGATTCAGACCTTCTATCTTTGCCAGCAAAACAGAGGTTGAATCAAATTTGTCTGTAAGTTCCAACACCAGTTCAGTTGACCTGACAAGACAATGTCCCTTCCATAAAAGGAACCATTCACTATTGAAATGCAGAGGTTTCAGAATGAAGTCTTTAGCTGAAAGGAAGAGGTTTCTTAAGGAGAACTCTATCTGCTACAAGTGCTGTGTTTCTTCAGACCACAGGGCCAAAGATTGCAGGGTGACTATCCATTGTTCAGAATGCAATAGCCATGACCATGTCTCTGCTCTTCATGATGGTCCAGCTCCATGGCTCGAAAAGGGTCCCGCCACACCAACAGAGGCTCAAGGTGGGGAGCAAGACGAACCAACCTCCACAGTGACCACATCCGTATGCACAGAAATATGTGGAACAGGGTTACAAGGAAAGTCATGCTCAAAAATTTGCTTAGTCAATGTTTACCCTGATGGTTGTTCTGAGGAAAAGAAGCGCATGTATGTAATGTTGGATGATCAGAGTAACCTCTCTTTAGCGAGGTCAGCCTTCTTTCGCACGTTCAATGTTCAAGGTGAAGACTTCCCTTACACAATGAGAACATGCTCAGGCACAGTTGATACTAGTGGGAGGAGAGCAAACGACTTTGTGGTTGAATCCTTGGATGGGAAAGTATCAATGATGCTTCCAACACTCATAGAGTGTAATTCGACCCCTGATAACAGACTGGAGATTCCCACTCCTGAAGCCGCTGCTTACCACCCTCATCTTCAAGCCATTGCCTCTCAGATACCTCCACTGGATCCCGCAGCTGACATTCTCATTCTCATAGGGAGAGATCTTATCCGTGCGCACAAGGTCCGCAGACAGCGCAATGGTTCTCACAATGCTCCATATGCCCAACTCCTCGACCTGGGATGGGTGATTGTAGGAGATGTGTGCCTCGGTGGAGCTCACAAACCCACAGTGAGCACTTTCAAAACTAGTGTGCTTGAGAACGGCAGGCCCAGCTTTCTCACACCTTGCAAAAACAGTATCTGTTCTAAAGAAAGGTTCACAAGTGAAGAGCACAGACTCATAAGGAGCACAAAACGATCTCATGACATTGGGAAGCATATCTTCAAACAAACCAAAGAAGACAACATGCTCGCACTATCTGGAGAAGATGAGGTTTTCCTGGATATTATGGACAACGAATTCACCAAAGACAAAGCAAATAGTTGGGTGGCTCCACTCCCGTTTCGCTGTCCCAGAGAGCGTTTGCCCAATAATAGAGACCAGGCTGTCAGTCGTCTATTATCACTTCGTCGTTCTCTGAAAAAGAAGACGGACATGAAAGACCATTATGTGGATTTCTTGGAGACAATGTTAAAAAAAAGACATGCTGAGATTGCTCCCCCTCTTGAAGACAACAAGGAATGTTGGTACCTGCCAAGTTTTGGCATTTATCACCCACAAAAGCCAGGGAAGATCAGGATAGTGTTTGATTCAAGTGCTCAATACAACAACATATCCTTAAATCAAGTTCTCCTTAAAGGCCCAGACCTGAACAACAGCCTGATAGGTGTGATCATCCGCTTCAGATCTGACTCCTACGCTGTGATGGCAGACATTGAGCAAATGTTTCACAGCTTTCTGGTCAAAGAGGAACATCGAGATTACCTGCGCTTCTTGTGGTTTAACCCCCTGGGGTCGGCTGTATCGCCGGCGATACCAGCTCGCTTTTTTTTTTATCAGTTCAAAAGAGATTCATTTTGCTCTGTTGACTTTGATATTACAAACAAGTTTCATACATCAATCGATTCTGTTAAATGTGTATTATTTTTGTGTATACTCACAATAAAAACAAAGTGTTGTGCTTTTCGCAAAATAAAGAAAAATAAACACGAAGCGAGTTCTGCCTTCTCTCTGTCAGTGAAGTCCATTCTGAAACGCGTCCGAAAATGAACAATAACTCAGCGAATACTCAGTCAAACAGGCACACAGACACACAGGCATGAAGCTTGAATTCTCTTCTTTTAAATTAAGTAATTTATATATATAAAAAAAAATATTCTCTGTTTATGTAATCTTTATGAAAAGAGAGAGATGTCAGTCGTTCTCATCTCAGCTCATTACGTTTTAATCTGCCCCGCCCACGGAGAGCGCGCGCTATTCAAACGCAAATGACTGAGACGATCCCATACAAACTGTGAACGCCCCCATATCAGCTCGAGAAAACACATCAAGTTTATTCAGATCATTGCACTTGTTTACACTGTCTCGCAGCGCTGTGAGGAATAATAATAATGGAAAACGTACCTCAGAAGTGCTGGTATTTCGAGGAGCAACGGATGGAATACTGTAGTAAGTTTTTTTTCATTCTCAAGTAAATCGCGTTTCTGTGTGAATGAATGAACGGCAGAGATGCGCTGTTTACCACAACTCGCAAAAAGACGGTTTAAATTTGAATTGCGTTTCTGTGTGTGAATGAATGATCTGCTTTTAGCAAACTATTTTGCTATACTGAGTAAAAATCGACTGAAATATGTTGAAATAAAATGTATTTGTATAAGCAACATATTAAACTGCAAATTAACATTTATATTCCTTATAATAAAAACGAAAGACCTATGTTACAGACAAATGAAAGACAACATTTCGTTGACTAGTTTTGGATAGATTACACATTTTTACTGTAAAATATCTGCCACCTCAAATAAGCTTTTTTTGCCAATTTTTGCTAATATGTTAAATATAGTATGTTTCGTCAATGTAGGCTATATTTCGAAGTAATGAATCCTTAACTTTGAAATATGTATGATAAAATGTATACTTTAGTTTTTACAAAGAAAGATTACACTTCAATTGTTGTTGTAATTGTGTTTTCTTTAAATAATTTTTATTGTGTTTTATTATTGACAAATTTGGGGAGAGGATACATATTCCAAAACTGAAAATACAGTATGAGAATTAACTGCACAATTACTAGACATGTTTTCCTTGGATATTATACAATTTGCAAGCAAAATTTGTGAAAAAATTGACTTGCTTCCAACTGTGAACCAATTTGGTAGAATATATATATATATATATATATTGCTCTTGCATTCTTTCTTGTGGCTATAGGTGACACACCTGAATGAATGGCTCATTAAGTATGCGGGCCCCATTGTCACCTCAGGTGTGAATCACTAAATATGCATGATGCTGTTGAATCGTTGACGCCCCTTGCGCATATTGTCTTTACAAACAAAAAGTGTTTTACAAGATTTAAATCAATGTATTGTGTTATGTGAATGATAAGGGCAGGATGATTTTCACATCATTTTGAAGAAAAAACTCTAGGCAACGACATCCATTAGTCAAAAGTCTTATTGTCACATATTTAGTATGTGTTTTGTGGCCTTATTTCAGAAACTTTAGTTTTTAGTTTTTTCAATAACCATGCATAAACATTATTCTCTCAAAAATACAAACATGTACATGCATGTTGCTCACATATTATGATAGCCCTGTTTGTGCTAAATAGAGTGTAATTATACCTTTGCCATTAATATGTTTATAAGCAACTGAAAAAAGCACAAATGTCAGGGCATGTCAGAACATCTCAAGGACCCCAAAAACCACTCAGACCCCAGAGGGTTAAGGATCACAACCTTAATGGAGATATCGTGGAGTACCGCATGAGAGTCCACATTTTTGGCAATTGCCCCTCCCCATCAGTAGCTGTATACGGGCTCAAGAGAACAGCCGTAGAGGGAGAGTCGGAGTTTGGAAGTGATGCCAGGCTCTTCATCGAGCGCCATTTCTATGTGGACGATGGGCTAAAATCATTCAGTTCCGAAGCTGAAGCCATTGATGTACTGCACAGAGCTCAACAGATGCTAGCACGATCCAGCCTCCACCTACACAAAATCTCATCCAACAGCCCCATCATCATGAGAGCCTTACAGAATGAGGATCTGGCAACTACGCTGCAGGGCCTCGATCTTGGTGTGAACTCACTATCCATCCAACGAAGCTTAGGATTGTGTTGGGACTTGTCAATAGATGCATTTGTATTTCAAGTATCCATCAGTGACAAACCTTACACTAAGCGAGGAGTGCTTTCTACCATCAACAGTTTGTATGATCCTCTAGGATTTGTAGTACCAATAAGCATTGAGGGTCGCTCCATCCTGAGAGACATCTCTGGAGATGCAGATGATTGGGATGTTATTCTGCCCAAAGAGAAACAAGAGAAGTGGCAAAAATGGAAAGATTCCCTCAAACATCTGCAAGGACTAAAAATCTCAAGAATGTATACCTCCATCTCATTGTCTAGTGCACACAAGAAAGAGATCATTGTGTTTTGTGATGCTTCCACTAAAGCTGTAGGTACAGTAGCTTACCTGAAAGTTACTAACACAGATGGTCTCAGTGAGGTTGGTTTCCTCTTCGGTAGGGCAAAGCTTGCTCCAAAGCCGGATGTCACTGTCCCTCGACTTGAGTTATGTGCGGCTGTACTAGCAGTGGAAGTAGCAGAGATGCTTCAAGAACAGCTGGATACAACACTGGATGATGTGAGATTTTACACTGACTCTAAAGTAGTGCTAGGATACATCTTCAATGAGACAAGACGTTTTCACGTCTATGTTCATAATCGAGTACAGCGCATTAGACACTCTACGGGACCACATCAGTGGAACTTTGTGCCCACTCATCTTAATCCAGCCGATGCTGCAAGCAGAGGACTCCCCTCAGAGCAACTAACTTCATCATATTGGCTAACAGGGCCTCCATTCCTCTTACACACAAGACAAGACGAACTTAATAAAAGGTCTTACACCCTCGTCAGTCCTGAAACAGATGCAGAGCTTCGTCCAGAGTGTATTACCTGTGTGACTAGCCTGTCACAAAGAAACCTTGGGAGTGAAAGGTTCCAACGATTCTCTAGTTGGAGCTCCCTGTTAAAGGCCATAGCACGATTGCAACACATAGCCAAGTGTGTCAAGTCTGGGTCAGGAGATGTCTGTCGCGGATGGCACATTTGCAACAAGCATAAGGAGGAAGAGCAGCTGAAGCAGGCTAAAGGCGGCCGCACACCGGACGCGCAGCTCAGCGCCGCGCCGCGCCACGTCTAGGACAACTGTCACCTGAAAATCCGATAACATCAGCAATTTTCTGATTTCTGTAAATAAATATAAAACTAAATGTATATTGCAGCACAGGGTGAGGTCCGTATATACATTAACTACGATTTGAGACACATACATGTAAATTTAATATAAAACTATGTAAATGGCGCTCTGTGGCGCGGCAGGATTTTGAACACGTTCCTGAGCCGCCGCGGACAGACGCCGAAAGGCGCCGCCGGTGTGTGTACTCTCATAGAGAATAGTGTGTTCGAATTTAAAAGACGTGGCGCTGCGCGGCGCGCCGCCGAGCTGCGCGTCCGGTGTGCGACCCCCTTAAAGCTACAATCATTCAAACTGTTCAGAGAGAAGTCTACAGAGATGACTTTAAACGCCTAGAACAAGGTCAGCCTGTCCAAAAGTCAAGTCCTCTCAGCAAACTCTGTCCATTCATTGACCCAGAAGGGTTTCTCAGAGTAGGAGGTCGGCTGGGGAGAGCTCAACTACCATCTGAAGAACTGTATCCAGCTCTCATACCTGGTAAACATCATGTTACTCAGCTTTTGATTCGACACTTTCATGAGAAGGTATGTCACCAAGGCCGACATCTCACGGAAGGTGCCATCAGGGCAGGTGGTTACTGGATTGTTGGAGGTAAGAGATCGGTCAGCAGCTCCATCTACAACTGTGTTACTTGTCGCAAATTGAGAGGCAAACAAGAGGAGCAGATCATGGCAGATTTACCAGCTGACAGATTACACATAGACCCGCCATTCACATTCGTGGGGCTGGATGTTTTCGGTCCATGGCCAGTCGCGGTCAGGAAAACACGAGGATGTCCGGCAGAAGCTAAAAGATGGGCGGTCATATTTACTTGCATGACTACACGGGCGATTCACCTAGAAGTGATCGAGTCTATGAGTGCCTCAAGCTTTATCAACTCCCTGCGGCGTTTCTTTGCAATCAGAGGCCCCGCTAAGATCTTGAGGTCTGATTGTGGAACCAACTTTGTGAGAGCCTGCAAAGAGCTACAAATTGACAAGCAAGGTTGCCACAACACAAACATCCAAGCTTACCTATCTGATAATCAATGCTGCTGGCAGTTCAATCCTCCTCATGCTTCACATATGGCTGGGTCCTGGGAGCGCATGATTGGAGTTTCCCGACGTATCCTTGATGCCATGCTCCTTCAACACAGCCCTGCAAGACTTACACATGAAGTTTTAATAACGTTCATGGCAGAAGTGAGTGCAATTGTGAATGCTCGTCCCTTAACCACAGTCTCTACTGATCCAGAACTACCAATGATACTAACACCAGCAATGCTCCTCACGCAGAAAGTTGGAGCCCCACCAGTACCACCTGGCCAATTTGAAAACCATGATCTATGCAGAGCTCAGTGGCGTCGCGTTCAGTATTTAGCCAATGTCTTCTGGGGAAGATGGAAGAATGAATGTTTGAGTGGACTTCAAGGACGTCGCAAGTGGCGCACGGCTAAGCCAAACCTACAAAATGGAGACGTTGTGATTCTGAAAGATGCCCAGGAGAAAAGAAATGACTGGCCAGTTGGGATCATAACTAAAACTTATGTGGTGCGGTGGTGGTGGCGCAATGGATAAGACACATGCCTTTGGTGTGAGAGACCCGGGTTCGAATCCACTGTGAGACACCAATGTGTCCCTAAGCAAGACACTTAACCCCTAGTTGCTCCAGAGGCGTGCGACCTCTGACATATATAGCAATTGTAAGTCGCTTTGGATAAAAGCGTCAGCTAAATGAATAAATGTAAATGTAAAACTTACCCAAGTGAGGATGGCAAAGTCAGAAAGATTGAAGTAAAAATCATAAAGAAAGGTGAACAAAGATTCTTCGTGAGACCAGTCAATGAGGTTGTTCTTCTGGTTTCAAAGGACACAAATTAAGGTGGCTTAACGATCTGGATGTTGACGCCTTTGTTACTGTTCCTCAAGTCTGATGTGACATCTGTTGATGTCAGGCGGGGAGTATCCTGGCCTTATTTATAATATAGTTTACTTTGTCAATACTGACACCTTGTGGTTACTTTAAGAAGTACATCGCCTTTAATAATATATCAGCCATTTTGGATCTTAGAGCTCATGGTGGAGAGTATAGAGGTGCATCCACGTCCATCCTTCTTGTTTTGCTCTTGAAACGGCACAATCTGTAAGTTAAAAAGACTAATCTAAGCGGTAAAATATGATTACATGTATTCTGATATATATATATACATATGATTGAGAACGATTTGCATGTGACATGTTAAATGTAGCCCGAAGCACATAATTGTGATGCTTGATTGTTCTTCTTGACACAGCTATCTTCTAAGTTATGTAAGGGTGATTTATGTGCATCTTAAATAATGTTTTGATTTATGTGAACTGAATGTAACATTGTAATTGATATTTTTTTAAATATCATCGTTCATTTGTGTTACAGTTTCACAAATTGGGCTTCAGTAAAGCAAGTTTGACCCTGACAAATGTCTACGACTTTTACTAAGCCTTTGTTTAGCTCGCTGCAAAAGCAAACATAAGCTGAAGGCAGAAGAGAACTTGAAGTATACTTTTTTTTCGTAAGGGATGTCAAATGATCTGTCCATTAAAGGGCCCCTATTATGCTATTTTAAAAGTTTCCTAATGTTGTTGTGGAGTCTCCTACAACATGTTTACATGCATCAAAGGTAAAAAAAAACTGTTTAATTTCCTCATAATATACATTTGCACATCATCACATTTTCAATGATTCTCAAACGACTCGTGAGATGAATCAATCTCTCTAAATCCCTCTCTAATTCCACGAGCTACTCTGCTCTGATTGGCCAGACAGCTCAGTCTGTTGTGATTGGCCTACCGTGTACATCGCGCCGAAAACAAAAACGGCCATTACCATAACAACGTCAGCTGTCCTGAGGCTTCCTACACTGTAAACTAAACACAGTAACGAACAATGACGTCGATTTGACCATATCAATGCGAGCGCGAGTCCGATGATGAAACACTGGAAGAACTAGTTATTCAACCAGAACCTCCATCACAAGGACGACTCGAGCAGGACTCAGTGTTTCTCAGTGATACACTACTCAGTTTGAGGTACATCGTATGAGATGTTGCAACTGTAATTCCTCACCATCAGCATTAACAAGTGCATGTCCATCAACAAACCGATTATTTTACTTGTACTCATTTATTTACCGAGAATTTTTCTAATATATTGCGGTGAATACGTGGAAACTGTATCAATAACAGTGCATGTATGCAATGTATTAGCCGAGCACTAGAGTGAATGATCTGATGTAACATAAACGTTTGGTAAAACAAATATTTCCTCAAAGTAGTGAGAATGACAGACAATCAGCATTAATAAACACAGTTAAAGGTAATAGTGGTCCACAACTGATTTGCAAAAGTATTTCAGTAATATAGTGATAACGTGAGTTAGCCAGTTAGCAGGAGACCTACACAATATAAAACTCAAAACTACATTTTTTGAACACCATCTTTCAAGAGTAAAAACGGTTTGCGAATCCTGCATTGAACTCCGAGATTTGAGAAGCAGTCATCAGTAAAATAAAGGGAACACAGCAAAAGTTTCGGATTATACTGCTGTGATATCATGGTAAAGATGAATTTTAACCACTGATTCTTCACATGCTCGTCCTTGGGCAGTGAAAAAAAAACCTATCTTTACCTTCACATTATAAAGCACAACGCCATCTTCTCGACATGATGCTATCCAGTATCCACAGGAATCAGCTGTTGGTATGAGGTTCAAGTTTTCCCTGACGCAATAAGTGGTCGGGCAATATACTAATGTTTCGTCTTGACGTCACAACGAAACGGCTTATGACTCGTTTAAAAAACTATTCATTTAATTGACTCAGAGTCGACTCTTACTTTTGAAAGACAATAACTTTATATATGGTGCACTTTCAGATTTAATACTTTGCAGGATGTTTTCATTCACTTAGAGCTATGTTACACACTACATGAAAGGTCATTTTCAAAAATCCATAATAGGGGCCCTTTAAGTCTTGGAGTGTACATGCAAAATAATAGACCTGATACTTCTTCAATGTAATGTGTAATGTGCTACTTTGTTGTTCACTTTTCAAATCAGTCACTCAGTGACTTTTTACATTTAAATCTACAGATTATTATACAGTGGGTATGGAAAGTATTCAGATTTTTCAGATTTTTCCTTACATTTTTCACTCTTTGTTTTATTGCAGCCATTTGCTAAAATCATTTAAGTTCATTTTTTTCCCCTCATTATTGTACACACAGCACCCCATATTGACAGAAAAACACAGAATTGTTGACATTTTTGCACATTTATTAAAAAAGAAAAACTGAAATATCACATGGTCCTAAGTATTCAGACCCTTTGCTGTGACACTCATATATTTAACTCAGGTGCTGTCCATTTCTTCTGATCATCCTTGAGATGGTTCTACACCTTCATTTGAGTCCAGCTGTGTTTGATTATACTGATTGGACTTGATTAGGAAAGCCACACACCTGTCTATATAAGACCTTACAGCTCACAGTGCATGTCAGAGCAAATGAGAATCATGAGGTCAAAGGAACTGCCTGAAGAGCTCAGAGACAGAATTGTGGCAAGGCACAGATCTGGCCAAGGTTACAAAAAAAGTTCTGCAGCACTTAAGGTTCCTAAAGCCTGGAACACACCAAGCCGACGGTCGGCCGTTGGGCAGTTTCCGTGCATTGGCCGACTAAATCTTCTCAGTGTGTTCCGCACCGTCGGCTGAAATTGGTCCTCGTCGGCTTTGTAACGCCGATTCGACATGTTGAATCGTCGTCGGGCCGTCGGTGAAAGAGGGAACTCTGATTGGCTGTTCAGCTTAGTGACCGAGTCAGTGCACGAGAATAATAGCAAAACAGCGAGCAAAGTCAAAACGGAACAGATAGAAGGCTGTTCCAATTATATGTCATCTTACCTGAGTGTTCCTTGGCGAATATTTCAATATTAACACGAGAGGAGTGGAATAAAGAAAGTGTTTAGCAGGATTGATATTCAAAACGGTAAGCACGCACTGCTTTGTTTACGGTTTGTGTAACTGCAGCCGGCAGCGTCGGTTTCCCTTTTTGAATGACGAATATAGACGAATATATCTGCAGAAATAGACAGCTGTCTCATTTACACGCAGGCGCAGAACGCGCATTCTAGCTAACAGTCGGCAGTAGTTCTCTCGGTGTGTTCAAGTGCAGCTTTTTACCCCGACGCGAGGCGACAACACAGTCGGCTTTCATCAGCGCTAGTTCGTCGGCGTCGGCTTGGTGTGTTCCAGGCTTAAGAGCACAGTGGCCTCCATAATCCTTAAATGGAAGACGTTTGGGACGACCAGAACCCTTCCTAGAGCTGGCCGTCCGGCCAAACTGAGCTATCGGGGGAGAAGAGCCTTGGTGAGAGAGGTAAAGAAGAACCCAAAGATCACTGTGGCTGAGCTCCAGAGATGCAGTCGGGAGATGGGAGAAAGTTGTAGTAAGTCAACCATCACTGCAGCCATCCACCAGTCGGGGCTTTATGGCAGAGTGGCCCGACGGAAGCCTCTCCTCAGTGCAAGACACATGAAAGCCCGCATGGAGTTTGCTAAAAAACACCTGAAGGACTCCAAGATGGTGATAAATAAGATTTTCTGGTCTGATGAGACCAAGATAGAACTTTTTGGCCTTAATTCTAAGCGGTATGTGTGGAGAAAACCAGGCACTGCTCATCACCTGTCCAATACAGTCTCAACAGTGAAGCATGGTGGTGGCAGCATCATGCTGTGGGGGTGTTTTTCAGCTGCAGGGACAGGACGACTGGTTGCAATCGAGGGAAAGATGAATGCGGCCAAGTACAGGGATATCCTGGATGAAAACCTTCTCCAGAGTGCTCTGGACCTCAGACTGGGCCGAAGGTTCACCTTCCAACAAGACAATGACCCTAAGCACACAGCTAAAATAACGAAGGAGTGGCTTCACAACAACTCCGTGACTGTTCTTGAATGGCCCAGCCAGAGCCCTGACTTAAACCCAATTGAGAATCTCTGGAGAGACCTGAAAATGGCTGTCCACCAACGTTTACCATCCAACCTGATAGAACTGGAGAGGATCTGCAAGGAGGAATGGCAGAGGATACCCAAATCCAGGTGTGAAAAACTTGTTGCATCTTTCCCAAAAAGACTCATGGCTGTATTAGATCAAAAGGGTGCTTCTACTAAATACTGAGAAAAGGGTCTGAATAGGACCATGTGATATTTCAGTTTTTCTTTTTTAATAAATGTGCAAAAGTGTCAACAATTCTGTGTTTTTCTGTCAATATGGGGTGCTGTGTGTACAATAATGAGGGAAAAAAAATTAACTTAAATGATTTTAGCAAATGGCTGCAATATAACAAAGAGTGAAAAATTTAAGGGGGTCTGAATACTTTCCGTACCCACTGTATATAAAATAGTTCTAAGCACATTTGTTTTATGATCTGTTCTGACAGTGATTATTTTGTATTTCATGAATAAATAGGATGAGTTAATATTACAAACTGTTTTTTTTTGCATTTATTTTGGATTGATTGTCAGTACTGGGCTCGCAGTTCACAGGGGTAGGGTACTTTGTACTGTGTGTGTGGATGACTGTGTTTGTCCACCACCACTGATGACCATTTTTGACCCAGGAAAATCCCTGTGAATGATATGAGATGTTTGGTTACAAATGAGAAAGGTTTTGCTCAGGTTTTTTGGATTGAACTTTTTTTTTTTAAATGTTACTTCTAAAAATAAAAATAAATTAACATTGATTAACAGACGTGGAATATAGTGCTGATGTCACAATAACTTTTCTTTCTTTGCAACCCGGATATCTCTTCAGCAGGATTCTTTATTAAGAACGTGCTACTCTAAAAAAAAATATTTTTTTTAATAAAAATAGGGCTTAGAAGGAATTTTTCGTATTTATTTTTTACAGGTGTTTTACCTGTATTTTGAATTTTACACTGCATTGTGTTGTGTTTTAGAGTTAACGGAAAGGTCCGTAAAATTAATGGATAATGTCCAGGTAATGAGCTGCCAGTACTTTTTCTGCTATTTTATTATTACTTCAGCCTCAGAGATGACCGCTTTAACCAAAGCATCTAAAGGCAACACAGGACATTACCCCTGACTGTGAGATCCAGCAGACCTAGTCCCTGGTCATGAGAAATATAGACATGTCAACACATAGTTTGACCCTCAGTAGGAAGAGACTGGCAGAACCCCTTGAATGGAAACTATTTAATCTAATCATTAAACTAATGCCATTGCGTTCAGTTTGAATGCCATATATAACATAGTTCACATTAGTTTTTTTTTTTTTTTTCATGTGATGTTATGTCAGGACATAGAATCAGTGGATCTTAGACAGATTCTTTAATTTGTATTCCCACAACAGAAGACTTATCCATTCATATTAAGGGTGAGTAAATTATGAAAGAATTTTCATTTTGGGTGGACTGTTCCTTTAAATCCATTGCTCAAATGGTGTCAAGAAAGAGTGCAAAGTACACAGTATACAGTGTAGTCTGGTCTTACAGTAAGTGGGCATTAAAAAGCACAAGACCTTAGGATGATTAGCAAGTTATTTATTTTTTATTTTTTACCTGCTTTAGGATAAGTAGAGATGAGTAGGTCTGATGGGTCAGGACAGAATTCCCAGATTGATTTCCAGTTGTCTGCAATGGTGCTCATGAGAGGGACACCCTGAACCTCTATTAGAGGAAACCGATGAATAGCATCACCTGCCCTCTTAATGGCTTCTTCATAGCTCAGCAGTACCTCCTCCATCACCACAAAAAGCGTCCTCCAGAATATCCTCTTATCCTTTTTAGTCCAGCTTTCTGAAGTTTTCCTCCCTAATTTACTCTTGTTGAAATCTTTCTTTTTGCCTTAAAGTATACTGAGTTATTTCTTCCTGTCCTGTTCCTTTATGCTTTTGAAATGTCACTTGTATTTTTTCTTAAATGAGCTTTGGATTAGTAGCCTTAAAATATACACTTTGAGCCCCTCACTGTCTTTGCCTATACTCCTAAAGTTATTTGTTCGCTTGACCTCCTTGAATAGTTATCATGTTCTGTTAGCTGTCCAAAGTTTCTTTCTTAGACTTTTAGCATTCTAATTCTAAGTATTCTTTTGATTTTTCCCTTTTCTAACTGTGTCCCTATATTTCTTTCTACTCCTTGGGCATTACTGTAATAAATTCCTAAAGTGCAGGGTTGCTTATATAACTCTCGGACAGCCAGGGCTGAATTCCAAACTTTCAGCAGTGTTATCTTAACTGTTAATCTGAGTTCAAGGGAGTGTCTGACAAGTGACACTTTAAATGAAAAAAGTTTACAGACCAGATTTCCTCTTAAAGCACTGAGAATTAGACAACACTCAGAAAGAAATATCTCAAATGATTTATGTGACCATTTATAAAACTAAATTTCAGTACTGAACCCGAAGCAAACCTAAGCAATTTAGATATACAATAAAACGTGGCAAGTTTAGATAACACATTTAGTCATTAAATAAGCAATAAATATTTGTTTGAAATCCATCCATCCATCCATTTTCTACACCTGTTTATATGTATGGCTATGCTGATGTTTTTATACATCATGGATTTAAATTGTTTTTGCAATATTTCAACATCATTTCCATTTTGCCATTAAAATTATGTTGCTACTTAGAAGAAATGTTAACTAAACCAAAGAAAGACTAAATATCAGATGATAGAGTTTCAACCTCCTGTTTAATATTAACTTGCAAGTAAATATCATCTACAAATGAAGAGTGTCGACTTACAGACACTCCCTCATCTGGCATCGGTTAACTAGCCACAGCAGGGAATGTCAACAAAGTCAAACTCCCCACAGTTTAGCCCCACAGGAAACCCACAAGACCAACCACAAACACATACTATACAAACTTTGTTCTCCTATGGAAGTAAAATAATGTCAAATGTTTTTGAAATAAAAAAGCCTGTTGAATTGCACTACTTGAAAAAAATAGGCATTGCATTAACCATGCTTGCATTTTAATGCATTGTATTTTTAGGGCTTGCATTTTTATGGGCTAAAAAATCATGGTTGAATATTTAAGCTGTGAATATTTCAATTAAAAACATTTCAAACACGTTTTCATTATTAAAAATTCAATAATCCATATTCACCTTTCATATTTCACTTCCAAAATATTTTAACTGTTTAAAAATACAACCTATAATATTCAACAGGCAATTTTCGGTCCATTTTATTTCGCTTTGCAAATTCGCTTCCACAAATTCAGTGGTTCAAATTCGACAGTAAATTCAACATTGACATCCAGGAACTGCAGGAAAAGCAGTAGATTGCCGAGCATGCTCTCCATCTGCTGTTAGTTGATCTCACCAGCAGGAGGTGCAAAAGCGCGTGTTGTTGACGAAGACCGAGCAAAAGTTAGAGCAAGCCATTCATTCATAAAATGAAAATGATTATCTGTGTCAGTAATATATGTGGAAAAGATGATAAACACACAAAAGCTGTGTTTATGTTTCATTCAATAACTTCATTGTTACTTTCGCTGTGTAGCCTACATGGCATCAGCTTTCTCTACCATGAACAGGATTATAATCGGTTTCCCTCAATACCTCATACTCAAGGATTCCCCTTCCGTCGGGACAAAACGCTTAACGACTAATACAGTGATATAAAAGACCAAACTCGCACCTTATTGGGGATGTAGGCTGTAGCCCAGTTAACACAGAACGTTCCCCCTTTGGGGGAACCAAATAAGAACGTTCTGAGAACATTCTGGGAACCAAAAATTGTTAGCTGGGAGGCTACTATATAGGCTACAAGCAGATGAACTCAAAATATGAACTTAACGCACAAAGTTTCTGAGCGTTTCGTGATATACTGGCATAAAATCAACACTTGATCAATTAATACTAACACTTTCTTTTCGATTCTATTCTCTCTCTCTCTCTCTCTCTCTCTCTCTCTCTCTCTCTCTCTTTCTCTCTCTCTCTCTCTCTCTCTCTCTCTCTCTCTCTCTCTCTCTCTCTCTCTCTCTCTCTCTCTATATATATATATATATATATATAGGCTATATGCAGGTTGGGAGGGTTACTTTAAAAATGTATTCCGTTACAGTTACAAATTACTTCATAAAAAAAGTATTCAGTAACGTAATCCAAGTACTATAATATGAAAGTAATGTAACTGATTACTTTGGGATTACTTCAAGGTCACGTATATAAATAAAGTCAAGCAAGAAATATTATTAAAATACATTTTATTATTTTTTTTTATTAAGAATTTGGTCCAGTGTACAATATTTGCAAAATATACACACATGCCTGAATATATATTTATGTAAAGGGCTATACAGACATCTAGTGGCTAATGTATGGTATTACAGATTATTTTGTTTTATTTTTAACTAATTTTTAACTAAAAAATAAAAACACAACATTTAAAAATTTTAAACAATCTACATATTAGTTTATTTTAAAATAGGCCTACATGTTGACTAAAGCCGTGATCTTTCTATTTGGAACTTGGGGCGTTGGCAGTGGGAGTTCCCCTACGTTACCTAGACAGCGAACATCCTGTTATGTGAGAAAAGATAAGAAAGGACATTTTGGGCACTAAAAAAGCTACTCTCCTAATTTCTACAAAATAGCAGCGGAATTTCCATGAATTAAAAGCGATTTTACCCACAGGCAGCATCGTTTCTACTAGCAGCAGTGATTCAAATCTGCGTCTGAGGAGATTGTAGACAGCTGTTATTTGCGCATGCACCAGTGCGTGGCACACGGGAGTCATTACTGGCAACAGAACCAGGAACTACTGTATAATCAAGCAGCGCTTAATATAGTGTTATTATGCCAAAATACTTATTTATTTAGTTTTAAATTAAACCATTGTAATCCTGAAAGTATTCCCCCTTTTTTCAAAACGTAACTATAATCTGATTACTATGTTTTTTGACGTAACTGTAACGGATTACAGTTACTGGATTTTTGTATCCTGATTACATAACGCCGTTACATGTATTCCGTTACTCCCCAACCCTATGCCTACGTGTATTGCATTAGCTTAAACAGGGAAGAGTCATAGCACTAGCTTGCATATTGTTAGTTTAACTGTAAATCGCTTTGGATAAAAGCGTCTGCTAAATGACTAAATGTAAAATTGGCTTGACATTGGACACTCGCACATTTAGTGTCTCTAAAGTCTCTAAAGTTGCATACAACATTGGCAAACACGTTTCTAACTTCAATAGCAAACTTAAATTTATTTGAATAAATATCAAAAATCCAAAGGGTGCGCATTATGCCTGACACCAGGGGCGGAGTGGGACCAAAAAATCTACCGGGAAATTTCGTAGACCACCGGCCCTCGGTGGTCAAAAAAAATAAATAAATAAATATATATAGCGGTGAATGAGAGAATATTAAATAGGCCTATATTTTTTTTTTCCCATTTGCTCAAATAGCAAAAGAAAAACTCTATAGTTTTTTCACAACTTTCAAAAAGAGGAAAAAAAATGCCAGAGATGGATAACGGCAGTCAGAACTCCGAAGAGATATATGTCAATTTGTCATCACTCCCACAGATGCTGTATTAGAAACCCTCACAGCAGCATTAACTAGTTTTTTTGTAATTTTTTTAAAAGGTAATATAATATAAAGTATAGTGAGAGAATTTTTAACGCATGTGCTGAGGGGGTGCTAGATCATTGACAGGGGGAGCTATATATACTAATAATAATTCAGCAAAACTTGGCCACTAAATATTTAATATTCAATGATTTTAATGATCACAATTAAAGTTTTAATTATATTAAATTGAACAAGTGCAACATTCAGCATTCAATCAAATATTCTAAAAGATGTATTATTAATAATAAGGTTATTTCAACATAATATCTCGTTATTTCGACATAATATGTGTGCGTGCAACAAGCAAGATGTGTATTTGTAAATCCGGTGATGCGTGCATTGATTTTTATTAATAAACTAGTGTTTTCTGACAGTGTCGACTGCAAAGATGAAGTTGACGATCGCCGTATCCGTATAGTGAACGCGCCTATAGAGAGAAATGCACATAATGGATTACATATTCAGAGAGTAGCCTTTTTCTTTTCGTTTTGAATTATTTCGTTTAAAGACATTTCAAGCTTTGTGTATTTGATGTATTTCTCATGTCTGTGTGAGGCATACACTGAGTTTCATTAAGTTAGGATGAGATGCGCTCCATTTATCGTGCAATGCAATTGACCGCTCGGGCGCCTCCATGATTATATTGCCTGTATATGCTTCTTTTTTATTAAATCCAGGCCATTGGTTGATGAAAAATTGATTAAAATTAAGATACAATTTATACAAAACGAAATTCACTTTAAAGAAAGGTTTTCTACAAAACAAAACTTAATGAAGTGGTCAAAATCATGTCTGACCCGCTCCATGTCTTTCGATATATTGCGCATCCTGTCTTTCTCGTGCTGTTCACTTTCCATAATCAACTTAAGGCCCTTTCACACCGGATGCGTAACGGAAAAGCGAAACGAAAAAGCGAATAATTCGTGTGCGAACAGTTTGCATCAAAACCATTCACATCAGCCGCGACGCGAATTTGCGACGTCTGTGACGTTCAGAGAGCTTCAACATTCCAAAACTTTCGCGCGAATCGCGCCGACAGCTGAGAAAACATGGACACTTCATCATCATCATCATCCAGTCATAGTCATAGCAATAGCATCCGTGAAGACGAGCTTTTCATTTTATTTAAAAGACATAAAAGAAGGTTTTGGGTGCACCCAATCTAGAGAGTCTGAAGGGGAGTATGCTAATGTGCACAGTTTTTTTGCGTCTTCAACTAAACACAGTGCGTTTTGTAATGTCACTACACTAAAAACTGTAGATATCACACAAAGAATGTATACTAAAAGCAGCCCTAAATAGTCTCACTACATTTTGTTACGTGTTCAAAGTAAACACGGTCTCTGTCTCTATCTTTGACGATAATAGTGTTAGCTTTCTATCCCAAATGTAGTTTGGCCTGCTAGCCTACACAGCACAGGACTATACAACGACTAAAACTATCACACAACATACTCACAGTCGTGATAACCGAGTTGGTTGGCAATGCTACGCCACACATTGTCTTTCAAATCGTTGTCCTTGTATAGTAGTATATGATTGGCTGAAGCCTATTCTGTCGCCGCAAAAGTAAAAAAAAAAATCGGCATCGAAGCGAAAAAAATAAAAGTCGTTTTTTCGCCGCAGCGCATTCGCGTTCGGTGTGGAAGCACTCAAGTCATTACACAAACAGCTGATCAAAAAATAAACCCATCGCGCAAATTATTCGTGCGTCAAAATCGCGTCCAGTGTGAAAGGGCCTTCAAGGGAAAAGATGGAAAAAAAAATAACATTATAATATTTTAACAAATATGAAACTAAATGCGCTTATTTAATGGCTATAACAGTATAGTAGGCCTACAGATTCTCTATTTGTACAAATTGCTGCGCATTCATTTAATTCTGAATTTTGCACACATAAGTGGAAAGGCATTTGTTCAAATCAAGTTCACGGATAATTGTGCGTGCATTTATTAATCATTATGATACTAAAATCATAACAAAGTAGGCTGCTATGTACAAAAAATAAGATGAGCCCAGAATATGAATGCAACGTTTAACGTTAAGCATTTTCCTCCCATAGAAAACCATTATAAGAACGCTTAATGTGGCTTAATGCAGATTAGAATGTCCCCTTATTATGTCGAAATAACGAGATATTATGTCGAAATAACATATATTATGTCGAAATAACGACTTCTTATGTCGAAATAACGAGATACTATGTTGAAATAACGACTTAATATCTCGAAATAACAAGATACGTTTTTTTTTTTTTTTTTTTAAATGCAGTTCAGGGCTTCCATAGAACACAGCCTGAATATAATTGCTTCCAGAAATTATTTTTGGGGGTGCTATCGGGGTGCTTTGGTCTTTCTTGGGGGTGCTGAACCTGCTAGCGCCGCCCATGCCGCCACCTTTCAGTTTTCTTTTTTGCCTTTCTATCATTTAACTCACTAACACAGACATTAGACTTCCAAAACGTGACGGGGAAAAAGAGGTTTTCGGCGGCTTTTTATATCAAAGGCCGGCCCGACAGGCTATGCCATTTGGGGAGGAGCCGCTCACTGATTCCCCTATGTTTTTGAAAATCCTAGACATGGTTAGACCTGCCGAACGGGTTGAGCACTTTTATATAGGCTAGCTACTATGTTGAGCAGAGAGGCTGCACAGTTTGACCAGCGGGAAGCGGCCGCACATCAGGCCGCAAGATTCTGTTGCTAATATAACTCGCAATGTATAACGTCATTAACTATTATCAGACCGGCCCTCGCGGCCTCAAAACACTACCGGCCCACCGGGAAAAGTCCCGACTCTCCCGATTGCCACTCCGCCCCTGCCTGACACTACATGAACACTTTACAGTTGGTTTTATGACTGTAAGTCGTTCTATTCAAATGCTATCGAAGTTAGAAACGTGTACACCAAAGTCTTATACACTTTAGAGACGGTCCCTAAATGTGCGAATGTCCAACGTCAAGCCAACTTTATGCCAGTCTCTCACTGGGAAACGCTCAGCATTAAGCTTTGCGCGTTATTCTGAGTCTTTTATATCACTGTAATTAATCCATTAAGCTACGTTAAGCGTTGAATGAATGAATGAATGAATGAGGCATTTATATAGCGCTTTCATATGTACTACTGTACACCCAAAGCGCTTTACAACCATATCAGGGGATCTCTCCTCAACCACCACCAGTGTGCAGCATCCACTTGGATGATGCGACGGCAGCCACAGTACAACGGCGCCAGTGCGCTCACCACACACCAGCTATAGGTGGAGAGAGAGTGATAGAACCAATTCAATGTAAGGGGATTATTAGGAGGCCATGATTGGTAAGGGCCATTGGAGGGAATGTGGCCAGGACACCGGGGTTACACCCCTACTCTTTACGAGAAATGCCATGGGATTTTTAATGACCACAGAGAGTCAGGACCTCGGTTTTACGTCTCATCCGAAGGACAGGCGTTGTATATGTCCAGTAGGGGAATCCTGAAGTATTGAGGGAAACCCTAATAGCCTGCATGCAGCACATTGCCACAATATAAAGTTAAGGCAACAACCAAGAGAAATATATGTCAACCTCAAATGTAACATTGGATCTGTATATCCGCATCGGGGAATAACATTATAATCTCGTTCACGGTAGAGAAAGATGCATGTAGGCTACACAGGAAAAGTAAACGTGAAGACACTGAATTTAACATAAAACAGCTAGCCGTCATAATAATCACAGATACACTTACATTGCTGTAAATGAGTTTTATGAATGAATGGCTTGTTCTAACTGTTGCTGGTCTTCGTCAACAACACGCGCTTTTGCACCCCCTGCTGGTGAGATCGACTAACAGCAGATGGAGAGTATGCTCGGTAATCTACTGCTTTTCCTGCAGTTCCTGGATGTCAATGTTGAATTTACTGTCGAATTTGAACCACTGAATTTGTGGAAGCAAATTTGCAAAGCGAAATAAAATGGACCGAAAATTGCCTGTTGAATATTATAGGTTGTATTTTTAAACAGTATATACAAAATATTTTGGAAGTGAAATATGAAAGGTGAATATGGATTATTTAATTTTTAATAATGAAAATGTGTTTGAAATGTTTTTAATTGAAATATTCACAGCTTAAATATTCAACCATGTTGAATTTCAGCCCATAAAAATGCAAGCCCTAAAAATACAATGCATTAAAATGCAAGCATGGTTAATGCAATGCATATTTTTTTCAAGTAGTGCAATTCAACAGGTTTTTTTATTTCAAAAACATTTGACATTATTTTACTTCCATATTCTCCTTTATTCAACTTGCTCATTATGTATAAAATACATAAATCATTTAATAAAACCCTAAAAACTTTGTAGTCTTCTAACCTTCAGTATATAGAGTGTGAATCATCTAGTGCCGTATGAACTGAATCATTTGAACATTTATTTGCCCCTGGTGAGATATTTCTGACTATGAACACATTTACCCTGATATCTGAAAATTTTCATTTTAGAAATCACTGGAGACAGGGAGATAGTCTGCTGTGATGAATAGACCTGACCAGACAATGAGCTGGATTCAGTGATGAAGGCAGTGATGAGGGTGATGATGAGGTGCAGGTGTGAGTGATTGGAAATGACGTGCAGCTGGGGACCAGGATGGATGCTGGGAAGTGTAATGAAGAGGATGGTGACTAGGCTGATCTGTGACAGATATGAGCTGAATTTTATTTATCATTAGCTAATTTCAAGAGTGGCATCAGCACTGGTAAGATAATTTGGTAAGACCAGGTAGCTTACGCATGAACGGAGTTTCCACTGCATCACAGTCATTTTAAAGCGTTCTATGGCACCATTCGCCGCTGGATGATACACAGCCATGCGGACTTCAAATAGCTTGTCACCTTAAACATTTGACCGTTCTGTTTTAACTATGTGTGTAATGTTTAATAAGGCCTCTATATACTTGGTTGAAATGTATAGATACTTTTAGTAACACTTTAATAGTATTTATAAGTCCTAACTTAATAAAACAAGCTGTTACTACGAGGAATTATTACTTCAAAATGTAGATCTGTATGCAGGAGGGAGGTACTTTTTCTGAATGAAATACATACACGTCTCTCGCGTTTGCTTGTGTGCCAGCGATTAACACTGGCACGCTTGCCTTAGGTTGCCGACCCCTGGTCTAAACGGTCTCTATCAGTCTCTGGTGGTTTATGTATGCGTGTTGGATAACGTTTTTCGTCACAGGGCACCCCCTCACTGTCGGCTAAAAGTGCTGGTTTCAGTAAAGGATGCAGATGGAGGTGATACTGGGAGATGAGGACAATGACTCTGAACATTCTTGGAGGAGATGATGGTAGCTCTATCGGAGTGACAGAAGAATCAGCAGACTGTTGGGAGCTATTCTGCCCCATTCAATCCACTTTTACTTAGCTGATCAACATAGCGCCGCCATAATGTGCCACCCGGGAGCTCAACCCTGTAGTGTACGTCTATTTTCCAAGTCAAGTCAAGTCAAGTCAAGTCATCTTCAATCTTGTTTTGGCTTTATAGCAGCGCTAAAATAAAGTTATTGTCCAGCTAAAGTTAGTTTTGATTGATTCACTTCCGTCGCAACGATCATTAGTTATTAACTTATGCTAACACGACACCGGTTTAACAGAAAACTCTTAAGTTCTTTCTGCGCAAACTTTCAAAAATGCGAACCTGTGAGAACGCTGATGGCATGCACATCTATAGGTATGCGTGTTTGAATATATGTGCGCATGTGTGTAGTCCTTCCCTACAAACCAACCCTCAACAAACTACTTGTCTGGCCTTAAAATTTATAATACAGAATTTTTTTCGCTTCCGTGTAAAAAAACTTCCCTCTGCTTTAGGGCCGTAACCTAACATTACCATATAGGCCTACCTGAAGTATTGCGAGAACCACTGATAGTTCACACAATATAGTGGAGGAGGGAATCATCATTTTCACAAGAAATTAGATATTTCTAGTTCCAGGGAAGGGAAAACAATTCTTGCAAGAACTTTGATATTTTGTGCTGTGGGGAGGGGAAAACATAATATAGGGGAGGGGCAAATATATGAAAGCTTCCACAGAAGCATTATAAACCATTTATCTTTGTGCTCTGTGAGCTCTCTCTTTATGCTCTCTCTCAATTGAAAATGACCTCAAGGAAAAGGTTTACTGTCAGTTCGATTTTGTCATAGTTCTTTGGCAGTGACAGTGACCCCACATGGAAATAACCTATATAAACATATATGTTTTAATATAGGTTTTGATATAGGTTTTTAATATATGTGACATATATAAAATTGGCCGTTTTCCTATATTATATGTACATATATGCACATATGTGTACATATATATTTGTGGATACATGTACCTATATAGGTACATATGCACTTATATATGTGTGCATATATGCACGTATATATGCACCTATATGTTCACATATATATGCACCTATATGTTTACCTATATATTAGTAAAATTATTAAAATCCATAGCTACTACACTGTAAATAAAAAAAATCCCGTATACAAACGGTAAATCTCTGGCAGCAAAGTTTCCAGACGGATTCCGTTAAATTACGGCAAATAACCATTTTACAAAATTACAGGCAAAAACCGTAAAAATACAGAATTGACTTTACAGTCAAAATTAATTAAATTACAGTACATTACTGTTGATAATGGCTTATTAAACCGTGGAAAAACGGATAAATTATGTCAAATTACATTAAAAAAAAAACATTTAACTTTCAGGTTAAACTATAAATTTAGGGTTTTATAAAGTTATTTTATAACAATGCTGTCTATCTACAGTAATTATCTTTTAATATATAGTTTTTATGTGTATAATAACTATGAAGTTATGTTGAAAATGCATTAAGTACATAAATTCAAATACAAAGTTTGTATATTTACAGTTTTAATTTTTGCATTTCCAATTTCACAACTTTGACCAATCTCTAATTAAGTACTTAATAATAGCAAATGTACAATCAATTTCTGTTAAATTAACTAAACGTATAAGTACAGAATACCTGCACATTTACAGTATTACTCATTAAACATAAACACTGAACATCAAGATACGTGAATGATAGGAAATACAATCTTAGTATATAATTTAGAACATGTAAAAATATCCACATTAAAAGGCAATTGCTGTATACCTTTATACTCTAATATAACTTATTTTACACATTTACAATTACATTTTATCCAAAGTGACTTAAAAATTAAGAGAACAATAGAAGCAACAAGTGCAGTGACAAGTCCCAGTTAGTGTAGCACAGTACACATAGAAATTATTTTTTATTTTTTATTATTAAAACAAAGATTTAGAGTGTTTATGAAAAGATGGATCTTTAGCGGTTTCTTGAAAATGTGTTGAGTTGGGCAGGTCATTCCACCAGCAGGGAACAGTCCAGGTAAAGGTCAGTGAAAGTGATTTTGTGTCTCTTTGGGATGATGGCACCACAAGGCGCCGTTCACTTGCAGAACACAAGCGTCTGGAGACACATCTGAAGCAGTGAGTTTAGGTCTTGCTGCAGCATCTGGATCAGTTGCAGAGATTTGACTGATGCTGGAAGGCCTGCAATAGTCCAGTCTGGATAGAACAAGAGCTTAGACAAGGAGTTGTGTGGCTCCGATAGGAAGGGCCGGATCTTTCTGATGTTGTATAAGGCAAATCAGCAGGATCGCAGCAAGTATGGTTTGGCTGAAACCATAAGCAGTTCTGTCTTGGCAAGGTTGAGTTGAAGGTGAAGGTCATTCATCCAGCAAGAATTTTCCATCAGGTAGGCTGAGATGCGAGCAGCAACCGTCAGATCCTCTGGCTGGAATGAAAGGTAGAGATATATGTCATTAAGTGATAGGAAAACCCATGTTTCTAAATGACAGAGCCTAGTTACAATACAAAATAATAATAATAATAATAATAATCTAACACAATCGTGGTCTTACTGTAGCAAAACCAAACCTTGTGCAGCTCAAGTGGCCTCACAAGGATCAAATGAATATCACATGGGAAAATATAGTATAAAACAAATTATATTTTCTGCCACTTTTAGTGCAATCATATGGAATCAGAAGATTTCGGCCATTACAATATTTTAAATTACTTCTTCCCATACCTTGTTTGCCATGATCATTCTGCTTTCCACTTGACCTGAAATCAGAAAAAAAAAATATATATTTTTTTACAACTCAGTATTACATTTACACATGTCAGAATATGTTCCACTGGGACAATGCAAAACCTCAACTTACTTTATAAGCCTAATATATGCACATATATGCATTCTATAGCTACGTGTTGGCAAGCAGATGCAGCCAGAATATGCAATTTATCATGTGGTGTTCATATTCTAGTCTCATGTGTTTTCCTGTATCATCAACAAGTACAGTATTTACTTAATTCGTTTTCTTAACGGTCTTGATAGCCACGTTAACCCATACGAAAATTAACTATGGTTTAACCCAAAAAAAAAAAAAAACCTTGGTAACGTTAGGCCTATTTGTAGTATAACTGTGGTTATTAAAAATGGTTATAAAAATCCGCCAAAAACATGGTTACTATTTTTTAAGAGAAGAGTTTTCAGCTTCCAGACAGTGTTTCAAAATGTCCCGCCATTTAAGAGATTGATTTACTGACAGATATCGCGTAATAACAAAGATTTTATACACAATTAAACGGACTTTGATATGTATAACAAGTCTACGAAAGCTTGTTTTAGGTCTTTTGAGGTGTGGGTTCAGCTGATCTTTCTTAAAACAGATGGAAAATGTAAAGATGCATGCTACATTTTCAGTGTTTTGCCTCCAGCTCTCGCCAGTTAACTGAACATCATTTAAAATGCTAACGTTAGCTTGAAAACTGTAACGTAAACTTAACACAAATGTAATATAAAATATCGTTCACATGTAGACTCTTACCTCAGCCGGTGATTGGTTGGCATGATGTCCGCTGTGACGAACCAGGCTCACTGAAAAGGGCGTTATTTCCGAAGAATCCAAACCACTGATCTATATAGAATGACATTATATAGATCAGTGATCCAAACGGACTGACTGACAACAGGGCTCCGACCTGCTCACGGCTGCTCTCGACGAACACGATTGCTTTGAACCACTGTTATACCCAGGGGGCAAAACACCTGTTTTTTAGGAAATCAGACATGGGCTGCTGTAAAAGGTTGTCATATTAAAAATGAAATCTATGATGTCTGAGGCTCACAAACTGGGAGGACAACCCGGTCAACAAGCTGCTGGAAACTTGTAATTAGGTTCAAAACAATGCTACCTCAAATTCTGCTTTAACTCCCCGGAATCACCCAAACATGCTAAAAAGGTTTAATTATATTCATGAATCCTGAGCCATATCTCCCTGATACTTTATGCTAGAAACAAACTGAGCACACCTTTCAAAAGAGTGGAAGATAAGCTTTCATCTGATGCCTTGATTGTACATGTAATTAGAATGTAAGAGTTAACAATGCCTCTTAATTCATAGGTAGGCAAAACAAATGTGAACATTCCATTTGTAATCGATAGCATTCTTTTCCCTTTGTTGTTGTTACAATAAACAAATTACCATGTGAAGTTAACTTTTACTAGATGAAATCATATTTTGATCATTTTCACTAACCAGACAGTCCTCATGGCCCATAACACATTTAGAGGGAATTCAATTTCAAGACTATAATAGCCTGTCAATTCAAACAAGATCCAAGAAAGAAGTTTACCATTAACTAGTGTTAATTGTATACTGCTCTGTTTCTGTATGTGGGCAATTCCACGCAAAACTGTCACATCCATAACGCCAACTAAATACCATGGCATTGTGTTGGCGTTATGGATGTGACAGTTTTGCGTGGAATTGCCCATGTACAGTATATCGTTTGCATATTTATGCAATATCTATTATTTGTATTGCAATGTCTAGTATTTCTAATATTCTTTCATAAGTGGGATAGCTTTATTTATTCTATAAAAAAAAAAAGGATTTGAGGATTTTGGTTAGGCTGGTAACTGTTCAATCCAGGTGTTTGGAGTGTGAGACAAAGGTACTGACAACTAAATGTTGAAAGACTAAAACACACAGGAGTCATGTGTGGAGTAGGTTTAAAAGTATTTACTGATTAAAACTGTTACATTAAGTTGCAATTTGTACCAAAAAAACAAAACCAAAAAACATTAATGAAACAGACAAACAGATTACAATTCAGGGTGATAACTAATTTCTGTAATAATGTTTATACAATTTGTTTAGCTGTTTTCGGAGTCACTGCTCTCTAGTGTTTCAGCATGCTGTATCCTACTACATTTGGTTGCCAACCCCTGGCAACGGCATCCTATGTAGCATGGAATTGCCCTCTTTGCCCTCTTTTAAACCTTTAACCAGAGATGGGCACAAATACATCAAAAAGTATTTAATTACAAATAACAAATACTTACTCATCAAATGTATTTAAATAAAATACAAAATACTGCTGTGAAAAAAGTATTTAATTAAAATACAAGTAATTTGTACTTTTTTTTACAGTCTTCTGTAGTGTAAGTGTGGCGTTAGATACATGTAAGAGTCTAGCATATTGCAATATCATTGTTTAGTGCAGAAGATGCGCTTTTAACATACATGTTGCCACATACTGTCATAATAAAAGATAATTACGCATATAACACTATATTTGTATTATATTACACAAAAACTAGTTAACGCTGCTGTGAGGGTGTTTCTAATAGCGCGGCTGTGACAAAGTTGACAACTTTCTCTCTTCCGACTGCCATTATCTATTTTTTTTTACTCTTTTTGAAAGTTGTGAAAACGCTGTTGTGGCGTTTTTCTTTTGCTATTTGAGCAAATTGGAACACACAAAAAATATATTTAATGTAGTCTTTCATTCACTGCTATAGAAGTTAACCCAACTATGACTCAAAGTCATAGTTGGGCCCCCTTTGCCCCCTGGGTAGTTAATCTCACAATCCACTTCACGAGAGTAGACTGAATTCAAAGCTCCTGCTTGCCCTTGATACAGATCCAAAGTAATGGCGGCGAATTTGAATCTGCGTCATCGCGCGCGCGCGCACACACACACACACACACACACACACACACACACACACACACACACACACACACACACACACACACACACACACACACACACACACACACACACACACACACACACACACACACACACACACACACACACAAAAGCCCTGAATGTGCAGCAACGGAGATTTGGAAAAATATTAATAAAATATACATGAAATTATGGGAGAATAAGACAATGAAATAATGATCAAAATGAGCATCTATTTGCAACTATAGCCTATGCAATAAAAAAATAATTCAATACAGGCCTACTGTAGCCTATGTAGGGTAGGCTAGTACTGTATGTACAAATACTATTATTTAACCTTAAAAAAAACTCACTTTAACCCCCACATGCTTAATAATCTGTAAGGACAACATATTGAATAGATGCAGATTTCTGCAGTTATACCTTCTTTTCTTTGTTTTCTAATTTCACAGAAAAATTCTGTAAAATATTACTTTGTAAAAATACAGACAAGTTCCTTTTAAAAAACGTACAATTGATGTACAACCAAAATACAAGCAATTACCTGTAAATTTAATAGTGGACCTTTAAATTACAGCAAATATCTGTAAAATAACAGGCATTCACTGTATAATGACAAAAACTGTAAAATTCTGTATAATAATACAGATAATACAATTATCTGTATATTTCTGTAAAATAATATATTATCATATATGTGCAATTTGTGCATATATGCTGTATATAGGTTTCATATATGCGCATATATCCTCATATAGGTTCTTAGAGGGGAATGTGTCTGAGATAGACGATAATGTCGAGTCGGGCCCTGATTATGAGGCATCCTCCTCAGATGAGCATGAGACTCTTAGTGTTTACCCTAATTTTGTCTAGCAGTTCAATTACCTTCCAAAAATGGTACCTTAGTATGGTCCCGCTTTTCACTTGAATGACAGTGTACAGCTGTGGCCAAATTTGAAAATGTTGCTGCTTCAGTTGTTATGTTGATTCACATTTTTCTAGATTATTGTGCAGAGTGATCAGAGGCATTTTACATATTTGCAAAAAGCTTTATCACAAAACCCCAAATTTCACTGTTTTTGTCCCTTGCACCAAATGACCAGCTAACATCATATCATCAGCACATGATTGCTATAAAAGGAATGAAGAAGTGCTTCCAATCATTTTGTCCAATCATTGTTCTTGTTTTATTTAAAGGGCTATTTAAGTAGTCAACAAAGAAACATAAAGTTTTTTGGGGGTAAAAAATCATATTCTGGGGGTTTAAATTGCTGGGGTCAAATTGACCCCAGTGAGTAAGAAATGTTGGTAGATTTGAGGGTAACAGGAGGGTTAAGTTGTTCGAGCGGATATGGTGGTATTGGTAACCTAGTAACCAACAATAAATAAAACCCCATCAGTGGAAACAGCCGATTAGTCATGTAGGTTTAATGTTGCTACGTCAGAATTTATTCTGCAAATGCGTTTCCATCTCCCATTATTCGCATAAACACTTTTTCGCAGAAGTCAAAAACCACCTGAAACAAACGTAAAAACTTTTTTTCTTCTAAATTTGCCGTTTCCATCAATCTTTTCTGATGAGATACTTCAAAATGTGCATAAAAACAGGGTGATGGAAACTGTTGTCACGGTTCTAATATGTTTGGACTTTGTTTGCTGTTTTCCCACCTTAGTTTGTCACCTTAGCTATTCATTTGATTTCATCATTCTGTTCAGCTGTCCATCATTAATTACCTCATTTGATCTGTGTATTTAAGTCCTTGTGTTTCATTTGAGTTTTGTATGGTCTTGTCTATACTATGGTTGTGCTTTCTTACATGCCTTGTGTTTAATTCCATGTGGATAGTATTAAAGACGGTTTGCATCTGATTCCTCATCGTTGTGTGTCTTCTTGCCGCCAACAGTGACAGAAGAACCGACCGTAAAAATAACAATGGAAAAGGGAGCACCGTTCATTGCTCTTGCCTGAGAAGGACTTACTTTGTTTGAGAAGGACTTCCTTTTTTGAATTGTTCAGCCTGGTTTTGTGTGTTGGCACAGCACTCCTTTCTGGACCATTTAACACCGATTTACTGGATGGGAGCAAATTATTACTGGAGCTGCCAATATTGGATAACCTCACATGGAAAGAAGCTATTCTGCGATGCTTAGAACACTTCTACCCATCACTGATGTCTTCGCCCATAAACCCTGCCGACCTAGACCCAGAGCCCAGCCAGCCATCACCCCCATGCATGGATGGATAAGAAGCCAGAGTCCACCGTAGATGGGGAGTTAACGCCTGCCACGATGGATGTGCCTGTGATAAGGACAGCGCTGATCATTGTCCCAGAGCCGAAGCCCCACAGTGAGTCTGACCAGGTGTGTGAGCTGGCAACATCTGTGCCAGGGGGAGTGTTGGTGGAGCTGGACACAGATGAGAGGCTTATTGACTGGGAATCAGAGGTATCACATCCCACCCTGCCCAAACTCTTTTCACCACCAGTCCATACCAGGATGAGTGTATGTTAGGCATGGTTGGTCCTATCCAGCTCTGAATAGTCTGTGCCTTCATTGCGGCTAGTCCTTGCCAAGCAAAAAAAAACTGTTTCATACTGTGTTGTCGTCAATCCTACTCCGCCTCTGCCTCTGTCGATCCTACTCTGCCTCTCTCTCCCGTCTCAGATCCCGTCATTCCACTTCAACCCGTCGCCCTGACTCCTCCGCCTTTGGTTCTTCCTCCCTCGGTTCCACCGGGCTCTCTTGGACCACCGGCTCCGCCTGGGTCAGACAATCTTGACTTCCTCCTCCACCAGCCTGACAACCACCTCCTCAGCCATTTTACGGCGTGAGACCGCGGCTTCCAGGATGGTGGCGTTCTGTCACAATTATGTTCAGTTAGTTTCACTTTCCTGGAATTTTAGTTTGCAATCACCAGTTTCCTTTTTCCGTTGTTCCCAGTTTCCCTGTAAAATCAAATAGTATTCCTTACTATAAAAAATTGTTTACCCGTTTTAACCAAAATTTTATATTGTTGCTGAAATATTAGAATATATAGTTCCCATAACTAATGTCATTTAATTATAATTACTAAAAATGTCCAAAACGTGCTGTTACGCATGCGTACTGGACCACAATTTCCCCTCCCCTACACAGCACAGAAGCGCACAAATTGAGGATTCAACGCTGCTTCAAATTCAAGGTAAACTCTTTTAATTTAAACCTCATTTTCAGATTTTTTTTTTCTGCTAGTTTTACTAATCGTTACATTTTCTGCACTTTGTTTGCATTCTGTTGTTTGTTGTTTGCATTCTTGCAATTTACAATGAATGTAACCAATTTGATTAACTCTTAAGTAGTGCTGAGTTATTTGCTGATATTTTCATAATTTATGAAATACTTTTTTGTACTATGTACTGCAATGTCACTCACGGAGTATAATACAAGTATAATTGTTTTGGGCTTTTAACTAAACTTGAGCAAGTTTTTAAATAACGGAATTTGTCACGTTTTCGCGCATAACTTCATGAAACATACATTGATCGTGAAAAATGGAACATCATTATTTACAGCATATACTCTTGAGTAAAATGAGTTTAAACTCAAAATGATCCATCAATCATATCTAAAGATATTCCTCATTAAGTTGTAACACACAAACCCACACAGGCGAACATAGAGCCTTGTATATAGATGGAGCGCATTGATGTCACATTTTTGCTCATAACTCCATGAAGCATGCATAAATTGTGGAAAATTGAACATCATTATTTAAAGCAGATTCACACGACATAATCAACATAATCCATTGTGATGATTACAAGATATTCCTCATGGAGTGATGTAACATACTTGGCTAAAAACATGTCTCATCTTTCTGGGATGCAATGTGTTATCCAATGTTCCCGGAACCGTCCATGCTTTTTTTTTCAAGTGGAATAACACAAAATGGGTATCATGTTAAAGCTTAGAAACTCAGCTTTTAATGCATGTGACCATTTCAATAAACTCCCACCTAGCTACGAAAAAATTAATAACCACATTTTTCAAAACTACTGCCTTGATCAACTCAAAATAGGTGTCATTTGAATAGAGAACTTTACAATGAATGTAGCCAATTTGATTAACTCCTAAGTAGTGCTGAGTTATATGCTGATAAATAGAAGAAAAAAACATAATTTATTAAATAATTTTGTACTATACTGCAATGTGTCAAAAACATCATACAGCTCATGAAAATGATCGTAGAAAATGGCACAGCATTATTTACAGCAGATTCTTACAATTAAAATGAGCCTCAAATCCAATCATAATCCATTGCGTTGATCACAAGATATTCCTCATTGAGGAACAATTTAAAAAATGTCCATTAGGGGGCTAGGCAAGGGCTAAACAAAAAGGCTACCTTGGTTCCAAATGCTGTAACTTTTGATTACTTTATGCTATCACCACAACATATGATCCAGATGCAGCACACGTGTATGAGTTATTGCATGTCAAATAAGAAAGATTATCAATCTTTTTGGGGGGATTTTGAAGCCCAAAAAAATGCACCCATCCATCATAAAAGTTATCGATAGGTCTCCTGGTGCAGCACAATCCCAGGGCTGACTGGGGCCACAGTTCAGTTTCGGCCTGGAGCAATCAGTGCTATGCCTCCTGTCTTGTGTCTGCATGTTCGTCTGTGGTTGGTTCTGTGTTACAGGATGAGTCTGTGAATTTGTCAAACGTGCCTGAAAAGTACCTCGACCTGAAGGAAGTGTTCAGTAAGTCCCGTGCTGCTTCTCTTCCTCCGCATCGTCCCTATGCCTGTGCTATAGATCTACTACCAGGTACGTCTCTGCCTAAGGGCAAGTTATACTCACTTTCTGCTCCAGAAAGGGAGGCCATGGAGAAATACATTTCTGATTCTCTAGCAGCCGGGTTCATCCGTTCTTCCTCTGCTCCAGCGGGGACTGGGTTCTTTTTTGTGGGGAAGAAGGATGGTTCTCTGCGACCGTGTATTGATTACCGAGGGCTGAACAATATCACGGTAAAGAATACTTATCCTTTGCCATTGATGTCTTCAGCCTTTGAGCGGTTGCAGGGAGCATCCATCTTCACAAAACTGGACTTACGCAATGCTTATCATTTGGTTCGCATAAGGGAGGGGGAAAAGTGGAAAACCGCTTTTGACACCCCCAGGGGCCATTTTGAATATTTGGTCATGCCTTTCGGTCTGTCTAACTCCCCTGCGGTTTTCCAGGCACTTGTCAATGACGTGCTGAGAGATATGGTAGATCAGTTCATATACAGTATGTCTACCTGGATGACAGATATTTTCCTTTTCTCTCCAGGAACATGTTCAGCACATCAGACGAGTGCTCCAGAGGTTGCTAGTTGGCCCTAGAGAGGTTTCTGGGGTTTGCCAATTTTTCTCCCATCGCTTATCGTCTGCCGAACGTAACTATGACATTGGTAACCGAGAGTTGTTGACGATTAAGTTCATGTTGGAGGAGTGGTGTCATTGGTTAGAAGGGTCAGGGATACCTTTAATCGTTTGGACCGATCACAAGAACCTGGAATATATCAGATCCGCTAAACGACTCAACTCCAGGTAGGCTCGGTGGGCATTTTTTCTCGGTCATTTAGATTTTTCTCTTTCGTACCATCCGGGTTCTAAAAACATCAAGCCCAATACTTTGTCTTTTTGACCATTCCGAACGCCCGTCCACTCCCGAGTGCATTTTACCTGAGACTCATTGTCTCCACATTCACATGGGAGATCGAGTTGAAGGTCAGCACGGCCTTAGAAGGGGTAACACCTCCGCCCGGTTGCCCACCGAGTCGGTTGTTTGTGCCGGAGGAACTACGGTCCGACGTTACTCGGTGGGGTCATTGTTCCAACGTAGCGTGTCATCCAGGAGTAAACCGTACCAGTTTTTTTGATTAAGCAACGATTCTGGTGGCCGTTAATGGCTCGTGACATTCTGAGTTTTGTTTTGGCCTCGGTTTGTGCTACTGGTAAGACTTCCAATCGACCCCCAGATGGGTTACTCCAACCGCTCTCTGTCCCTTTGAGACCCTGGTCCCACATAGCGCTCGATTTTGTTACCGCCCTCCCAAGGCAAGACGGTCGTTTTGACCGTAGTGGACCGGTTCTCGAAGGCGGCTCATTTTATTCCCTTGCCTAAATTACCTTCTGCCAAGGAGACAGCGGTGGCTGTCGTAGATCGCGTCTTTCGCTTACGTGGCCTCCCAATGGATGTGGTTTCTGACAGGGGGCCCCAATTTGTGTCAATTTGGCGGGAGTTTTGTAGATTGCTGGGAGCGAGTGTCAGCCTGTCTTCGGGGTTTCACCCCCAGAGCAATGGCCAAACCGAGAGGGCCAACCAAGACTTGGAGAGAGTGTTGCGATGTTTAGTATCCAAGAATCCTTCTTCCTGGAGTCAGCAACTCTCAATGGTTGAGTATGCACATAACTCGTTACCAATGTCATCCACGGGTCTCTCTCCGTTTGAGTGTACCTTAGGTTACCAGCCACCAATTTTTCCAAGTCTGGAATCCGAAGTCGCGGTCCCCTCCGCCCACGCCTTCATCCAGAGGTGCCGCTACACGTGGAGCAGAGCCTGTGAGATCCTCAGGCCGATCGCCACCGGTCGAAGCCTCCCGTTTATGTCGCAGGTCAAAAAGTGTGGCTTTGATCCAAGAATATTACTCTTCGCTCCGTATGTAACAAGCTAGCTCCCAAATTCATCGGCCCATTCACTGTCACCAAAGTCCTTAGTCCGGTGACAGTCCGACTCAAACTCCCTCCTGCGTACAGGAGAATTCATCCCGTCTTTTATGTCTCTAAATTAAAGCCCATGTTTCATTCTCATATTAATCCGCCTTCCCCGGTCCCGGTCTTACTCTGCTTTCTCGGGTTTGACATGCCTCCCATTCTGAAACGGAAAACCCAGAGTTTCCCTCATTTCAGGGTTAACATACTCAGAGTTTTCACTTAACCTCCTTTCTGAAACAGGCCCCTGCTCAATAAACAAACTTTATATCCGTAAAACAACTCAGATGAACTGTAATAAAGTGCACACTTTAACAATAACCTTTTTTATGACAGTAAAATCTAACGTTACATATCGTTATCAACAGAAGTATTGTTTAGCGTAAAATATGTTGAAATTAGTGGATAGGCAGTCGATTAATTAAATAATAAGCTATTTTTTCACAAAATCTTTTTTTTTTTTTTTTGTGTAGTGAAGTCTCTTCTCCATGACATCCATTAAAAAAAAAAGGCCTCTGTTCTCCTTTCCTGCATACCGACCATGGACTGTAAAACTTTACGCCATCTTTATTTTTCTAGCTCAACTGTCACAGAATGGAAAGCACAGGATTGTGGGATATCAAAGGCAGCAAAAGATACATCTATGCTGCCTTCAAAAATCGATCAGATGAAGGTATCTCAGGAGACAGGAAGTGAAACTAACATTGCATTTGGACGTGCCTTGATGCCTTCCGACCTTGGAATGCGTCCGAAGGCAGCATTTATCAGTTTTCGGGCGCAGCCACTGCTTCATGAAGCTTTCGAAACCTTTACGAATCTTTTGTTCCAAATCAATGATCCGGAGTGTGTATCAAACTGCCAGAGTCACATGATCTGTGGTTTATTTATAAAGAGAGCGCCTATTTGAAATTTTTATCTGACGTTTCCGGAGTTATGAGATCCAGTTGATCACTCAGCGCTCATGTACTCCGCCGAGAACAGCATTACCTCGGCTAGTCCTTCTGACGTTTGCCACTGGCTCTGATGTCTCTGTAGTGTTTAAACGTGATATGTAATTTGTTTAGTGTGTATCTAACGGGCGATCTTTGGTCTCATGAATCTATAATTTGTTCCCTGGCAAATCGTTTTGGCTGAGGGCCAAGTGAAGTTTCATACGCGAATTGGGATGCACCTTAGCTGTTTTCTTTGTTTTGGAGGAGGAATCACACTTCACCTGCATTGACTTGTCCAAAATAGTAAAAGGCATTTTACTAACTGATTAGAGATTAGATGACACGCTTATCAGACCCACCCATTATTCACTCCCTGACTTCAGGATCTCATCCTAACTTCACAATGTAGTAAACTTTTGTAAAATTTTACTAGTAGCTTCCAAACAGACTTCAGAACTTAATGTACAGTTTGTGTATGATAATTATAACAATGATGTATCTTTGTTAAATGATTTTTTTTTTTTTTTGGTGATCTGGTAAATGGTTCTTTCAGGTGCAATATTCTTTGCAGCAATTTTCTTGCATGTGAGGCCATTATGATGGCTTTACATCCTTCTTTGGAGGCAACCATTGCTAACAAGAACACAGAGGGTGCTTCTCATTTCTTATTTGTGCATCTGTTTAATTTCCTCGCTTCTTTTGCTTGTATCTCAGCTCCACCCCCCTTAGGATGTGAGGAAAGTACGCAAGGGGTGCTTGTCATTTCTTATTTGTGCATCCTCGTTACCTTTCCTCGCTTCCTTTCCTTGCGTCTCAGCTCCACTCCCTTTAGGATACGAGGGAAGACTGCAAGGAAAGAAAAGTAGGACGGAGGAATCGTTGAAAGCTTTTTTTTATACATTGGAATACTTGATCACTCGAGCGTCACTCCACAGCGCGTCATCAGCAGCGTTCAAAGGATCTGCCCTTATCTGCCACATCATGATAACTTAACTCCACCATCTTCACGTGCCACCTCTTTTCATCTGCTGGATCTATAATTTTCTCAGTGACAGACCACAGGCAGTAAGGGTGGGTAGCCAACATCCTCCACCAATACTGTCAACATGGGAGCTCCTCAAGGCTGCGTCCTCAGTCCCTTCCTCTACACATTATATACTAACGACTGCTGTAGCCCCTCCGATATCACAAAGTACTTCAAATACTCGGATGACAAAGCCATACTCGCCCTCCTCACCGGCACGGAATCAGCAACAGCATATCACCAATCTGTTGCCCATTTCACCCAATTGTGCTCCTCAACGTTACTTAAACAAAGGAACTTATCCTGGACACAGGCCAAAAACTCTCCACCGCTCACGGCCTTACTCCATCAATGGCCAGTCAGTAGAAATTGTCGAATGTTTCAGGTAACTTGGCATTGTTTTGGACAATAAATTGAGTTTTGACCATCACATCACAGACATTCATAGGCGCTTCCAACTATATGTCATACGTAAACTCAGGACTTTCTCAGTCAAACCACACCTTCTTCTCCTCTTGTACCGTAGTATCATTGAACCCATCCTCCTGTATTGTGCCACCTGCTACTTCACTATGCTTTCTCTCACTAATAGAAACAAGCTCCTTAAAATCACTAAATCATGGCTAGGGAAAAGTTTTGTACTCTCAGCAATAAGAGCTTTGAATTCACAGAATGCGTAATTTATTTACTGTTTTTTTTTTTTTTTTTTTTTTGTAATTTATTTACTGTTTTTTTTTTTTTTTTTTTGTTTTTTTTTTTTTTTTTTTTGGACACATGTCCACCTTATGTGGACATGTGTCCAAAATATGTGTGGTATGTGCATAATGCGTGTTGAAAGTTGCTCCTGGTACAGTCTGTGAAAACAAATTTCCTCTATATGACAATAAAGAATGAATCTGAATCTGACACTTTTTTTGTTTTGTTTTTTGTGCCAATTAAGCTTTTTGCAATTATTTAAAATGCATCTGATCACTCAATAATCTAGTAATGTGAATCAACAAACTACAACTGAAGCAACAAACTTTGCGAAACACAAAATTTATGTCACTGCCAATTTCACTGTGTGAAAATGATTGATCGCATATGGGCCTATTTCAGTATACTATCCAATTCAATATAGCCTATTTCTTTCAAATATTGATCAAACCCACTGGGCCCTATTGCTGTAGGTAAACAAAACAAAACAAAAATTCATTTATTTATTGAAAAAAAAAAACATTGAAAAAGTTGAATAATAAAGATAATATACAATAAATGTAGGCCGATGGCTTTAAAAAAAAAATACATAGACCTATCATATTTGGTTATTTATTTTTGCAGGTTGGATTTGGTTTTCTTTATGTACGTTATAATTAACACTAGAATAGATTTGTTTTCATGTTTATTGTATTTCAATAACATATGTGCATTAAATATTAGAAAATAAAGAGGTAAAACGAATGCCTATGTGATACCGGTTTATTGGAAATGGATAATACAACAAAAAATATATATTTTATTTGGGAAATATCATATACACAAAGCAAAATATATGTTAATTGTACCAAATGGTAGACTATTTTCCACTGAGTTAAAGTTTTTTTACGATAATTCTCTGACTTCAATACAAAACAATCGTAAAGCTGTTAAGACATCTCAATTGTTGAAAAGGATTGATGTATTAGTTGTATGATTGATTTTCTGATGCAAGATGCAGAGTTGTGAATTTGTATAGACTCAAGTGTTTTGCATATCTCTGTATACCCCTATTATTATTGCAATAAAAAAAATAAAAAAAACGAATGCCTACGTCTGTTGTTACGGTAATTTTGCGTATCTATGACAGTTATTAAGGTAAAAAATTTTGAGACATGGCTGCCTGCTTTCTGATCTTGATCACCGAGAGGATGTTGTTCACTGTAACGACAAAGAATAACTTGTTTAAACAGGAGAAATTACATCAGGAGCAGTGGTGAGAATGCTCATCATGACATCAGCCCACCATTAAAATAAAAGAAGAAGAAAGATAAAAGAAGGGGCAGTGGTGAGTAGTTCTTGCAGTGCAGTTGTCAGAAGTTTATTGTCATGTTAGAGTTCCAGAAGTGAGCATTAAGTCTAAGTCATAAATCAGCGAACATGCAGTTAAATCAAGGCACGCATTCACGGTAATTTAAGTCAAGTCATCTTTATTTAGCCCTTTATACATAGATATAGAGTTTCAAAGCAGCTTTAGGGTAATAAACAGGAAAGCTTTTTTCCTGTAAGCTCAGAGTAGAATGTGGTGGCGAATGGACATACCATTGTAGGTTACTTTACATATTATTATTATTATTATTATTATTATACCTTGCAGCGCGTATTTCCAGAAAACATCCCCACTTGCGTGAAGTTGGCCCCCCACCCAACGCAAAACGTCGGCAAAAAAAGTCTCAATCGTTTGTGCCGTAAAAATTCGTTTGTGCTGCTTCGGTTTTTTAGATTTTAAAATAATATTTATAGGTCATTCTGAGGTCATCTTGCACAACCGGAGGCTGCAGTTTCAGGACCCCAGTTCTAGGAGTCCTAGTTTTTTTTGTGACATCGCCACCTACCGAACTGGATGATATGGCGGCTGCAGTTTCAGGACCGCAGTTCAAAGACCCAGGTGGTTTAGTTACTTTGTACCAGAGCTTTGTACATAGTATCAAGATATTTAATCTCAGGAGTATTTTTTTATTTTTTATAAATGTGATTTTTGAGTCAAAATGCATCAGAGGTTAATTACAAAGTGTGTACACAACGTGAGTCACAATTTAAAATTTAAACAAATGAATAACACAAAATATAATTGAAAAATGTGTATCAATCTTTAAACAACTGAAAAAGTGAGTCTTAGTTTCTTGAATTATTATACTGTATATTGATTAACCTCCTTAAGTTTAACTAATTAGCTCATTATCAGGGGTGCGTTTCCCGAAAGCATCGTTAGCCAACTATGGTCGCAAGTTCCCTCGTTGCCAATAGAGTTCAATGGACATTGCGATGAACTTGCGACCATAGTTGGCCAGCGATGCTTTCGGGAAACGCACCCCAGGTAAAATAAAGATGGAATCAGCATATGCAGTCACTAAATTACAGCCAGACATTTTAAAGGTTGTAGAGAGGCAAGACAAGACTCAAGAATGATTCAAGAATGTATATTTATATGTCATTTTTGCAATAACAACAGCACCAAAAAGACCTCCTTTTTCATCCATTGCTGCACAGACAGAATGGCTGTAGGCTTCAACTCTGTGTGAGAGAGAGAGAGAGAGAGAGAGAGAGAGAGAGAGAGAGAGAGAGAGAGAGAGAGAGAGAGAGAGAGAGAGAGAGAGAGAGAGAGAGAGAGAGAGAGAGAGAGAGAGAGAGAGAGAGAGAGAGAGAGAGAGAGAGAGAGAGAGAGAGAGAGAGAGAGAGAGAGAGAGAGAGAGAGAGAGAAACATTTGTTTAACATGTTCAACTGATATATATATCTCTGATTTAACACTTATGCACTGTTGGAGTTGTAGAGAGAAAGCCAAACAGAATATTCATGTTACTGATGTCTAATTCCAATCTCCAATTTTGTAAGTATATAAGAGCAATACCCACCAACTGAATGGTCTCCCTTCTTTCCTCAATTGTTTGTCAATTTTTCAGTTAAATTCTTCCACTTCTCTGAAATAGTTATCAGAGAACAATCACTGTTGTGTTATAAATATCAGTAACAAAAGGGTGCACTGGGCATTGTGCAAAAATAATTCATAATTTACTCTGACCTGTAATGATAATCTGGACCAGAAAGGAAGACCTGCTCAGCCTCTTGCAAGGAGACATTCCGTGGACAGCCAGGGCATATATGATGGCCTATGAAAAACGTTAATATAAATATACTATTATACCACTACTGAACAGCAAGCCATTATACATGGGTCCATACACGAGTAGCGCTAGCATGCAGTAAATACAGTACATTTTGTAAGTGCAGGAGCAGGACACACAAACACATTACATGGTTCGGCATACCTCTGGAAAAAGAACACCACAGATGAACTGCACTTCATTTTATACTTAACTAATATTGTAAAACAATGAGTATTAAGCAAGTTTCACACTAATACAGTAAGCTACAGGTAAATCTTACACACATCAACATGCTTTTGTCATCTTTTTAAGTTTAATTAATGTGCTGGCTAGATTTACTTATTATAGTCATTAAAACTCAACAAGGATTCATTAAATCATGGCCACGAATTAAAACGTTATAAAATAAAACTTAATTGAATATCGGTACTCACAGTCTGATTGGTGTCCATGTCGTCCATCTTAAATTAGTGTTTTTGGTGATCCAGTTCGGTAGGTGTCACAAAAAACTAGGGTCCTGAAACTGGGGACCTAGAACTGGGGCCCTGAAACTGCAGCCTCCGGTTGTGCAGGAATACCCTTCTCAGGGGAGCTGCCGCTCGACCCGTCACCTAACCTGTCACCGCTAGGGCCAGCTGCCAGAGGATCCGTCACTGTTGAATGCCCCTGCCACGGGACCTTACACAATGTGTAAGGTGTTTTCTTTTATTTTTTACAAAATGCAGAGCATATCCCCTGTAGCCAGCGGGAGCCAGAACGTTATGCAGGTCAATAGGCAATAGGTCAATATTCAAGAAAATCAAATTTTCAAAGAAATTTAAATGTTAATAATCATCATTACTTGCCCCTAAGTGCATACAAAGTGCCTACATAGGTTACTCTACTAGGGGCTGTTCAAAAACCAACACTGGTACGGCAAATCCAACACAAATGTATTTATATACTGAATTTATGTGAAATTAATAGCATTTTAAGGATGAATCGAAAATAATAAAATAAAAGAGGACACAACAATATTTTGCACTTGCCAGTTGTTATTTTGCCAGTTTTTTTCCACACAAACGTCTTATGCGACAGATGAGAGCATTACATTCATTAATTGGTTGACACAACTGTAATTTCTACATAGGCCTATATCAGAATGTCGATCACATGTAGTAATTATGATTCTGTAATTATTTATTTAAGTAATTATGATAACTCGCCGTTCAATGTCATTCAGTTCAATGTATTGTCTAATATTTTAAAAACTGAAGCAGCACAAAAAAAAATAATTACAGCACAAACGAAGCACAAACGATTGAGACTACTTTGGGTGAATTTGGATCATGTGGGGTGGCTGGTGACATCATTGCCTAAAATTCAAAGTCTAATATAAAAAAAAAAACATGGAAGCAGCACCAACAAAACGTTTACCGGCACAAACGATTGGGACTATTTTGCTGATGTTTTACGTTGGGTGGGGGGCCAACTTCACGCTGGTTACATCCCCTATGAAAACGAACCTTAGTTTTATTATAACCATGCTTTTTTGCCGGATTGATTACCATTTGTATAACCACAGTTATACCACAAATACCATGGTTTTTAAATCGTGGTTAATTTGTGTTTATGCATGGTTTAACTATATTAACCATGGTATTTTGGTTGTATTTGTAGTAAAATGTTTGTTAAAACATCTTTTTAAAAACATTAAAACATGTTTAATTTGTACAAATTGCAATGGTGCAATTTCCATAAACATTTTTTTTGCAGGATAATGCAGCTGGGTTTTCAGATGCAACATTTATTAGATTTGCTGTTTAAAATAACCAATCATTTAGTATTTCAGCTGGAGAGTGTTCTATGCTGCTTTTGTAGACAGATGTAAAAGCATATTGATTACTAAGGCAGCTTTTAATACCTCCCTTTTTGATCACAGATCGAAAATCCTTACCATCCGAGGCAGTGTACCACCTTGACAATCATCGCACATGTTGGTAAGAAGATTGCGCTTTCCAAAGACTCTCTCCACCTGCTCCATTCAGGCCTCTGATATTCACACTCAACATTATGATGTCATCGTGGTGGGTGGCGGTCATGCTGGAACCGAAGCAGTGGCGGCCGCCAGCAGAGTTGGAGCAAAGACGCTTCTCATCACACAGAAAATCCAAACTATCGGTGAGTTGAAAGGTTTACTATAGCACCTTATTTAGATATTATTCAGAACAACCTGTAAACACAGTTCTCCATTTGTCTTGTAGGGGCGCTCTCGTGTAACCCATCGCTGGGAGGTGTCGGGAAAGGTCATCTGGTGAAGGAGATTGACGCTCTGGATGGTGTCATGGGACGGGCCGGAGACTGGGCCGGGGTTCATTTCTCTATTCTTAACCGCAGTAAGGGGCCTGCAGTGTGGGGCCCCAGAACCCAGCTGGACCGCCAACGCTATAAAGACTTTATACAGGTTCCATTCTGTCAGCATTACTAAAGAAAATACTAATTAGTTGAGTTTTGTCCATCTATTGAAACTCCATGCAACCAAACTTTCAAGCTTCAAAACGTTTATGAAGACATTGTAAAAGTAATCGAGCAGTTTAATCCATGTCTTCTAAAGAGAAATGATTGCTTTATGATAAACAGATTTAATTGAAGTCTTTATTCTCATAAAACTATACATTTCATAGATGTAATATGCATGTGCATGCCGTCACCGTTTTCTCAGATTCGCGTTTTTGAAGTTTACACGGAGATGACAACGGTATTGGTTTAAAAAACTTTCACTTTGATCCCTATTTCAAAGTTTGCGTTCTCAGGCCACCAAAACGGCATTGTCGTGTAAATGAATGACCAGAACGCATTCAAAGTTTTCTGTTTTCAGTTGAAAATGGTGTTGTGTAAGCGGTTAATGACTAATGATTTCTACAACGGAAATAAATCAATCAAAAACTTACTTAAAGGACAAGTTCGGTATTTTACACTTAAAGCCCTGTTTTCAGATCGTTTCTGATGAAATAGAACGGTTAAGATTGAAATTTGGACACATGCTGCTGGCCCGAGAATTTTCGGTTTCTGTGGTAGCACCCCCCCACCTCCACAATGGTTGCATAGGTGCACTGGAACAATCCTTCCTAAAACGCATTAAACTTTCGTTTACAAAGACGTGAAACTCACCGAGTGGTCAGGGGGTGTTCACTGATATGTTCCATCAAAAATCGCTGCAAAAGATGCTTTCCAACAGGTTTTATCGTAGTTTTTGTCCAACTCCATTGACTTGTATTGGATGTGCTGTGAGGTACGGTATTACTCCGCCACCGGGCTGGAGTGTCTATTATTCAAGCTCTCAACGGAAGAATGTACGGGTGTGAGGCGTTTGGAAAAATAGGTCCACAGTTTTACAACGAATGGTAAAACACCTGTTGGAAAGCATCTTTTGCAGCGATTTTTGTGTGAGCATATCAGTGAACACCCCTGACCACTCGGTGAGTTTCACGTCTTTGTAAACGAAAGTTTAATGCGTTTTAGGAAGGATTGTTCCAGTGCACCTATGCAGCCATTGTGGAGGTGGGGGGGTACTACCACAGAAACCGGAAATTCTCGGGCCAGCAGCATGTGTCCAAATTTCAATCTTAACCGTTCTATTTCATCAGAAACGATCTGAAAACAGGGCTTTAAGTGTAAAATACCGAACTTGTCCTTTAAACTGGACAATGACTTTCTTCTAGAGCTGCTGTACAGCCAAAACAATCTCTGTTCCATCAATTTCCTATTATCACTGTAAAGTTGTTTTGAAACAATCTGTATTGTAAAAAGTGATATATAAATGAAGGTGACTTGACTTGACTGAAGAAAGCAAACATCGAGTCAACTGATATTTATTTGTATACGTTTTAATAATTATTTTCTTAGACAAGTGAATTTACTGAAGGCTACCAGGAAAGCTAGGTCACTAAGTTTATTAAATTAATTCTCAATATAGGCACATTCCAGAGTTTCCGCTAGAAAAAAATGGTGCCGGTCAAAGTGACCGGCAGAGATTTCGTTTTCCGGACATTTTGATGATATGCCGGTCAAATATTGCCTCTTAATTAGTCAAGTTGAGGAAAACTGGAGGCAGGCTATGTAACTTAAAAAAATGACATAATCAGGCCGTATAGAATGCAACATGTTTATTAGCCTAACTTTCAAATAGACGAAAAAAAAACATGAACGTCCGATTGGCGTCAATCAACGCCAATTGTTTTTACTATGGTTTCACATTCATAGTTTAACAAACCAATCCCCCTTCCCAACATAAAATATCTGAATATCTCGCGGTGTAAATAGCCGCATTTCCATTACAGATTTGCGCAAATGTTTTGCGCTATTATCTAAATATCGATAAAAAAAACTATTGCGAAATGACGTCGTTTCCATTAACCGATGTTATATGCGACTAAACGTCCTTTTTTCTCTCACGATAAGTCATTTCAAAAATCACGGCAACAGACGTTGGTTTATATAATATCACAGCCACCGCATTAGACATTATTATTATGATTAATGGAAGGAGACGTGGCGTGTTATCCAAGCATTAATGGCAGGGAAAGACCCTTGTAGCCTACTGAACGACACATAAGGAGTTTCTGGGTGTTTCGCCCTCATTTCTGCTCCGAGGTTTTGATTGTGGCATTTATTTGAGATTTAGAATCCAGTATTCCTATAGGCTAATTATTGTTTCTTTTATGAATTTAATAAAGAACTCTGTCTCGTATTCTGTCCAAACGATCCATGTAGGCTACTTTTGTCCATTCGTTTTTCCTTTTTTAACCCGTAATTGAAAAACGAAAAATGAACGGTTGTTGTAGGCCTATTTTTAAAACGCAAAGTTGAACACCAAAATTTTAATTTGAACTTGCTACACAAACTGCTGCGCAAAAAAGTAAATACCGACGCATTTTCTGATTTTTGTTTATGACTTTTTGCCCCTTTATTAAACATTTAAAATATTCACAAATTAATATGGAAAACATGTCGATTTTACTGGTTTTCAAAGGCCAGATTAGAACCTGGAATTTATGTTTTTCCCGCAGTTCTGAATGAGAAGAGCCATTAATATTATGAATAAACTATTGTTTTCTAAGTGTTGGCTAAAATCACATCTCCATCTCCGCTGTTAATCAGATGCGCTTTTAGAGAGAAATGCACCTTTCATACGGATTAGGTACATAATCAGAAGGTATTAGCTTTCGATTGGAATTTGTTCGTTTTAAAGTGGACATTTCAAGCTTTAGACTATATTTTGTTTCAGTTCTCACGCTCCAGTTTATGGAGATCATGAAAGTGCGTCTGATTGTTTTGTTTTATTTTACAAAAGCACAACGTTTTCTTGTTATTGTGAGTTTACACAAATAAAAGTAGTTGAGAATAATGTAGGCTATTATTATTTTCTGTATGACCAGAAATGATAGAGTATTTTAAGTTGTTTCCACTGTTAATAGGAAAATGCAAGTGGTCACGCCCGCGCCTCCGTGCCATGCAGTGCGTGCTCCACACTCAGCTTTGTTCCTTTTTTGCATAAAAGCGTCTTCTAAATATAGCTTATTAAATGTTATAATATAATAAAATAATATACAATTATTATTATTTGCGTAGCTATACATGGACCTCAAACAAACCGCGTCTTCTAAGTCAGGTGACTGCAAATGCGCAAAAACTGTTTCCATTGCAGCTTTGCGAAATATTCCTTTTTCGAATTGCCTGAAAAACCACCTCATGCGAGCATAAAAACGTTCTTGCGATAAACGGGAGTTTTTGCGAAATTAACGTGTTTTCATTGTGCGTATTTTTAATTCGCAATTTCAATTTGCGCAATTTGAAGGGTAGCCTAATGGAAACGCGGCTAGTGTCTCTCCACAACTTGCAATGCGCATAAGCCGCGTAACCTTGTTCTCCGCAAAGCGACTTCGCTGCTTCGTCTTGATCCGATTCTGCTTTTTCTCCGGTGGTGGTGGAGCTGTCTGGACATCTGAGGCTTCAGGCGTTCCTGATTCACCATCGTGAATCAGATTCTAAATGTCTGGCCTCTGAAAAAAGCTTTTACGGCTAGTCTGCCTGGGCCTGGCCATATTTGAAACGTCTCACTCATTCGTTCGTTGTTTAGGTCTATAGGCCTATTACAGCCGTTTTAGGCGTGCGCTTTATTTGAAATGCAGCATGCGATGTTGTTTAATAACTTTCAAACGGTAGAGCCTGTTCCTTTATAACATAGCCAAAGGTCGGTGTATTTTTGTTTTATACATTTTAGGCTTATTCTCAAATTCAGATTGTGTTAGGGGGGCGGAATTATTAGGTAATTTTAATCGGACAATTTGACCGGAGAGATTTAATTTTGTCGGACATTTCATTTTTTTTCCGGCCAATGTCCGGCAATTACCGGACAACGGAAACCATGGCACATTCATTAATATTATTATGCCTAATATGTTGAAAACTATGGAGCCCTGCACATGACATATGGGGGGGAAAAAAGTACATAGTGGCCATGAATTAACAATTAGTTCCCTTGACTTACTAATACGCCAGTACGTTTTACTAAACCGTTCCCTCGTTTCAATTCAATTGTGCATGCATACAATATAATAATGAATTCCCTCGTTTCACTAAACCGTGGTCACGTTGTAAAAATGATTAGTTCGTAAATCAAAACAAGTCAAGTCACCTTCATTTATATAGCGCTTTTAACAATATAGATGGTTTCAAAGCAGCTTTACATGAATCATGTAAATACATTATAGTATATTTCAATTCAAAATTGAGAAATGAGACACAATTTTATTAGTTTCTATTCCTGATTGTTTCTGTCAGTCATTTAACATTTATTTTCTTAAAAAATAATTAAAATATTAAATGTTTATTTTAGCTACTTGCATCTTATCTCGCAATCAGCAGCCTTTGTGAACAGTGAAGCCTGCCTTCTTTGATTGGTTACCTTAAACCTTTCGACATTGGCAAGCACTAGTAGACTGCTGAGGCAGCTCATGAGAAACTTGGTTATCGTTATCTTGGTTAAAAATACTAAGGACCGGAAGACCTCAATGGTGGGTACAGCCATGATAGTGGCTTATAGGAACAGCAACCAAAGAAAATCTAGGTATAGATTTCTATGGGTTTCATAGTAACACCATTTTGACCTTCTGTTTTTCAGTCAGAGCTTTTATCTACACCGAGAGTGACCATCCTAGAGGGCTCTGTGCAGGACCTTCTATTCACTACGGCTGATCCAGAGAAACCAGGGAGACATAAAGTTTACGGAATACGCTTGGGTGAGAAACATCATATACTCAACGCACTCCACTCTTCCTAATAACAGAGTGACGGATTCATGTTTTGACCAAATGTTGTCTGTGGCAGCTCATGGAGGTGGTGAAATCCATTCCCGCTCTGTGGTTCTGACCACTGGCACCTTCCTGTCTGGTGCTCTCTTCATCGGCCAAAACACTTCTCCAGGGGGGCGAATGGCTGATCCGCCTTCCTGTGCGGGTCTCTCTCATACCTTGAAAGAAGTTTTGGGGTTGAAGGTTGGCCGGCTGAGGACTGGTACTCCTCCCCGTATCATCAAGGATACGATCGACTTCTCTCTCACCCTTATTCGTTTGCCTGACCCAAGTCCCACTCCATTCAGCTTCATGAATACACACACACACTGCAAGGTATGAATTACCAGTCATATTCTATCCTTAAAGGAGTAGTTCACTTTAAAATGAAAATTACCCCATGATTTACTCACCCTCAAGCCATCCTAGGTGTATATGACTTTCTTCTTTCACACGAATACATTCATAGTTGTATTAATAAATGTCCTGGCTCTTCCAAGCTTTATAAGGGCAGCAGTGGATTGCAACCAACAGATTGAAGCCTTCCATCCATCATAAACGAACTCCACGCGGCTCCTGTGGGTTAATAAAGGCCTTCTGAAGCAAAACGATGAGTTTGTGTAAGAAAAATATTCATATTTAAAAATGTATAAAGTAAAATAACTAGATTCCGGCCAAACGAACATATGGATTTGACTTAAGTGTAAAGCGCAACTTATGCGAGTAATGCGACGTACTGCTGATATTTACGCTACGCCATGATGCATTATGCCACTTCCGACGTCATAAGTTGCGCATTAGGGGCAAGTAGTATAGTAAGTAGTAGGACTGCGTATGTTCGTTTGGCCGGAAGCTAGAATTTCCTTTGTAACTTGTTATATATGAATATTTTTCTTACACAAACTCATCGATTTGCTTCAGAAGGCCTTTATTAACCCCCCAGAGCCACGTGGAGTTCGTTTATGATGGATGGATGCACTTTTTTGAGCTTATAGTGGCTCAGTGGTTCATGTAGGTTGTCTACAAACCGGAAGGTTGGTGGTTCAATCCCCGGTTCCACCTGACCAAGTGTCGAGGTGTCCATGAGCAAGACACCTAACCCCAGCTGCTCCCGACGAGCTGGGTGGCGCCTTGCATGGCTGACACCGCCGTCGGTGTATGAATGTGTGAGTGAATGGGTGAATGTGAGGCTATATGTAAAGCGCTTTGGTGGCCATAGGTCTGTGAAAGCGCTATATAAATGCAGTCCATTTTACCATTTACCATTCAATCTGTTGGTTGCAATCCACTGCCATTATAATACTTGGAAGAGCCAGGACATTTATTAATATAACTCCGATTGTATTCATCTGAAAGAAGAAAGTCATATACACCTAGCATGGCTTGAGGGTGAGTAAATCATGGGGTAATTTTCATTTTAAAGTGAACTACTCCTTTAAGCCGTGTTTCCACCGCAGGAACTTTCCCCAGGGACTAGGGACTTTTTTTAAGGTGGTAGTCTGTGTGTTTCTACCGCAGGAACCAGGGTCTAAATGAAGTACCGGGTAAAAAATGTCCCCCTCCGAAAGTCCCTGCTTGCGAAGATAGTACTTTTTCAAAGTTCAGGAACTTTCAGGGGTGGGACTTGGGCGCTGAAAATGCTGATTGGTTGAGTTCATGCCGCATTTTGATTGTTTGAACTTGCAGCATTTTTTTTCAACCACCATTTTTTTTTTTTATCTGTTGCAGTGCGTGCAGTAACAATGTTTGCTATTCTAATCAACAATGGAGTTTTAAAAATATGACAGATGGACCGATGACGTGGTTCAGGCTATTTGCCTAATCATCACAGTACTTTAGACCATGGTGGAAACGCAGACAGCAACATGTCTGGGGGAAAAAAAAGTTCCCTCTGGTAATTTTGGTGGAAACGCGGCTTTAGCTAATCATTTACACCCCAAGGGAATACACCCCATTTACTCACCAAATCTGTCATTCCAAATCTGAATGACTGACTAACTTCTGTGAAATGCATACCGGTAATTTTTTCCTCTTTTATGAAAGAATTTTCACGCAGCATTTTTCCATACAACATAGTGACCACATCTGAAAAACAACACTACATAAAAGTAGTATGCTATATACCAACAGCTTTGTGTGAGCAGCAGATCCAAATATTAGTTGTTATTCACTGGTAAGCTTGCATTCTGCCCATTTAAATCATGACTAAAACGTAATGCACACAATTTAACAAGAATAACCAAAAACCAAAAACACAAAAAACACAAATTTGGTCTGTTCCTCACAAGGAGGTCTGTGATGCCTACTGAAAGCTATCTTTTAGCATTCTCAGTTATCTCAGTGGACCCTTCAGAAGTACGTGACCTGCCTGCTTCTGTCTGTGCTCACTTGGGTTACTTTGCTTACTCACTCAGGGCTTAAAATTAACACTCACCAAGTGCCAAATGCATGTAAAAAACACATTGACCATTTGGGTGGTAACATCTTTATGAACTCTAACAAAGCAACGTTGTGAGAACATGAACGTAAACTACGCTCGGGACAGTTGACGGCCCAGCGCTGCACTGTCGTGCCAAATTAAATATTCAAGTGCAAGAAGACACGAAAAGGAACTCAATTCGTTACTCGCACGCTGTGTGGTAAGTTTATTGTGCGCACTCATTCGAAGCGTGCGCCCAGAAAGCAGAGTCTCAGACAGCGCGTAAATACTGATATTAGCTCTGTTTCAAGTCTTCTTGCACTTGGACAGACATATTCACTCAAAAGTATGTAAAAAATCAATAATTAAAAAATTGCGTCTCAATTTTTTTTTTTTTATGTTAAGTCTGCAGTCAGTAGTTTTTCATCTTTGTTTTGGAATCTGCAATTGCAGTTATTCGCGGAATTATCAACTTTACGTGGGTTGTGCCTCGGCACAGCACAGCGCGGGTGAATCCAATGTTTTGAGGAGAATGTGCGGCTGTCAGTCGCCGCGCCGGTGTGGATACTGTCATTTGGAATTACAGATTCTACTTTTTGGATGTATGACCAACATAAGAATTTTCACTGGAAAATGTCATCTGAACAAGTAACATCCACTTTGTTCTGACCAACTAGGGGGAAAAAAGCATTGCAGTAAATTTTTTTTTTTTTTTAACCTTTATTTAACCAGGAAGGTCCCATTGAGGTTAAAAACCTCTTTTTCAAGGGAGTCCTGGCCAAAAGGCAGCAAAAACACAGTCAATTACATTTATAAAAGTTATACAATACAAATAATTAAAAACATTTACAATTTAAACAGGTCATTTCAGGTTCTCTCAATCTGGACTTAAAAGCATTTAAGGAAATAAGTTCAGATAATTTCAAGTCTTTTTGCATAAAGTTCCATGCAGAAGGAGCGGAGTAGACAAAAGCCCTTTTTCCCAGTTCTGTACGGGCAAATGGAACAAAGAGCAGCAAGTTATCATTTGATCGCAATGAATAAGAACCAACACTTCTCCATGTGATTAAACTACAGATGTAGGATGGCAACAGACCAAGCATGGCCTTATAGATAAAAATATGCCAATGCCCTGATCTCCTGTTGGACAACGATGGCCATCCCACTCTGGAATATAATTCACAATGATGGGTCAAGTTTTTACAATTCGTAATAAATCTCAGAGACGCATGATAAACAGTGTCAATCTTATACAGACATTGTGCTGAAGCGGTCCTATACACCAGGTCTCCATAATCTAAGACAGATAAAAATGTTGCAGTGACTAGCTGCTTTTTAGCTTTAAAAGAAAAACAAAATTTATTTCGAAAGAAAAAAGACAGTTTAAGTTTGAGTTTCTTCACAAGGTTGTCTATATGAGGCTTAAAAGTGAGAGCATCATCAAGCCAGATACCAAGGTATTTATAAGAATGAACCACCTCTATGACACTTCCAGTCAAAGTGAACACAGGAGGAGGAGCTTGAGAAACCTTCTTAGTATTACTAAACAGCATCAGTTTGGTCTTATCAGCATTGAGAACCAGTTTAAGTTGCATAAGTGTGCGTTGAACCACATTAAAAGCTTTCTGCAAAGACTCAACCGCTTTAGCTGGGGACGATCCAAAACAATAAATAATCGTGTCATCAGCATACAAATGCATATTAGCATCCGACACATTGTGGCCTAGTTCATTTATATACATAATAAACAAGAGAGGACCTAATATTGAGCCTTGTGGCACCCCCTTGTGGACCTTCACTAATGCAGAACATAGACCATCACATTTAATGCACTGAGTCCTGTCACTCAGATAATTCATGAACCAGGAAACTACACAATCAGACAATCCCAGACAAAGAAGCCTATGCTTTAGAACAGCATGGTCCACTGTGTCAAAAGCTTTCGACAGATCAAGAAAAAGTGATGCACAGAATTGCTTTCTATCAAGAGCGACAAGTATGTCATTAATTACTTTTGTGACAGCAGTGATGGTACTGTGCTTTTTCCTGAAGCCTGATTGCAGTTTGGAAAGGAGTTCATTTGAGTATAAAAACTCTTTTATTTGGTCTGAAACAAGGGATTCTAAAATTTTTGACAAAACACACAAATTAGATATAGGCCGATAGTTAGTTAAAACTGCTGGATCACCTCCTTTAAACAAGGGAATAACAAAAGCTGACTTCCAAACTGATGGTATTTCATTGTTTTGAATTGACAGATTAAAAAGAATTGTGAGGGGCTCTGCAACAAAATCAGCCGCCTTTTTCAAAAAGTAAGGCTCTATTAAATCTGGTCCAGGAGGTTTTCTGTGATCTAACGCTTTAAGAGCTCCATGCACCTGCTGCACAGTAAAAGAAACAAAATTGAAAGGCTCTCCAGAAAACACTGGGGAGTATGTGCATGGAGTGACAGCGACTACTCCTGTCGACTCGGACAGAGAACCAACTGATACAAAATGCTCATTAAAGCAATTTAAGACATCAACTCTGTCGTAGACTGGGAGAGAGTTTTTTAAGACAAATTTTGGGAGGGCTTCATTACTTTTATTCACAGAAAGAGACTTGATGACTTTCCAAAATTTCTGTGGATTATTGAGGTTTTCACTTGTGACTGATAAATAATATTCTGATTTAGCCTTTTTGATAAGAGAGGTACATTTATTTCTTAGTTGTCTGAAAATGGACCAGTCAGTGGCAGAATCACCATTTCTAGCTTTAGCCCATGCCACATTTCGCTGATGGATAATGTCTGACAACTCTGGAGAAAACCAAGGGTTTTCCCGTCCCTTCACTCTATGCTTTGTCCAAGGAGCATGTTTATTTACAATTTTCTCAAAATTCTCCTTAAAAAGTGTCCAGGCAAGCTCAACGTCAGGCAACAGGCCTAGCTGTCCCCAGTTAATCAAAGATAGATCATGATGATAGGCTTGTTCATTAAAGTTTTTCAAATTCCTCTTTCTAATAATTTGCGATTTACATTTGGGTATTTTACTGCCTCTCGAAGTAGCAATAACACAATGATCACTCAGATCATTACAAAAGACACCCATGGATACAAATTTATGAGGGACATTTGTTAGAATCAAGTCGATTAAAGTAGATTTATCTGGATTTTTGAGATTAGGCCTTGTAGGTACATTTACCAACTGGCTAAGACTGATAGAATCACAAAAAGATTTAAATTCATCAGAAACAACATTTAGCCAGTCCCAATTCAAGTCCCCGGCCAGTAAAAGTTCCCTATAGTTTAATCTGGACAAAAGAAGCTTTAAAGATGATAAAGCCTCCCTGGAGGCCGATGGAGGTCTATAACACCCCACAACAGTTATTGAAAGGGACTTAAATATTTCAACATTTAAGGCCAAAAACTCCATTTGCTTACAGAGAGACTCAGACAGAACAACTGATGCACCAAATCTTGACTTAACATAGATGGCTACACCACCACCTTTCTTCGGCCTGTCACTGCGAAAAACATTATACCCATGCACATTTATATCTTCATTAGTAATTGATTTCGTCAACCAAGTTTCCGAAATTATCGCTATGTCTGCATCTGTAGATTCAATCCAAATTTTAACCATGTCCATTTTTGGTAGTAAACTGCGAACATTAAGATGAACAAATTTAAGTCCAGGCATTGATTTAAATTCAGCAGGGGTCAAGACACATTGCAAACAGGGGCCAGGATTGGGCTGCACATTTCCAGATAGAAGTAGGAGTAGTGTAATAATCAATCTGCATTTCACAGTATATTTTGAAGCCGGCCTATCATATGCTGAAACCAGGCAATGCCTGTCATTAATTGAGAAAGACAAATTATACAAAGCAAAAAAATTTTGCAGTTTAGGCAAATCCCAATACAGATCCATCCAGAAGTCCAGGTTCCAACAAAAGTGTAATGGTTCCTGGTGCATGTCAATACTGGTTTTTGTGCCACTATAGTAGGTTTCCTGTATGCCCACCATATTATTAAAACAACTCACCCTAGGATCAGTGTCCAGTTTCAAGTTCCAAGTGACCAACAGGGATAAGAAAATTAAGAAAAATGCCATCGTCATTAATTTACTAATAGTAAAGTTGACAAATAACAGTACCAGTTTATCTTGTAGAGTATGTCCCAGCTTCCAAAATGATGTTGCAGGCTTAGGCTTGTTTACCCAAGCTTCAGGAGAATATAGCAGGCCAGGCCCGTTTGCCTAGCCTCCAGGTTGATGTGTGAGACTAAATTGTGCTGATTAAATCTAAATGATTGCTTATCATATCACATCAAACCGTGCAAATTATACTTTGTTCTCAAATTGTTCATGTTAACAACATCAGCATTGCGTAACTACATTTAATGCCCTTCCGATATTTATCCTTGTTTTCGCATGGGCCCGATTGCAGTCTCTTTTTTTTCTGTAGCCACTCCGAAGTCCGAACGATGTCTTTTGCATTTTACAACAGGTGAATCTCCAGTTGTCACTGGTGATTGTCATTTGAACCTTTCTGGATCCGCCATCAAATTGATTAATTTAATTATATCAATTGCTGTGAGAAAAGGCTTTAAATCTCCACCTCCAACATCCTCACATGCAATATAGCCTACTAGCCGAGACAGCTTCTTTATGTGTACAGATTAGACGTAATGACGCAAAGACATGCTCGAATTTCCCGCGGAAATCCACCAGTATCACTAGAATTAAAAACATTATTACAAGCTTACTGTTTTGAATCGAGCTAAGGCAAGCAGATAGTTTTGAACACTGGCTGGTTATTTACTTGCTCACATTTATTTTGGATAATTTTTAACCCAAAAAAGTTACGGAATGCAGATTAATCTGTTTAATTTATACAGTGAGAGACTATACAGTGTTATTTTACATTTGATTACTTTATTCAATGTCTCTACCTGAAAACTATTGTTACTTGTCTTTTTAATAATGTTTTTAATTTATATTAGTTAGGGAAGTAGTTTTAGCTGTGGTATTGAAATTGGAATAGAGAATTGTGAATTTTTCACTGGTCACTAAAATGTTGGTATCATAACTGGCTGTTTTTGTAAAATATTCATGGCCAATATATTTTGTCAAGTCACCGGCCATTGGCAGGTGTGGCAAAAAGTTAGTTTTAGGCCCTTGAGCTGCAGGGAAATTGCGTTTAGGAAACACTGATTGGCTAATGAAGATACTACATCAAGAAAATATGATCATATAACACCGATTTTATCATCACTGCATTGGTTACCTATAAAGTTCCGTATTAATTACAAGGTATTGCTACTGACTTATAAAGCCCTAAACGGCTTAGCTCCAGTCTATTTAACAGATCTTCTATCGCCCTATAATCCATCGCGCTCTTTAAGATCACTAAATTCAAGGCTTTTGGTCATACCTAGGATATCCAGAACCACCAAAGGAGGGAGAGCATTTTCACATTTGGCTCCAAAACTCTGGAATAGTCTTCCTGATACTGTTCGTTGCTCAGACTCGCTCTCCCAGTTTAAAACTAGATTAAAGTCGCATCTCTTCAGCCAGGCATTCATATAATATTTTTAATCTTACAGTTCAAACTACAATCCGGCCTCTAGCTCATAAATGCCAGAGGAGAACTGGCCCCCGACTGAGCCTGGGTTCTCCCAAGGTTTTTTTTTCTCCATTAGGTCACCTGATGGAGTTTTAGGACACCATTAGGTCACTTGATGGAGTTTTTCGGTTCCTTGCCACTGTTGCCTTTGGCTTGCTCAGTTGGGGATATTTTGGGGATATTTAATTTAATTTTATCAATCAATAAATTCCACTAGAAACAAACCTTGTTGTATTATTTTAATTTAATACTGTGAAGCTGCTTTGATACAATCTGTATTGTGAAAAGGGCTATACAAATATACTTGACTTGACTTGACTTGACTTAATGGCACCACAAGAACAAAACTCTTCTACTTGTTGTGACTATCCTGAACTGTCAAAGGGAGACTGGAAAACTAGAAAAACAATTAAACATTTATGTTGTTAGAAAATGTTTATTTTGTCATGGCTACCTCACACAAAGCTGTCATATGATGTGCCTTGAAAAATGTGGTACTGATCTCTGTCATCATAGTTTGGATTAGTAAACCGCCATGTTGCTAATTTTCTGTGTAGCCCGAAGAGCAGCTTCCATGTTATCTGACCTACACCACTCCTGGGGTAGAAAGAGTGGTGAAAGAGAGCAGCCACCATAACTCACACATACAGCAAGACACTAAAGGACCCAGGTAATGTTTGAACACCCACACAAACACTTTCCACTGGCTTAAGGTGGGGGTTCACGTCTTTTTCTGAATTACCATAATTATGAATTTCTGACTAGTAAAGCTGTTCACGTCCTCATGAATTCAAGGAAACTTCAAATCGTATGAAAGCTTATACCTCTACCACTCTCCTATTATTATAACATATAAAAAGCAAAATGGCAGTGGCCTCAGCATTCAAAGGTAGCTAGGTACAGTATCACACACATATTAGTTTATATACCATTTTAGCTCAGCCAGTGTTGCCTGGTGCACTTTCTTAGCTCTGTTTTGTCATTAGAAGAGCATTTATGGTGAATTAATATACTGATTAAGTATTTGTATTATACTAATTTTAACAAGATGAGAATGGGGCATTATTAAGAGTAAATGCTTGCATCAAATGATGAATCTGACACCATTTCTCACAGGTACTGCCCCTCCATTGAGTCGAAGGTGCTTCGGTTTCCAGGGCGCCAGCACCAGGTATGGCTGGAACCGGAGGGTCTGACCTCTGACCTCATGTACCCTCAGGGTTTGTCTATGACGATGCCCCCTGAGAAGCAACTCTGCCTCATCAGAGAGATTCCTGGGCTGCAACGTGCAAAGATTTGCACTCCAGGTACATTTATAATCAAGCCAAATCAAATTTATTTGTACAATACTTTTCCACAATACGTGCATTGTTTCAGAACATTTTTTTTCCCCAGAAAATAATTTTTTGTAAAGGGGGCGTCTTCCCCACAACTCGAAAAAAAGCCCATTTTACGTTGCAGTAATTAAACCCCTGGAATTTAGTGAATGCCCACTGAAACACTGCAGTCATTTCCTGGTTAACCTCTAACCCAAGAGTCACATGATCTATACCAACGACTAAGAAAACAGCTCGTAGTCATCTTCAGTCTTTGTTGTTACACCAAACTGCCACAAGATGGTGCTAAGAAATGACAAATGATTGCATGCCATGACAGCATATATAGTTTTACATGAGTGCATTGTCTGTATGCGGATATAATATATCCAACATTATATATAGAGCTGTGCGATAATATGGTTTACATTTTGAGACGATATAAACAATCAAACAGCCAGGATTTGCTATGTAGTGTATAGTATTGCTTTTTGTGAGCATACTGTATGTATGCAGGTAAAGTAGTAATTACTATATATCCAACTTTTAATATTGCTGGGAGATAATACCGTGTAGTTTACATTTTTTGATGATATAACAATCAAGCAGTTGAGATTTGCTACATTGTACATACCGCTTAACATGAGTGTACTGGATGTATCTGGGTAAGGTTGGATATGCTTATTGTAGATGTGTAATTTATTATTGACTATTAATTCGTTAATTAATTCAGGTTATTAATTTGGAACATTTTAGAGACACAGACCTTGGATCATGTTACGTTGGACTGTCACGTTGCCAGACTTTTGAATATCTCCACTGGGCCGCTTTGCAGATTATTCTGTGAAAGAACTGCCCACTAAGACAGTAAACAATGGGGCAGTTAGGGGCGGGTAAATATTAAATGGGTAATGCTCAGTGTTGATCTGCAATAGACTATACAGAAAACTCATAAGTTGTCTTAATGTTTTGCTCCAGGTTATGGAGTGCAGTATGACTTTGTCTGTCCAACACAACTCTTCCCGTGGCTGCAGGTAAAGAGCACTCAGGGTCTCTTCCTGGCTGGGCAGATAAATGGAACCACAGGCTATGAGGAGGCAGCTGCACAGGTAGGGATATTGTGATAACCGCAATATTGTAATACTGACAAGCCAACTACTGACAAGCCAACTACAGAGGAATGCAAGCAACTGCCGCAATCGCGAATCCTCGATGTTCACATTTAAAAAAAAAATCATAAGACTATACCCTTCATGTTTTACATTTCATGCATTCATATTTAATGTTAAATAAGTTAATGATAACAAGAGTGAAGAATGTATTTTTTTCCTGCCAAATGGCTCTTTTTTTACTAAAGGCTCTGTGTTCCATTGTGATTTATACAGATTTGCACTAAACAAGCCTAAACAGATAGCGAGTGAGAGAGACAGAGATGGACTGAGCGCGTGCGATTACCTGCGTCTGTCCTACTTAGGGTCAAGTCTTATATCCATTTCCCATTAATGGAGTCAGGGCTGGTAAATGCATTGAATCTCGATGAAGTAAAGCATCAGCTTCAGCGTTACCCAGGCGACACATTGCTGGTCGATTGAGCCATCTAAAGTGGCGCTCAAAATGAAACCTTCACCTTGTTGATGAACCGTTTAATGACTCACTAAAATACAGTCCCTTGCCCCCACCTAGTGGCGTAATAATGTAACCTGCATTGACTGACGGGACAGCCTGTCTAGAACGCTTAGAGACAATTACTGGTAAAATATTAGAAAACCTCTTGTTCAGTCAGATTAACTGTTACTAACTGTTAGACATATAACAATAGCCCAACAAACTATTTGTCAGGTTTATGTTCTGTTATGTGAACCCTTATTTTAACATTCTGTTCTGTTTCCTTTTTCCCTGCTCTGTTTAGTTTAATTTCATCGGTTACTGATTCAATCCTCGATTGTTTCTATAGTTACTTATTTGTTGTTCTTTGTCAGTTCTCGTTGATGAATTGTGTGATTTGCGTTATTCTCCAGTGTGTTCATTGATGACATGACTCTATCTGTCGTAGTACCGAGGTCTATGTGTAGAATCAAGTAATCCACTGATAAGTTGAATTACTGAAGAGTTTAAACACTGACATTTTCAGAACAACAGCTTTTAACGTTGAACAACTTCTAGCTCAAACAGTGGGGTAGTTAAAGGCAGACCATCAGTTTGACCAATGACAGGTGGGAGGTGTTTTGAGAAGCCCATTTGTGAATTTTTTTTTTTTTGCTGTTGCTAGTTACTAAGTGACTTCACCTTTAAGTATTTCTTCTTGTGCTTCTAAACTACCACATAAAAGCTTGGAAATGCTAAGACATGTTTATGTTTTTGAAAGAAATTCAGCATTGATGGAATTGCCATTGTAATTAAATAGCATCAATGTTAACATTCTATTTCCTTTTTGACTGATTTCCAGAAATTCTCTCTCTGACATAAGCAGCTCTTGCAGATAAATGAAACAAACTTGTAAAAAGTTAGCTGCCTTTATAAACTGCTTCGTAGAAAGATTGTAATTAAATGTATAGTATAACTTTTTTTATAATTTATGACAAAAGAACTGACAGATAAGAAAAAACAACATTATTCGTGGAGTGACTACCTCAGCTTGACACCGTCAACATTCCATGTCTCATTAGTCTTGCGTGTACCAGGCATGAGAAAAGAAAGACGCTGTCCGTTTGTTAAGTCTGATGTCATGCATTACAATTTTCAGGTCCAAACGGTCCAAACACCAAATGGTGCTTATACACTTACAGTGTGTTGTAATCGGTGATGGGTAGATTACTTTTAAATTGTAGTGTGTTACTGATTACATTGGTTACATGACGAAAATTGTAGTTAGGTATATTATATGTGATTACACATTTTGTACTCTACTTTTTCTAATCTAAATGTTTGATTAATTTAAGATTGCTTCTATAAAAAACTAAGAGAAAGTATATTTCATTATTTATTAACATCATAGAATGCATTAAACATATTATGCCAGGGTTCCCCAAACTGCAGCTCGTGAAAGAACTGCTGGGGGTTAGAGCTAATAATTAATTAATGTCAAAAATAATGTCAAAATGTCCATCTTGGCAAGTATCCTCATAACAGTCGGTTATGTCTTAAGTGAACATAAACAGTTAGGATGTGTCTTAATATATTGGATCCATCCATTAGGTCTTAGGCTACAGTATAACAGGTACATCAGGCTGCTGTCATTTTGTGTCTTTAATGTTAATCAAACAACAAAAGACAAAGGGAAAATCACCCACTGCTTTCGAGATGGCATTGGTGAAGGGTGTAATGCAACGCTTTCAAATTACCTCGTCTCATTCACCAGAGAGACAATTACAATATAAAGCACATAACTTTACAATAATAATGAATGTAAACAACTATTAACAACTGTAAAATGTGGCTGCTGTTTGTTTTGCCTTGTTTTGGGCATGGGAAGGGGCGTCTTTACTGCTTGATAAATATAAGCAGCACGGCATGTAATGGTTCATGTGCTCGTCAGACCCGAAAAAGATAAATATTAACTGTGCTCTTTAAAACAAAGAATAGAGCAATATTGAAGAATGGTTAGTATGCTCAAACAGTGGGAAACTATATTCGTGCAGTGTGCGTATGTCAAAAAATCTATTCTGATTTTAAGCTTGTGACAACATCCCGATCACTTTATTTAACGTTCATGTAAACACTACGTTCGGATTCATCAATCGGAATTAATTTATTCCGATTGAAACAAAAGGTGCCCACGTAAACGTAGCTACTGTGTGATTTCTAGGCTCCACTACAACTCAGTCTTTTTCTGAACTAATACATCTCAGATTTAGGTGGAGACATGAATTAGGTGAGAACATTGGTGGGCTTGTAATCTGTCTAGTAAATTGAAACATCAAGGTTGAGTTGCAGCTTAGTTCTGTTTAATTTGTTTGCACAATGATCTTCCTAGTTGTTAAAATCTACGTTGTGGTCCCAGCTGGTCCTAGCATAATGCTTTGCTGTAGCTGGCCGGTATGATCTCTCTTTAAGGCTTATCTAGTCGTTGGGTTCTTAACTGACAGTACAGGACTGTGTTTTGGTTGTTTCTGGGTGCAATTCCCCCCATCTAAAGAGATGGGTCTTCAAAATAGATTTAAACTGAGAGAAAACATAAGAGTCTGTCTGCCTCTTGAATAATACTAGGTAGACTGTTCCAAAGTTTAAGATTTTCCACCCGCATTTTGTAAGTATTATCATCTGGCCAATGAGAACTGACACAATGATGTTTCTTAATAATATATCCCAACGGTAGCACTAATGCCAACATCATTTTCGAGTCTAGCCAAAAGAATGTGGTCAAAGTCATTTGTAACACTGATGAGTAAAGTTAATACTATGATATGGTCTGAAATATGATACCTGACTGAAATACTTCACAGATACCATTTCTCTTCAAAAGGAACATAGTGTTGTTGGGAATTTGCTACTTTTTCTAGAAATTTTGACCAGTCTATTGTTAACTAATTCTCCAGGATTAAGTAGTGGTGTGGTTTAATAAAAGCCACCTTGAATGTTTTGGAGATATGTCCTAATAATAATCACCAGGGATTTACATTAACAATTTTGACAGTGATACCATAGGGGAATACTACCATATAGATATTTTTAATATCATCTCATAATTTGGCAGCAGCATTAGGCTGCTGTCACTTTAAGACCTGACACACAAATCCATTTTACTGTTGCACATGCATTTTCATTCTCAACTGTTTACATTCATTTAATGTTTATGTGAAAACTCGCCAATACTGGCATTTTTACATTATTTAGTGTATTTGACTGTTTAAGTGGAATAAGCGGCAAGAAAACCTAAATTTAGCAGGCCGAGAGGTGGCTTTATGTGCGCATACTTTGGGTGTGAGCACAAAATCTGTGGGAATGAGTTAAATTATGTGCAATATGTGCAATCCCACGCAGAAATTCAAGCCCTGTAACACCAACAATATTGATCCGGAGCAAATTAAATGAGTGCGTAAGGGGAGGCGGGTTTGTTTGTCAACTTGCTGTCGGAGAGATGGGAGAGCAAGAAAGTGCAGCTGGTGTTGTGTATCTATTATGTGGAAAATGAGTATTGGAAGCGTTTCAGATATTTCAAAATCAGCATGCATCGAAAAATCTATATTTTTGACAAAACTATATTGCACTTATTTCCGATGCCTTTTTAAAAGAGTACAATTTTACAGGTTTAGACAAACTTCCTCTCCTGTATCAGAGAATGAATGGAGCTGTTTCTCGGGGATTGTATAGTGTACTGTATATTGCGATACTATAGCAGATGGTTGCTAGCTTTAAATATTGAGCTGATGTGGGAACAGTTTGATCACAAGGTCTGTAACAGTTGTCCTACAAACCGAAAAACACCTATGGGAAGAAAGCATGATGTGAAAATCAAGCTGAGTATCTTAAACAAAGAAAAAAAAGGACTGCATGAATGTTTGAGCATTTATTTTAAATTGAAATGGTCTTTTGCAACATTACAAATGTCTTCACAAACATTTTTGATCACTTAATGCATCCTAAATTAATGCAAATTTATTAAGTATACTTTATTTTATTTTTTTATATCTAACATAAAATGTTTCCACACATTTGAATGGTTGTGTTATTTTCTAGTTTTTGTGTGTGTGTGTGTGTGGATATGTTTAAAAAGTGTACAGCACATTGGTCAACTAACTTTATAAATAAATTGCCTTGCCTTCTGTCTTATGTTTGCTTATTCTGTTCTCTGTTAAGGGTTTGTGGGCTGGAGTCAATGCAGGTCGGACATCTCTCTCTAAGCCCCCGGTGTCCCTCTCACGCACTCAGAGCTACATCGGAGTTCTAATTGATGATCTGATTGGTCGTGGAGTGACAGAGCCATACCGTATGTTCACAAGCAGGGCTGAGTTCAGAACCGCCCTCAGACCAGACAATGCTGACCTACGACTCACTCTCAGAGGTACCGTAAGATTTGAAAGGTACAAGAGAATATTTTTACACAAAGCTGTGACTTTACATATTTTACAGTAAAAAGCTGAACAAAAAGGAAAAAGGTATGAATATTTTTTTTTGGTTTAAAAATATTGTATTTTAGGTTACTGATGAATAGAATGTTCAAAATAACAGCATTTATTTGAAAAAATCTTTTGTAACATTATAAATGACTTCACTGTCACTTTTGATCCATTATATGACTCCTTGCTGAGTAAAAGTATTAATTTCCTTTGTTCTTTTTTTTAAAACTAATTGTAAAAAAAAAAAAAAAATCATGATTTTTTGATGAATAGAAATTTCAAAAGAACAGCATTTGAAATAGAACTCTTTTGTAACATTATAAATGTCTTTTCTGTAATTTTTGGGGGGAAAATTATGAATTCTTAGTGAATATTTAGTTCTCAGATCTTATTGAGCAGCATTCCAGGAGTGCTGATATAACAGTCCATCACCACTGGAACTTTTCACTGTTTGTATCACTCTGCTTGTCTGTGTTTGTTCCAGTCAGACTGTCTGAACATTAGTGGTGGGGGTTTTACAGTGTCTCTTCCTTCTGGTTAAATCATCATAAAGATATGTTATGAGGGAATCATTTGAATCATTCACTCAACCGATTTGTTCGGGAATTAAATACCACATTGGTTCCAGCATTGGTTCAGTTGTCTTCTTTGTTTGGAACTATTTTCACTGACAGAGCAAAGGAACTACGAATACTGTTATAAAATATAAGTTAACCGATGTTGATTTCTTGTTTGTTGAACTGCTGTTTAAAAGTAGTCACACAATCTTGCTGACTCCTTGTTACTTCAGTAACTTTTAATAAGAAGCCCAGGCTGCTGTTGTTAGTTTGAAATGTTTTAATTAGTAGTGAGGCTAGGACACATCCTCATACATCACAATGTCATACCCTGTATCTGTGGCATATAGTTCCACACACAAGAGGGGTTAATGACTCAAAAACATCTGCTCATAGATAGATAGCCAATAAACTGGTTTGTTACTATTGTAAGGCCAAACTCAAATATATAACCAATACACTGCTCTGTCATGATATATGGCTGGTATTTCAGTTTGTTACCATATGCCTCTGTTTATTATTTATAGGTTTTGAGGAATTGGGCTGCGTGTCTGAGCAGCGCTATAATGAAGCTCTTCGGGTTCAAGTGAGTTTGAATGATGCTTTATCTGCCCTGAAGTCCATACATCTCTCTGCCTCTCGCTGGAAGGACAAACTGGGAGATGTTAACATCAGCGAGACTAAGAGTTCCATTCTCAAGTAAGACCTAAGTCTTTTATTTACTTACTATAATAAACTTGCGTATGTAATACTTGAAATTGTCCACATGCAAATAATTGATTGTTTGTCAGTTTAATCTCATCATTGATGCCTTCCTCAGTGTCTAATATGAGAATAAATAACTATAGACCTGAAAGTGCCAATTTCTGTTTCAGTGGAGTGGAGGTGCTGCAGTACAAAGATGTTTCTTTCCAGATGTTAGCCTCTGCCTTCCCAGAACTCTCTGGCCTGTATCTAGAATTTTCAGAGAGACTGAAAGTCGAAGGTAATATAACATTCCAAAACATTATTGTTGCGTTTTGTTACCATACTTCATAGAACCAGAATTTTGTAACTAATGGCAGGTACAGTTGTGCTAAAAAGTTTACTTGCCCCTTGCAGAATCTGCAAAATGTTAATTATTTGATCAAAATAAGAGGGATCATACTGTACTGTACTAATATATTTTACATAAAAAAATCCTCTAGGTCCCGCAAATTCTGTGGTTTTCCAGCAGCTTTTGCATATTTTAACCCTTTCCAGCCGTGACTATCTTTTCACACTGAGGACAACTGAGGCACTCATACACAACTATTACAAAAGGTTCAAACATTCACAGATGCTCCAGAAGAAAACATGACACATCAAGAAAACTTTTTGTATTGAAGATCAGGGTAAATTATACTTATTATTTTCTGTAGCTTCTGAAGGAACAAATTAAGTAAACACGTACACACCTTCATCCTGTTCAAAAGTGTTCACCCCTCGGATCTTAATGCATCGTGTTTCCTTCTGGAGCATCAGTGAATGTTTAAACGTTTTGCAATAGTTGCGTATGGGTCCCTCAGTTGTCCTCAGTGTGAAAAGATGGATCTCAAAATCACACAGTCACAACTGGAAAGGGTTCAAATATGCAAAAGATGCAGGAAAATCAAAGATTTGGCGGACCTGAAGGATTTTTCTGAAGAACATTGGGCAGTTTAACTGCTCAGGACAAACAAGGGACTCAAGAACAGCTATCACAAAAAAAACAAAAAAACATCCGTGGATCATCCAGGTAACGACACACAGTATTAAGAATTAAGTGTATGTAAACTTTTGAACGGGGTGATTTTTTTATAAATTCAACTTTTTTGTTTTGTGGACTATGTAAACATATTTAATGTAAAATATCTTATTCAGAATAGTACTAAATGAAAAATAACATGCATTTTGTATAATCCTTCTTATTTTGTTAAAATAATTAACATTTTACATATTCTGCAAGGTGTGTGTAAACTTTTGATCACAACTGTATGTGTGAACTGAAATGGCACCTGCAGAACTTCAATGATGCACAACGGTTACTTCGGTCTGTTCCTGTAGCTATTTACCGTCCACATTGTGAGAAGCAGAGGAAAGAGATAGAGAGAATGCAAGCGGAGGAGAGTCTATATTTGCCAGAGGACATTGACTATCTGACTCTACCCGTGTCCCTCTCTCAGGAGGTCAGAGAGATTCTGGATAGCGTACGACCGAGCACAGTAAGGACCCACACGATAAAGGTGAAGCTTGCAATTTCTGTGACACCAGTGGCACAAGATTTGAACAGACCCCAAATATTTAACGGACACGAATCATGCTTCAAATCATGTTTTCATGATAATGTGTCCCGGGATTGTTTGATTTTGGCTCAATCCCGGGACATGTTTGCATTCACACAGAAGGCACTCTAGCAATTCTATGGCAATTTTCTGGGATCAACTCACTGTGTGAAAGGGGCTTAAGTGATCTGACAGCCCTAGAAATGGCAGAGCAGCACACTTACTGAGATACACTCTCGGGCCGGACACTTCTGACCACCACTCCAGTACTTTGGTGGTTTAGGTTAGTTTAGTTTTACATGGGCAAGCTGCACAAAATGTAAGAATCCAGTCATTATTGTCCATTTGGTGCCACAAGAAGTGACACAGAAATGACTTGCTTCACCTTACATTCTTTGTATATTTAATGCAAGTTATGTTGTGCTGGTTAATTCTGTATTTCACTGTATTATTACATAGTTGGAGATTCTTGGGATGAATGCGGTTTGATACTGACATTTTCAGCATTCGTATTTATAAACCAACTACTGAACAAGGAAACCAGAATTCTTTGTAAAGATTCACTGGCTTCGACAGGAGTCTAAGCAGAATACCAGTGTACCGCTTATAGTGTAGTATAACCTGTTGAACCTATTATTTAAAAAAAAAATAATATTTGAAACGGTATGCAACTATAAACCATTTCAAACAGAAGTATGCTACATCGTTGTCACAAGACCCTCGGGGCATTGGTTTATTCACTATTTAAAACTTTATCTAGTTTAAAGCGTTCACATTTATTCAATATTTGATTTGTTTTTGTGTAAAAAAAAAAAAAAAAAAACACATTTGCAGTCCGATAACAAATCGAGCCAAAAACAGATGTTAAAAATGCATTGCATTGTGGGATACAGCATCTGTAGTGACGTGAGCTTTGTTATATTCAGCACATTTTTAGCAGCTACAGGTTAAGACTGATGTTTCCAACAAATGAATTGTCCAACTGTACAACAGACTAATTGAAATGACTTATTGTATTGTATTAAGTGTTTATGTATGTAGTCATTTTAAGAAATGACTGTGTGTGGTATTCACTGAAAGCCTTTATTTTAGGCCTGCTTCAACCTGCTCTTAAGATTTGTCTGGGTTGATCTGATCACAAGTGGGCAAGTGAGACTGAGCACCATTTCAGTATCAAATGCTTCTCAAAACTGAACTAGAAAATGTGTATTTGCTGCTTAACTGCATCACTGTGTTAGTGCATGTTGAGGCAGACACAGTTGTGCACCATTCTTTCAGATAAACGTCCAGAAATGTAATCTAAACACAAACATGAGTGTTCAGATGTTGTAATGGAATACCTGGGTAACTTGGGTAACAGAAGTGCTTCACATGATCTGGGTCAGTGCATGGTGATTTTCAGACTGGAGAGGTTCTTTGAAGGCTTGTGCATTAATGTATGCACTTTTCGTTTAAAACCTTTGTATGTGGTTTCAGTGATCAGAATGCTAAATGTTTTAGATACCTGCATGAAGAGCTGACCGCTTGTGATCAGACTGTCCGATCTTAAAATCAGGTGTAAACAATCTCTTAAAATCAGCCATTATATCAAATAGTAACTCATTGTTTTTTTGATTTTTAGTTGGGAGCTGCTGCCCGTCTGTCAGGAATCACCCCAGCAGCCATAGTTCATCTGTTTAACTATGTGCACAGAAACAAACACAGGAATCATAGTAAAATTGTTGGAGTCTCATAAGAATGATCAAAATGGTGTATTATGCAAAATAATTCAACAGTGAAAGTCAATGAAAGTCAAAAGTGAGAGTGTGGAAGAGAAACCCACCCATTTAAAATGGGGAACTATTTACAACTGTGGGTGTCTTTCAAGCTTTAAGAGTGTTATTTGATTGACACAAGCAGGATCAAACCAAATTTAACCCCAAAGTTTGATTTACTCTTGATCAAACTCTCCAACCCCTCTGGAAAAAAAATCAAATGGAAACAATTCAGGTTGACGTTCCCCCCCAGGGGCTTCTGGGTAAACTGTGGCATCAGAGAACATCACCTCAGTGGTCAATGGGACAGAAGACCGGAGGGGACACTAGAGGCAAGAAGAAGACCCTAATTCATGTGAACTTCCCAAAGACCTCTTAACTGTGTGTGAAAAATGTCAGCTTCTCAATCAAAACATGTTACATAGATATTTGTACAAATTAAATGTTTATATGCAGGAAAAACAAAGTTTTACACAAAGTAGTACTTTTTGAAAAATTACACATATGAAAATCATGTCAGTATCTCAGGGCTCAACAGTAACATTATGCTTACCTTTAGTCTCTGACAGCCAAAGATGAATTTGGCCCCCAAGATGTGGTTCTGTGGCAGGGCCCTGAGGCCCCTCTGAGCCCAGAGCACCTGTAATGATAGAGACACGGGCAGGAGACAACCCGTCTCACATGCTTCCTGAAACATTTACAAATAAGCTTGTTAACATATTTGGGATATTCTATATTTTAGGGCTGTCAAGCGATTTTTTTTATTTATTTTTTTATCAAATTATAACTTAATTACACAATGTGCCAATCAACCAATCAATCAATCAATCAATCAATCAATCAATCAATCAATCAATCAATCAATCAAATCCCACATCAAATTTGGCTGAGAAATGACCCCCAAATATTATTGTGTTAAATGTGAAAAGCATCAAATAGACATTACAGTGAGTAGCTTTAGAAAGAAAAGAAGGTTGAGTTGCAGCTTAGGCGACTGGCTTATCTGTTTGCACAATGATCTTCCTAGTTATTAAAAATATGTTGTGGTCCCAGCTGGTCCTAGCATAATTCTTTGCTGTACTGTAGCTGGCCATTATGATCTCTGTTTAAGGCTTGTCTAGTCGTTGGGTCCTTCGGATGAGACGTAAAACCGAGGTCCTGACTCTCTGTGGTCATTAAAAATCCCAGGATGTCTTTCGAAAGAGTAGGGGTGTAACCCCGGCATCCTGGCCAAATTTGCCCAGTGGCCTCTGTCCATCATGGCCTCCTAATCATCCCCATACACTGATTGGCTTCATCACTGTCTCCTCTCCACCAGTAAGCTGGTGTGTGGTGGGCGTTCTGGCGCAATATGGCTGCCGTCGCATCATCCAAGTGGATGCTGCACATTGGTGGTGGTTGAGGAGATTCCCCCCTTCTATGTAAAGCGCTTTGAGTGCCGAGAAAAGCGCTATATAAATGTAATGAATTATTAAAATTAACTGACAGTACATGACTCTGTTTTGGTTGTTTCTGGGTGCAATTCCCCCATCTAAAGAGATGGGTCTTTAAAATAGATTTAAACTGAGAGAAAACATAAGTGTCTGTCTGCCTCTTGAACAATGCTAGGAAGACTGTTCCAAAGTTTAAGATTTACCACCCGCATTTGATTTTGATATTGTAAGTATTATCAACTGGATAATGAGAACTAACACAATGATGTTTCTTAATAATATATTCCAAGGGTAGTCAAAAGCAATGGTCAGCATTAAAACAGTATATTTTAAATACTTGTTTACTGGCCAGTATAACTGATACTAATACAGCTACTCAATGAAAATTATCCCTATAATTATCGTAACTCACTGAAGCTGGTGTGGAGCAGTCTTGTGAAATGACTCGACTCTGGTCTGTCTGAGAGCCTGCAGTCATACTGATCATATCAGGCACTGTAACCCCTGCTAAAATACCTAAAAGCTCAGCCCGCAACACACCACAGTCACTGGACAAAGATCTAGACAAATCAAAAAGACGACAGGAATCAAAATAGAACCATTATTATGTTGTTGGTTTTATCAAATATGTTGACATCATGTCTTCAAGCTGGTTGTAAAAAGTTATGACGTAGTAAATTGGTGTAATACCTGAAGGTGCAGCCAGTCACAGTGTTTTGTTTGAAAAGAATAGGGGTCCGATTACCAAGATCAGCAGAACACCCTCCATCATCAGACAACCCCAAAACTGTCAACTTCAACAAATGTCAAAGAATTTATATATTCATCACAGAGATACATTAAATCCTTCCCTAAAGCCAAGAACTATGCAGGAGGTGTAAATATTTGCTCTGACAATATCTCTTAACAAAATTACATATTTAAATATCTCTTTAAAAAAAAACATGGTATTTGAAATTTGGACACAATTTGGTTTGCATTAGTAAGAATAGATTAATGGGTTAGTTAACCGTTAGATTTGACCATTTTCTGAATAAGAAAATTGTGTAGCTAGACTGTATGATGGACATTTTTTTAGCATCACTGTGGGTGCGTCTCAAGCAGCTCCCTGGCTTGTGGATCAGTATATCATGCACTGGTAAGGACAGTAAAGCACGCTGGCTCACTACAAATTGGGACACTAATGACTATTTCTGGTGACGTGACAATGTCCTCATTGTACATCATCACTACTGGTATTTATGAACAACAGCAGAGCTGATATCTTTCTGACATTGCTTTTAATGTTATTTAAAGTACATTATGATAAATACTTTACTTGTTACATATACGTGCAACATTTCAGGCATAAGTAGATCAAATGTGTTACCTGTTGCTAGATTGTTCATTTACCTGCCTAGCGATGTATATTTATGCTGAAATATAATAAAATAATGGCTTGTATTTTTAAAAACATATATTGCGTGTCGTTATGTGTAATGAGTTGGCTCACGTAGAGAAAAAGTTGTGTAGTGTATTCCAGCTTTAAGTCACAAATGTAACTGGAGGATTACAATTTACCCCATAGTGAAATACTGACAAAAACAATACAACTAGTTTTACATTCACAAGCGTAAGTATTTTATGAATATGAATTTCATTTGCAGTTCAATCATTATAGTAATAGAGTATTGTCAAATCAATGTCACATATAGGTCTGCAAAATGAGCAAAAAACTATGCACCAGCATCTAATGGTGGAGAGCATCCAGGTGGACACCGTAAAGTTAGTTATGCCTTCTGATGACTAGCTTACTAATGCAGAAACATGATGCATGATGAGTTGGATACCTTATCAGCAGATGCTCTGACATAATTTCTCTATCATTCATTCTCCAACAAACTTAGGCACACCATGCCAATGAATGTGTGCTATACAAAAATAATCACACTCAGTCTATTTTATTTAACCTCAGATGAATTAGTAGTACTCTGATACAATAACAATTTCACAGTAAAGTGGAAAGGATACAGGTTGTGATTTTTCACCAAACCACCCAACTAGTAGTGATTCAGGTTTCAGCCCCTCTGGAGGTGATGGAGGAATGGGTGTGGCCATGGGGTGAGTGAGTGTGGCCAACTGGTATTCAAACAACAGGTGTTAAAATTTTTGCTGATTATTAAAGGATTTTTTTTTTTTTTACCTCATAATTTATCAAAATGTCATCTCTATCTTCTGGGTGAAACGACAGACTTCTCTCTGGTGACATATGCCGAACTTCTCCAGGAAACACTTTCTTACAATCAACTAGAAGCTTGCATTCTGACCTTCCTCCCACAATCCAATCAACAGCTAAAGGACAGAACCAAGTACAAATGTTGTTGTTTTTTTTTTATTTATTTTTTTATGATCGGCCATGTCACAATATAAAAGCATTTTTCTTATTTTGTTAAAAGGTCTTTTCTTTCCATTTAGTAACCCTTCAGAATCTAAAGGATATATTTATGTTTCCCTGAAGACAAGATAATACACATTTAGAAAGATCATTCTGTTCAAAAACTCTTAATGTTTGTTTCCTTCTTGAGCATCAGTGTTTTCACCTTTTATAATAGTTGTTGTATGAGTCTCTCAATTGCCCTTACAGTGAAAAGATGGACCTCAAAATCATACAGTCCTTGTTGGAAATGGTTAGAATATGCAGAATATGCTGCAAAAACAAAGAATGTCTAGGACCTGGATGATTTTTCTGAAGAACAGTTTAACTGCTCAGGACAAACAAAAGGGACTCATGAACAACTATTATAAAACATAAAAACGGTCATGGATCATCCAGGAAATGACACAATGTATTAAGAATCAAGCATTTGTACATTATAAAACATAAAAACGGTCATGGATCATCCAGGAAATGACACAATGTATTAAGAATCAAGCATTTGTACATTTTTGAAGGGTAATTTTACAAAATAAAAACAACATGCAATTTTTATGAGCCCTATTATTATTTTAATTATTAACATTTTCAGATTCTTCAAGATGTATGTAAACTTCTTACCACAAGTGTATATAGAGATAAAGTTACCTGGAATATAATCACATGCTTTTGCTGTAGTTGTGTATCTACAGTTGTGTTCAGCAGTTCTGTGTTCAGTGTAGCTTTTGCAATCTCTCCTTTGCTTGTGTACTCAATCACATACTCCACCTATGAGAACAACAAAAGACTTCACTCATGTACATTCTGACAAAAATATGTGCATACCCACAAACCTCTGTCTGCACTGACCTTTGATACCACATTCAGACATGAGCCGTTTTGCTCAAGCGGTTCAGGCCAGTCACTCACGGTAGAAATTGGGATCTAAGAAAATGCAAACAAAATGTCTGGAATCATTCTGGGGTCAAAAATTGTAAGTAGATCACTACATATAGTTAAAATAATTTGATGCAACTCACAACAAACTCTGGACTGTTCTCTATCTGGGCACTAGGAACCTAAAAGACAAAAGCTAAATAATTAATATGCATACAATAGGCATCCAGGGATGTCTATTTTTAAGGAATATTCATAATCAACCATTAAAACTAAATTACTAAAAGGAATCAGTTAATTGTAATTTAATACTGCAAAACGCATGTAGAGAAGACCAAATATCATGTAAATGTAGTCTACTTTAAACTATATTTAAAATAAATACAGTCAAGAAATGCAAATATTGGTATATTTCCAGTCCACTGTATTTTAATACATTTCAGCTGTTTACATGAATTATATTTACAATTAATTTATTATTAACGCAGAAATTGTAAGCATGAGAATGCATCGCAAATATAAATATTGGGTATAGCAATATTTCTGGAATGGAATAGCAATTTCTCAACTTGTCTACTGAGTTACATTATGGGATTGCCCTTATCTGCAAAATATACATCTGGTACTGCCATGATGAGGTATTTTAGAAGGCAGCATAATTGAAGGTACACTATGTAACTTTTTTTACTTCAAAATTTACAAAATATATATAATGTGCAAGTACACCATGAATCTATCTTCCAATCCGTGTTTTTGTCTTATCCTGAATCACTACGGTATGCCTATGTGTTTATATTCTGACTATTTTAGACAGAGCGGGACGCCAGCGGCTGTGGAGTAGCCCAGTACCTGCGTGACTCGTCATATACATTAATAGAGAGAAGTAGCTCTGGCTACAATGTTCTTCCGCAAGATGCATGTAATTTTGTTTATTTACCGCTAGAGTGCCAAAAGTTACATAGTGTACCTGTTTGGAACAGCCTTTCCATTGGGATGCTGACCTAAACAACTATCTAGGTTTTAGAAGAGAGCTTTAGTCTCACCCTCAGTAGTCCGAAGCCAGTGTAGTAAGTGAGAGCATTTAAACTCCTGTCATCCGCACAAGATTGTGCTGTCACAGCACGAGAGCAAGATAGAGAACTTGAACGCAAGAACCCTGGAAAAGAAACCATAAATCAGTATACAACTATTCATATTATTTAGAGCAAAAACCAGGTCAAATGTTTACACATTTTTGCCCATACTTGCAGGATTGTGGTTGATGCAGGCAGATGACACCGGCCCTGGTGATGGCTGTCCAAGTGTGCTCACTATGGCTGTACGGTCATAATAGGTCAGAATGATGTCATCAGCCTGTGACAAAGTCCAGCAGTGCCAGTGTTAAATACTTTTCATATTCATTGCCTATGAATATGTAACAGTAGTGCAATACATGTATATATTATTTATTACTATTATTATATCCTACTATATTACTTAGATATTATATTTAAATTAAAAATAGCTTTTTTATATATATATATTTTCAGTTGGTTTTTTTTTTGTGACATTTTGTTGTGCTTTTGCCATTTTATTAGGTTATATATATATATATATATATATATATATATATATAACCTAATAAAATGGCAAAAGCACAACAAAATGTCACAAAAAAAACAAGTGAAAATATATATATATAAAAAAGCTATTTTTAATTTAAATATAATATCTAAGTAATATAGTAGGATATATATATATATATATATATATATATATATATATATATATATATATATATATATATATTACTATTTAGGTTTATAAGGAGGATTCTGTAAAGGGATGATAGGGATACATCTGTAAAGTTTTGTACAATTTAATACAATTCAGTGTAGTGACAAGCCTAAATACTCTTTGGTGATGTGCCAGGGAGGGCTCCAGACTAACATTTAGAAACAGTGGCACCGGTTGTCGCCAAACTCTACACATGGTTGTACCAGCACCTGATTTGGTAGCACTGGAGTGACGGGTATAATATTACACATTTTATCTCTTGGGAATTTAATAGTAACTTGAGTTGACATTAGCACTTGCTTGAGCTGGGAATCTGGGATTCAGATATAAATGTATTTGAAAAAATTGTAACAACCTCGTTTTATAGGGTAAACTTTTTATATTCTGAATGAGTTAGAACTCTACTCTTGTTAAAATTGGTCTTCCATAGTATCATACACTTGTAGATCCATCAAAGTTATAAAAAAAATTAAATAAAATAAACATTCTTCCAGTAACATTAAATAAATGTTTGTTCAAAGTTATCTGGTCTTTGATAATGTTCTCAAAACATTAGCAAAAAAAAAAGAAGCTACTTTTAGAGTTAAAATGCTTTGTGAATTACTCTTGGGTGAAAAATAGGAGAGACACACCCCTAATTTTTAAGAGTTGCTTCTAAATTTCTGCATTAGGAGCAACTTTTAGTCTAAGATTTTTTGTGAATACAGCCCCTGATTATGACATGGTGTTTAAATACAAGCTACACAATGCTAATTAAAAGCAATATGCAACATGTGATCACAGTTTACCTTGTAAAACTTTTTTTTTTGACTGTTGAAGGCCGTAAGCTCTCTCAGTAAGAATGGATAGATGGACTTGGGCTGAAGACGAGCAGAGGAAGTCTGAGCAGCAGACGGTTTTTCTAAGCACAGAGAGAAGAAAGTAAAGAATAAGCAAAGCTTTTTGAAACAACATGCTTGTGTGAAAAAGTCATGCAGTCATTTTATTATTAATAAATATTGTGTGAAAGAGTTTGCTGTATGCAACGATTAACATTTCAATGCGATTTTGTTTTTCCAAATAAAACAGAACAATCAATGAGGAAAAAATGCTCTGTATGCACTGTGGTATACTGCATATTTTGGTAAATGTAGTAGGCAGAAAAATTCACAGATTTTGCACAGCATACATACTTAAGACCCCGATATACTCAAAGTTTTCGTTCCTTACTTAGGGGTACGGAAGGTTTCAAAATACCTGAGCAGGGATATAAAATCGTGCTCAAAAGTTTACACACCCCTTGCAGAATCTGCAAAATGTTAATTATTTTAACAAAATAAGAGGGACCATAAAAAAATTCAATTTATTTTTCATTTAGTACTGTCCAGTCTGTCCTGATCAGATATTTTACATAAAAGATGTTCACATATAGTCCACAAGACAATTTTTTTTTATGAAAAATGACCCCCTTCAAAAAGTTTACATACCCTTGATTTTTAATACAGTGTGTCGTTACCAGGGGCCTGTTTCAATAAGGAGGTTCAACCAACTCTGAGTTAAAACTTGAACTCTGAGTTGACTTACCCTGAGATGGAAAACTCTGAGTTTTCGGTTACAGAACAGCTGAAATGAGTTAGTTCAATCAACTCTGAGTTGACTGACTCTGAGTTAAGCGCGTGCACCACAACTATAAAAAGCCATTATCAATGGAGCACAGATATTATGAGTCACCATGGCAACAGCGCCAGACAAAAAGAGGTCTTCATATTTCTTCACATTTTAATTACTGTTATACAGTGATGGGTGAATTAATTACCAAGTAATCTAAATACTGTAATTTAATTAAAGGGATTACTCTTAATTCTTCTGTAATTTAAAGTTTAATCTGATGTAATTGTATTAGACTATAGAACAATTCTGTATAGGCTATTTAACATACATTTTTAAAAGTTATATTTTTAATGTAACCTTCTCCCTCTACACACTTTGGTCAATTCAAGAATAATTCATGCAATGGGCTTTATGCACAGCTGAACTACTTCCTGAACTTCAGCCAGCTCTTTGTTTCCTGTCTGCCATTATTGGACAAACTGATTAATCCAGGTGTGTCTGATTATTGTTACTGAGGTCAGGCACACCTGGATTAATCAGTTTGTCCAATAATGGTAGACAGGAAACAAAGAACTGGCTGAAGTTCAGGAAGTAGTGCAGCTGTGCATAAAGCCCATTGTTTATTTGAAAGCATTAAAAGTGCTGTTTGTCTCTCCTTGTATTGTTCAAGTGTTTAAGGTTGACATGGGATTTAGTAATTAGTAATAAGTAGACCAATAATTTCTAAAGATAGTCATTATTACATTAATCTAATTACACTGTTGAAGATGTCATTTGTAGTTAGTAATACAAGTAACTTGCCCAACTGTTATAATATCAGAGGTGAAACTGGAAGAACAGTATGTTATTCAATCTAATTTTAATTTTCATGTAGGTGCAATCCTGCAGGCATTAAAAGAACATGGCAGCAGCTGAAATTTTAATATAAAAACATAATTCAGTCAAGTAAGGCTTGAGCATAGTATGGGTGTAGGCTACCTGACTTTACAAACATTTGACATATTAAATAACTAAAGCATCCAGTGTCTAGCAGTGCAGCAGCATTTTTGGCTGAGGGAATTCCTGGACGGACTTCAGAGCCAGTCCCAAAGATCCAAGGGCCTTCATAAAATGTAAGAGGTTTACATGTGTGTTATTTTTTTATATAGGCTATTTTTGAGATTTCCATTTATTTTACTTTGGGTTAGGATTTTTGTTGGTCCCAATAGATTCTGATGGTAATATCTGTCTTTTGGAGCCTCCTGTCCCAACAGAACCCCAGGCAGTTGTAAGTCGCCTACTCAATACACCAGAAATTATGACAAATAGTGTTATAAAGTGTACTCAACCAAATGCTCATCACATGGGGATAAAGAGTTTCTGCTGCCACAGAGAGGCCTACAGAGGTAATGTTAATATTATGTGTCTACACATCAAACAATCTACACATTCAGATTTTTTCACATTTTTATGTGGAGTAGCCTATAGAATCTAAGTTTAAATCTAAGTATAAACGGGTATTCTTATCTCTCCCCGCGCCCCCAGAGTGTGGAAGAACAGCAGGAGGACGGTCCATCAACTTCTGGTGCACAGATGAACACGTTCAGTGATTTCCAGTAAATGCCACAGTTTAATTCTGTAGAATTTGTTTAGAACTACATTATGTAACTCTAATCTACTACTGTGTTTTCAGTTGCCAGTAAAGGAGTTATATAGACTTCATCTTATTTAAAAAAAAAAAAAAAAAATATATATTTTTTTTTTTTTTTATAAAAGATTAATTTTATTAATAAAAATGTACTGAAAGAATGAATGAGGTGTTTAAACACCACTTCCACTTTAAAAAGGGGAGGAGACCGAAATAAACTCTGGGTTTACTGAAGAAAACCTGCTCCCGACCAGGTTAGGTTCACAGAGTAAGTTACCATGGTAACTGACTCGGAGTATAAGTTACCTCTCTTTCAGAAACGGGCTTGACTTACTCTGCTTTCTCAGGTTTAACATACCTCCCATTCTGAAACAGAAAACTCAGAGTTTCCCTCATTTTAGGGTTAACATACTCAGAGTTTTCACTTAACCTCCTTTCTGAAACAGGCCCCTGGATGATCCACGGCTGTTTTTTTTTTTTGTTGTTTTTTTTTGTGATAGCTGTTCTTGAGTCCCTTGTTTGTCCTGAGCAGTTAAACTGCCCAATGTTCTTCAGAAAAATCCTTCAGGTCCTGCATATTCTTTAGTTTTCCAGCAGTGACTATGATATTGAGATCCATCTTTTCACACTGAGGACAACTGAGGGACTCAAACACAACTATTAAAAAGGTTCAAACATTCACTGATGCTCCAGAAGGAAACACAATGCATTAAGAGCCGAGGGCTGAAAACTTTTTGAATTTGAAGGTAAATTGTACTTAATTTCTCTTCTGGGAAATATGCAAGAATTTTCTGTTGCTTCCGAAGGAACACTTCCTGTTCAAAAGTTTTATATTGAACTTGATCTTTTCACTGTCTTAGTACATTAGGGCAAACCAAGCTTTTTTTCACATGAAACGTTTTAGAATGTCCCACTGTTTTTAGTGATTCAAATACTGCTGCATGTACTGGATCACAAGTGGCCAAATCTTGTAGTTTGTTCACATATATTTTTCTTCTTTTGAGAGGTGATCTAAGTATCTGTCTCTTGAAACAGATGAAAAATGTACAGGCCAGTGCTGCAGTTTTGCCTTTCAGGTCTCCGCTTCAGTCATGCGAGTGAAAACTGATGTGGACATGTTAGTATTCATTTCGGCACTCCAGTAAAATCAGTTCAGGTTTATTTATATAGCACTTTATATAATAGATTGCTGTAAAGCAAACAACTTTACCGTTTGAAAAATTAAAATAGTGTGTAAGTGTCGCTTTCAATTAGAATTACAACTCTGTGTAACCAATGGTAGTTTGAAGATGTTTACCAGTGTTTTCTGGAAAGTTTGCTTTTTTGCTTTTCAATCCCTCGAAACGAACTTCTCTTTGGCCTGATTTTGTTTGAAATTACGTTACACCAGTTCATTCTTCAAATTTGCTTCAAGTATATCAGGGCCTTACGAGAATTTTACAAGAGTAAATCTTTTAAGAGTAAATCAGTAAAACTGGAGTTCATTGAGGTGAAAATACAGTAATGCATGGTAATTTACCCTCTTCTCTCTGAACACAAAGGAGGTTTCCATTCAGAGTAACCAGTGCTGGATCAATTTGTGTTCTCAACATCAGCCAGCTCTCAAGACAGACGCCAGACCTTTATGTGACAAAGACATCTGCGATTTAAAGCACATTCAAAGGTTAGTGGACACATTTAATGACAGACAGTAGCTGTTACCCCGCATCTTGGCCACAGTTGTTAAACACAGAGCTGAGGTTCAGGAGACCACAGTCCATGACATCACAACAGCATCCAATGTTACAGAAGTCAGGTGTGACATCACACAGGCAGCCTGCAAGAGCGAGACAAGACACATTGAACTTACCAGTGTGATGAGGGTGGAATAGCTCAATAGTTAAACATGTATATCTATCTATAAATTACAGGAACGTCTGTGTGTCTGTCTGTGTGTCATATCTCAAACCGTTAGTCCGATGGATTTCAAACTTGACAGGTGTCTTGCTACGGGCACAAGTAAGTGCAGTGCCAGGTTTGACGTTGTTTGGATTAGAAATGCATAAGATATCGGTAAATATAGCGGTAAAAGAAGCACACATTCGCTTTTGCCGCTGGCCACTCCCCCTCTCACACTGACACTGAGTGAGCACAGCTGGCCACTCCCCCTCGCACACTGCACACTGAAGGTGTGTTCGACATCGGCTGCGGCTGGATGTAACCGATCGGCGAGAGTAGCCGTGTGCAGGCGGGGAGGAACTGCAAACGGAGACGTGAAGTCGGACACTTTCTGGTTCCCGTAGTGACCGCTCACGTGGTGTTTGCATACTTTACCACAGCTGAAGTGAAATAAATGCAATATTTGCCAAATAATACACAGATGTTTCAGAGACATTTTCAATCAATACTTTAAGTACTGCTTCATACAGCGTCTGTTTGAACAAGAATAAAGTTCAACATAAGCTACTATCAATGAAGTGAAGTCTACGTTTTTTTTATCAGTTTTCATTTGATAAACATGACACAATATAACATCGCAAATACATGAAAAGAGTGTTTACTGTTATAAAAAAAATGATTTGTGAGCTTTAGAGGAACTAAAGGTGTTCGAATAAACATGAAACACATCTGATCGTTGTCATGCGGTGAATCTGGCCAATTGTAGAACAGCTGTGTCGTCATCAGAGCTTGTGCAGCCGGTCTTGAGAAGCTGCGCTGGCTGAGTTCTCCGGCAACTCTCGAATTGCTCTTGCGGTACTTTGATGGCATACGTCACAGTCACGTGGCGTCGGCGCTGTATCAAGTCGGACAAAATTTCTAACCGGCATGCACTGCTTCAAGTCAACCGCCGATCGGTCTGCGCAGAGCTGCATGAAGTTGAACAAGCCTTGAGTGAGCACAGCTGGCCACTCCCCCTCTCACACTGCACACTGAGTGAGCACAGCTGGCCACTCCCCCTCTCAAACTGCACACTGAGGCCCTGTCCACACGGAGACGCGTTTAGCTGTATACGTACAAATTTTGTATCGTATTGGCGTTTCGTCCAGGCGGATCCGGCGTTTTCGGACACTGAAACCGCTATTTTTTTAAACCGGGTCCCAAGGTGGATAAATCTGAAAACACCACCCTTGCGTTTTCGTGTGTACGCCCAATCCGTACATTTTGTGAAACGATGATGTCATCACACCAAGTTTCAACTAGTCAGACACCGCTAAGTCACAGCAACAATTGCCGACTACATGCTTGTGTTCGTGCTGCAGAAGCTACTGAGCCTCTTTTATTTCTTTATTTATTATTTACTTGAATGTATTTTTACTTCATTTCTTTTTCTTTTTTTTTTACTTCTTTATTTAGGCCTATTTATATTTTCTTTATTATGCTATGATGCTTGTCTGTTGTCTGATTAAGACATTTCGTATTTTGTAGGGATGGGCGTTTCAAGCAAAAATAATATTCGCCGATCGCTGGGAATTATTTGATTATTATTCAAAAAACGCACCCCTGCCCCTCATGATCACCGGTAAAACGGCGTTCGCTCAAATTCCACTCTGACATTAAATTTCTCTTTATAGGCCTAAATGTTGTAGCCATTAAAGAAAATGTATTTAGTTTCATATTTATGTGTTTGTTATTTTTTTATTTCATCTAGGCCTATGTTGATTATATGAAAAGTGAACAGCATGAGTAATCATAAGATGCGCAATATATCGGGAGACATCATTTTGACCACATTAAGTTTTGTTTTGTATAAAACCTTTCTTTAAAGTGAATTTCGTTTTGTATAAATTGTATCTTAATTTTAATCAATGCTTCTTCAACCAATTGCCTGGAGGCTGGATTTAATAAATAAGAAGAAAATATAGCAGACAATTTAATCAGGACATGGAGGCACCGGCGCGATATAACTTGCATTGCTCGTGAACTGAGCTGAGCTCGTCTCATAAATGAACCGAAACTCAGAAATATATAGAAAGCTTGAAATGTCTACTTTTAAACAAAACAATTTAAAACTAAAAGAAACAGACAACTCTCTTATGACGATGAAAAATCGTATATATATATATGTCTCCTTGCTATATTTGACACATTCATAATGATTACTTTTTCCGGTTCTTTGTGGCAAGCTTTATGCGTCCGCTAACTATCGAATATCGTGACTCATATTTTGTACCAGGGCCATATTGTTCAATAAAGTTCTTGGTAAAAAAGAAAAGAAAAAAAGAAGCTACTGTGCCTAATATTATTGTTGTATACAGCGCGCAAGGTTTATGCCATAGACAGTATGGTTTATGCGCATGCTCTAAGTCTTCATCTCCGTTTTTAGTGTATGTATGTGGCAGAATTACAGCGCCACATACTGGTCTGGCATGTATACTACATCGTTTTGAGTCCGTTTCAGTGGTTTCGTGTGTATGCAGATATTTCTTGAGACGACGCCGTGTTTACGGAATTTTTTTTTTGAACGGGGAAAAAAAAAACATCGGATAGGAAAAGCTCTGGCTTCGTGTGGATGTGGCCTGAGTGAGCACAGCGCAGGACCAGAGGCAGAGAGGGTCGAAGAAAGCAGCGGAGCTTAAGTAGCGTTTTCTCTGAGTTCACTGTGTAGCCTGCTCCCTGAATCGTCGCGCTTATTCATTTGTGGATGTTAACTGAATCTGTAAGTCAGCTACACTGTTTATTTCTGAATATTATATTTTATTCTGGTGCGCTTAACGTTATCGCTACTGTGTAATAGTTCACAGTCTCTTTCACGGCCATCATTTGTAGTAGCCTATTCACAAACTGTTTGCTCAAGTGTAGCGTTTTCTCGGAGTTCACTGTGTAGCCTGCTCCCTCAATCGTGTAGTTCAATTTTCCATATTTATTGTATGTCATTATGTCAGTATCAGTATTTGCTTCCTACCATGCACAAATAAAAATGTCACTGAACTTTTGCGGTGTAATTGTAACAATGAGCACTCAAACACACCGAACCAACAATTACTAAAAACTCACACAAAAACTGATTTTGCACGGGCACTTTGCACTAGTATACATCATTTTAAAGATACTTATGTACTTTTAAACTTATATATAAACATATATTATTATAAACACACACACATACATACATATACACACATATACATATATATACACATCTTGCGGTCAAACATTTATGACATTTTGACCAATTATATATATATATATATATATATATATATATATATATATATATATATATATATAGATAGATAGTATCTCACAAAATTGAGTACACCCCTCACATTTCAGCAAACATTTTAGTATATCTTTTTAAGGGACAATACTATAGAAATGAAACTTGAATATATTTTAGAGTAGTCAATGTGCTGCTTGTATAGCAGTATATATTCACTGTCCTCTGAAAATAACTCAACATACAGTCATTATTGTCAAAATAGCTGGCAACAAAAGTGAGTACACCCCAAGTGAACATGTCAGAACTGTGTCCAAAGTGTCAATATTTTGTGTGAGCACCATTGTTATCTAGCACTGCCTTAATCCTCCTGGGCATGGAATTCACCAGAGCTGCACAGGATCCTCTTCCACTCCTCCATAATGACATCACAGAGCTGCTGGCTGTTAGACACATGGCATTTCTCCACCTTCCGCTTGAGGACGCCCCACAGGTGCTCAACAGGGATCAGGTCTGGAGACATACTTTGGCCACTCCATCACCTTCACCTTCAGCTTCCTCAGCAAGGCAGTTGTCATCTTGGCTGTGTGTTTGGTGTCGTTATCATGCCGTTTGGCACAGTTTCTAAAGGCAGGGCATCATGTTCTGCTTCAGAATGTCGCAGTACATGTTGGAATCCATGTTTCCCTCAATGAAGCGCAGCTCCCCAGTACCAGCAGCACTCATGCAGCCCCCAGACCATGATGCTACCACCATCATGCTTGACTGTAGGCAAGACACAATTTTCTTGGTACTCCTCACCAGGACATCGCCACACATGCTGGACACCATCTGAGCTAAACAAGTTTATCTTAGTCTCATCAGACCACAGGACATGGTTGCAGTAATTCATGCTCCTGGACAGGTTGCTTTGAGCAAACTGTTTGCGGGCTTTCTTGTGAGCCAGCTTCAGAAGAGGCTTCCTTCTGGGACGACGGCCATGCAAAACAACTTGTTGCAGTGCGTGGTGAATGGTCTGAGCACTGACAAGCTGACCTTCTGCTTCTGCAACATCTAAAGCAATGCTGGCAGCACTCATGCGTCTGTTTTCTGAAGCCAGCTTCTGCACCTGACGCACAGCACAAGGACTCAACTTCTTTGACTGAATCTTGCGAGGCTTGTTCCAAGTGGAACCCGTCTTGGAAAACCTTTGTATGACCCTGGCCTGTACTGTAACTCAGTTTCAGGGTGTTACCTATCTTCTTATAGCCTAGGTCAACTTTGTGGAGAGCAACAATTCTAATTCTCAAATCCTTAGAGAGTTCTTTGCCATGAGGTGCCATGTTGAACATCCAGTGGTCAGTATGAGAGAATTGTTCTCAAAGCACAAATTGTAACTGCTCTAATACAAGATACACAAATTTGTATGGTCTTGTCAAGCAGACAAAAACATGAACATGATGAATAGGACATGTGGCTTTGCATGGTTAAATGACATACAGCTATTATCACTTAGGGTGTACTAACTTTTGTTGCCAGATATTTTGACAATAATGGCTGTATGTAGAGTTATTTTCAGAGGACAGTATGCTATACAAGCAGCACACTGACTACTCTAAAATATATATATCCAAGTTTCATTTCTATAGTATTGTCCCTTGAGAAGATATACTAAAATGTTTGCTGAAATGTGAGGGGTGTACTCACTTTCGTGAGATACTGTATATACATATACATATATATATATATATATATATATATATATATAATGGTCAAAATGTCATACATGTTTGACCGCAAGATTTGTGAAGAGCACCCTTCGAGCCAAACACATCTATCGGAAATGCTGCCAAAGCATTGAATGAAAATCTACCTATAAACTGACTACTAGAATGAATGTCTGTACTGCAATGTAATCTTTAATTGATTGAAATTTTTTTCACAAATACACAAATTTCATAGTTATTCCAATGCTTAACTTGGATGAGAATAATGTTACATTGCAAAAATTGTTCTAAATAGGGTTAATTTATGCACAATAGCTTTATGAGATTCAGCTTCTTTCGACTCACCCAACGGGCTTGTGATGGGCTCTTTGGTGGCATCAGTAGGCAGAACTGCGCGATCATCTGTGAATGTACCCTTCGGTGAAGCAGTTGCAGATGAGTCAGTTGAGTTTGTTGGATACGAAGAGTTAATGTCTGCCCTCAAATCATTACTCGATGCTGTTGTTGATCGTGACTGGTTAGTAAGTATAGGTGCGTTATCAGTAAAAGTGAAGGGGTATGGGCTCAGATCGGTGCTCAATGGAGTCTGATCAGTGATGCTCTCAGTCACTGTAGGAAAAGAAAAAGCAAAGAGAATTAGAACGCGACATGAATGTCCGTCTGATCATGGCATGTTGGTCCTTAAAGGCTAAAACTTTTCTTTATGCAGAAGCGGCCGAATTTATTTTGATTTGGGGGGTGAAATATGATGTAGGCATGTTATTTATATAAATTCATCCTCTTACCCGATGGACTTATGATGGGCTCTGTGGTGGCATCAGTGGGGAAAACAGCACTTCCATTTGTGAATGTGGCAGTCAGTGCTGCGGCTGTAACGTTAGATGAAACCGAAGAGTTTGTTGAATCGGTTGAGAGGTGTTGTGCAGTGTTCTGAAAAGTCGCTTGAGGAAAAACAATCGCAATCAAAACTAATAGGAAACAACAAAAGGAAACCTTCGACATTTGTTGAAGATATCTGTTAATTCGGGATGACTTTAGACAGTAATCCACTTAGTATCAAAAAAGATGTCTTAAAAGAAGTTTGCACTCTGTCATTTGAATAATGTATTAATGAACAATCTAACGTTACTTTACTCCAATCACTTGACACATTTGCGTCCTTCAGACCGTCGTTGTTAAGGAAGTGTACATTCTGTACATATCCGGTTCTTCTTCTTCTTTAATGACTATTCACTCTTTATGAACATTGTCGCCACCTGCTGCATTAGTCAAAGCAAAGTCCCTTTCTATAGGGACTTTGCGTCACAGTTTTTCTCAGTTTGGTGCATTTCTCAATGGATTATCTGCAAAAGCACCCAACAGGCTTAAAATCCTTATTTTATCTCACAAAAGTATTCATGTCAATTTAACGTATCAGTGCCATCAGAATGGCTCGTCCTTGTGTCATCGTTCATAAACAAGATAATCAAAATGCTAATTAGCCATGCTGTCAATAAAACTGCTCTGACAATTCTTCCTGATATGAACTATGGCGACGGTTTTGATGACAGTGATTGAAAATACACAAGACTTCACTTTTTTCTGTATGTCTGATTACAAGAGTCAGTTTTGTTTTGGTCTCACAACAAATGTGACCCTGGACCACAAAACCAGTCACATGTGTCAATTTTTTGATATTGAGATTAATAGCCTACCTGAAAGCTGAATACGTAGGCTAAATAAGCCATTGATGTATGGTTTGTTTGGATAGGACAATATTTGAGGGAATACATTTCTTATTTACGGTAGGAAATTTACAAAATATCTTAAAGGGATAGTTCACTTTGAAATTAAATTTTGGTATGTTTTAGCTTACCTCAAGGGCATCCAAGATGTAGGTGTCTTTTTTTCCGCAGTAGTTTCAATTTTGATATTTTTAGGTCAAACCGTTCTTGTCTGTCAGTCATATAATGCTGAGATCTGAGAGCGCGGACGGGTATAGATATATACACTAGATGTTGCCTTGGCTACGGTTTCGTTCCAATGAACTGCAGTCGCCAAGGCGACTTCTATTGTATATATCTATACCCGCCCGCGCTCTCAGATCACTTGGACGTGGCTGTGTACAAGAGGTAACAACGATATAAATACTGTTCGTTTTCTCACACAAACCGCTCGTTTCGTGTCTTAGGCCATCAATGTGTACTTACGATGGGGAATTGTTTAATTTGGACGACGGGGAATTGTTTTAATTTGGACTCTGTGCATGCTCTTTGAGGTGGAGACCATCGACCTGCATTATATGACTGACAGACAAGAACGGTTTGACCTAAAAATATCAAAATTGAAACTACTGCGGAAAAAAAGACACCTACATCTTGGATGCCCTTGAGGTAAGCTAAAACATACCAAAATTTAATTTCAAAGTGAACTATCCCTTTAATGGAACATGAACTTTACTTAATATCCTACTGATTTTTGCCATAAAAGAAAACTCGCTAATTTTGACCCATACAATGTATTGTATCTGTGGTTTAATCTATCTGGTCTCCCCGATAGTGAAAAGTGGAGCATCGCTGGAGCGCCAGTTGAGCCTGGCCAGACTTTATTTGGTCCTGCCATCGCTTTAATGCAACAGCGCTGCGGTGTCAAAAATAAGGAGGAGGGGTCTATTAAACGTTGCCTTCTTAGAACGCCTGCGCCACGCCAGACACCCTCTGTGCGGCCACCTAACCACTCTGCTACCGAACGCCATTTCCATAAAGCAGGTAGTGCTATTAAATCCTGCGGCAAGCCACCGGCTTAGCTTCATATTCCATTGTTCAAAAGATGGAGGCTATCGGTCGGCGAGGTCAGCAGCCCCTCGCCAGTGGGTGCCCACCTCAAGTGCGCACTGGCTTCACTGTTCCCTGTGTTGCCCGGTGTGTGTTTCCCCGTATCAAAGGGGAAGTTAGTCAGATAAAGTGCACAAGTAGTCACCACACAGCTCTCTACACACAGCTCTCACTAATTTAATAAAGGTTTTTACCTCACTAGAAGAGTGCAGACTTTTACACTGGTGCTTAGTGCACTTTCCGAGCCACCTTTTTAACTGATGCATACGGGACAGTTAAAAGTGCTCTCTCGCAAGATGACGCTTTTACTCGCTTTGGCGTGTGGTAAAAGAGTAGGTGACCTGCATGCACTTTCTACAAGACTGCTTGTTTGGAGTTTGATAGGAATGACTGTATGGTCAGGCTGACACCCAGAAGCTGTTATGTGCCCATAGTGCTGTCAATGTCATTCAGGGTGCAAATTATAACACTGCAGGCATTATCCCCTGTTCACGCTTTGTGAGTTTATGTGGACAGATTGAGTCATTTCAGGCTGTCAGAACAGTTGTTTGTCTGTTTCAGAGGTCACCGTAAACAGCTGCAGGTCTCGAATCAGCATTTGTTTCATTGGATTGTAGAAGCTATAGATTTAGCATACAGTATGCTTTTAAGAATGAAATTTGTCCTTTGGAGTCCGCGCTCATTCTACTAATATGGCTTCTTCGTGGGCTTGGGCAAAAGGAATGTCTTCTCAGAGCACCTTTTGCTAGATTTTACTTTGTGTGTGCAAAGATGCCAGCTGACTTTCTATTGGTTATTTGTGCACTTGACCACACCCTTCAGTCTGAACTGTGTGGTTTCAACTGAGCTCTGCACTGACTCGGTCGCTCCGATTGGAGCGTTTATTCGTTGCCTTATAAGCGTTCGAGTTGCAGGTATTATTATCTTATCAGCGATACTTGCACGCATTAATGCTTGTTTATTTGTTTATTTTAGTACCAGCGGTGCTGCTACTGGATTTTCTATGATTCTGTTGGCTGTCATGGTTTCTCCTAGGTCCGCTAGTTGGTATGTAAGCAGTCAACGGGCTCAAGCTTGCTAATTAATTGTGATTCTGTTCACTATGCTTGAGTTCTTTCCACAGCGGGGTGGGGTTTAATGCTGTCCCCATAGCATAGGTCACAATGTCAAGAGACCGACTCGAAAGGGAACGTCTCCGATTACTTTAGTAAGACATTGCACACGTTGTTGTGTCCAAACCTCAGTCTTATAAATATTGCTTTTCAGTCAAAAGATTAAGAGGCAATGGTTATTTTCAGTCGAAAGATTCAGAGGCAATGGCTATGAGTGCCAAGCTATATAGCAGATGGCTCCACCCCTAGCTTGTGCGGTCAAATGTCATTGACCAGTAAAATTGAGTGGCGTGGTGCAATTAGGCTTAAGTATTAAGGGAAGGAGGGGATAGGCTACACCCCATAGCATAGCTCGCAATGTCTCTTTCCCTCTTCTCAGGGAACCGAGGTTACGGAAGTAACTGGAGACATTCTGTGTCTTGTGTTGTTTATGCGACCAGGTGTTATTCCCTGTGATCTTCTTTGTTGTCGATTATCATCTTTGTTTTAGTTTAAAAATAAAGGTACTGCAATTGGATCCCATTCTCGATTTTACCTGACCTGCTGTGACAGCTGTAATCTAAAGTGTTAACAGTTATAATTATCTTCTTTTTTTTTTAAAGCAATAATTCATAAATTTCTCCAAATCATTTGACCTCGGTAAGATCACAGGAATTGTGGAGCTTATCCCTGCTTCTAAGGCGTCAGTTTGGGGAAACACAATTATTATTGTTATTGTTATTATTATTATTATTATTATTATGCACATTACTATTGTAAAGGGAGTCCACTGAAGGCAAGTTGTAGAACCCAAGTGCAGTTTATTCAAGTGATCCAAAGCATGATCAAAACATAAAACAAACATAGACTTGGCAAACCATAAACATGAACAGAAAGCTTACCAAACAGTGGTTACACAAACAATACTTGACAAAGTAACAAGGCAAACATTAGGGCTTAAATATACAAGGACTAATGACTAAACATGGACACTTGTGCACATGATTAGACAATAAACCAATGACAACATGCCATATTCACACGGGGAACACATGGCATATGACTATAACAGGGAATCACATGACAACAGGAAACATGACTGAGACATGAAACAAGAACATGAAACAAAACGAAAACAAGACATGACAACTATATTGAATTTGATTGGGTTCCTAAAACACCAGTGTGGCCATGAACTTACATGAATGTTGTTAAATCATTGAAATGGTCATTTAAAATTACAGAGGATTCTTGAAGTAAATATTTCACATCTAAGAAGCTTGGCTGACAAAAAGTTTGGGAACCACTGCCCTATATTTAGCTCAGGGGAGTGGGAGTGAAGAGAGTGTGTGCTTAAAGAGCAGGGGACATCAGCCTGGGGGGGGGGGGGGGGGAACAAAATGGGGACTGCATTTAAATTTAAAATTTAAAATTGCATAACGTTTTCTGTAAGGGTTGTGTTTAGGGGTAGGGATAGAGTTATACAGGGATAGAATAGAGGGATAGAATATACAGTTTCCACAGTAAAAAAATCTTCATGTCTATGGAAAGTCTCCATACAACTTAGAAAGCCAATGTGTGTGTGTAAGGTCAGAAGAGAATTTGTTGGAGAGAGAACATTTGGCCTAGCATAAAATATTTGATACGCTTTACATTAGTTCTGAAAAGTGTGTGTGAAAACCGGGGGATGGCGAGCTAATTCTGTCTGCAGCTGTCACTTTTTCCACTACACCTTTTCTTGTCGTGGCACTTAAACTCTGTCTGAATTGTTGAATTATTTTAAATTACTATTTATACCACTTCCACTTATAATATTACTACTGTGCAGTCAGTGCCAAGGGAATATTTTTTACTTGCTCTTCCCATATGGCAAAATCTTCAAACTGTAAAATACATTACAAAAAAAACTCCAAGATAATTACAGACACCAAGAATATGAGTTTGATCCACAGGAAATTCACTTTTCAAATTAAATGTATAGCTTTAATGCACTGTAAAGTGCAGTGGACAGACATCCAGTTAAATGTATGTTTTAAAATACACTATATTGCCACAAGTTTTGGGACGCCTGCCTTTACATGCACATGAACTTTAATGACATCCCATTCTTAATCCGTAGGGTTTAATATGGAGTTGGCCCACCCTTTGCAGATATAACAGCTTCAACTCTTCTGGGAAGGCTTTCATCCCAAAGGTGTTCTATCGGGTTGAGGTCAGGACTCTGTGAAGGCTAGTCAAGTTCCTCCACACCAAACTCACTCATCCATGTCTTTATGGACCTTGCTTTTTTGCACTGGTGCGCAGTCATGTTGGAACAGGAAGGGGCCATCCTCAAACTGTTCCCACAAAGTTGGGAGCATGAAATTGTCCAAAATGTATTGATATGCTGAAGCATTAAGTGTTCCTTTCCCTGGAACTAAAGGGCCAAGCCCAACCCCTGAAAAACAACCCCACACCATAATACCCAAACTCCACCAAACTTTACACTTGGCACAATGCAGTCAGGCAATTACCGTTCTCCTGGCAACCGCCAAAGCCAGACTCATCCAACGGATTACCAGACAGAGAAGTGTGATTCGTCACTACAGAGATCACGTCTCCACTGCTCTGTCCAGCCTAGGTGCTTGATTTTATACAACTGTGGCCATGGAAGTGATTGGAACACCTGAATTCAATGATTTGGAGTCCCAATACTTTTGGCAATATAGTGTATATTTTGGACAATATTGTGTTGTAATCTCAAAATACTGAATAATGTTAGAATAAAGAAAAAAATACATTCATTACTATAACTTAAATATAATCTCTCATGCTCACCAAGGCTGCATTTATTTGATGAACGGATTTTGATACAAATGACAGAGGAACAGTAATTTCTTAATTTGCAACAAGAATATAAGTCATAAGGCGTGTTCAGACCTTTATTTTGAAATAGTGATGCACATGAAAAACATGAAAGATTGGTAGAAACCTCAGTTTGTTTTCATGTAAAGAGTTCAAAAGATAACAATTCTATTTTTGGGGAGAAAAAAAAAAGAAAAAAATGTAAATATAAAGAAAAAATTATTTATAACGCTCATGCGTGTTCTTTCTGCATGTCTTTTATGTGTTTGTTAAAGGTTGAATTCAAATCAAATACTGCCATATTGCACGTACCACTTCTGAATAGCATCTACTTCATAAATTGTACAAAAAATATGGAAATATATGGTTCAGATCACTCAAACCATATATAGAAATGGGTACGTCCTTATTTGGTCACCAATGGAGCCTGTTTGTCATCTAGTGGAAAAGATTCATACTACGCCCAAACAAAATCTTACTGAAAGCAAATTTTTTGAGATATCAACCTAAAATTTGGAACAAAACTTGTTCAAATTTTTGGCTTTGATTTTCTTGAAGTTTTATAGTCGATCATGTTTTATCAAATTTACATTTTATATCATTTTTTTAATTTATATTTTTACATTTTCATAAACTTCAAATTTTATATAAAAAAAATAATAAAAATGTTAATAAATTTTTTTATAAAAATCACTTTCATACATTTTTACAATAATCTGCCAATTGTCTCATTTAAAAGAGAACAAACTTAAGTCTGTGCTCCAAAGTATTCAAGATTTATGTTAGAAATGTTATTTTCAGCTCTATGTTCAAAAAGTGGGACTGACAGTTAACAGAAGAGCCACAGAAAAGACCAAGTTCCCTGCAGAGACAGAGTATCAGTTTCCACAACCCTGTATTTCAATACATGCATTCAGTGTTGGGCCCATGATAAATGTCTGCTATGGATTGCATATATGGTGTGAAGAGGGAGGGCTGCAGAATGCTGTTTTGGACTATCTCGGAGGTCTATAAGCTCCTCGATATAGAGCCCCAGAGCTTGAAAATTATGTTTAGTCATCAAACTCCCCTTCTATTCAGACATTTATTCATAAAATAAACACCACACATCCAGTGTACATATATGGTACAGCACCTTTATCATTTTCCAGAATCAATATGTTGTTAGTTAGCTACTGTAAGAAGTAAATCTTTAGATCATTTACTGTTTTTGATCTTAAAATCATATTTACATTATTTACATTTAGTGACTTACAAACGAATAGAAGATATAAAACAAAAACATATAAATGTTAAACTATCATAATTTGCTAATATGTTTACTTTAAAGAATGAATCAGTTCAGAAGAATATAAACAGTTATGTCATTATTTTTATTTGGTAGAATGATGCCTTCTTACTGGACACAAGAAAGTGAACATAATGCATAAGTGGATATTAGTTCATTGGAGAATATTGTTAAATGCTAAAGTTATACATGGACATGCAACCAAATAAGGTCTTACAAATATTCAAATATTTTTCAGTTGATGTTAAGTGGTCTAATTTACAGCCATAATTGATTCATAAAACTAATATTGACCATTCTTATTGTAAAAAAAATATATATATGTGACCATTGACTGGCAAGAGTATGTCATATAAGAAAATGATACCATGGGTTGTTTTAAAATTCTTACTTCCAGAAAAGATATACCAAGGCTTACATTAACCTACAAATTAATTATCAACAGAGACAGATGAGAAGAAACTGAGCCCTTCAGTCAAGGCAGCAACAATCTCCTTGCCCTTGCCATATTTGCCCACAAGGTAAACCAAACTATAGCCAAAATTACTGGACTGAATTCACCTCATTCCAAGGCGTGCAAATCCTATTTTGGATCAGGAATGAAAAGTGACACCAAAGCACTTCATACACCTCCTGTCTTGTACTTTCACCAGCACTCACTTTCCTAAACCTGATGTTCAGGCTAAAGTTAGCACACCCAGGCCAGTATATAAGACCCCAAGAGGAACTACGAACGTGTCAGTCACATCAGTGTGGTGTATACTTCTCCTCTTTTGACCAACGGCAAAACAATTGAGAGATGGTGAGTGTTTTTAGAAGACTTTTTTTTTAGTGAGTGTTTTTAGAAGACTTTAGACAATATATATATATATATATATATATATATATATATATATTTTTTTTTTTTTAAATATATATAAAATAATTGAGTTGCCAGTGCACTTAACAACTTTACAAAACATCCTGCCTTGACACCTTCTAAAATATAGAGCCCTATTATCACTGGAAATATAAATTTGAATTTGCAACATGAAAAATAATTCTTTTCATTGGGTGATTAGCAGAATATGTATATGAAGACAGAAATCGTAACTGTGGAAATGGAGCAGCAAAACATTCATGTGTGTTTTTCACTCCATACATATGTGTTTCTCTTTAGGCACCCAAGAAGGCCAAGAGGAGGCAGCAGGCAGAGGGCGGCAGCTCTAATGTATTCTCCATGTTTGAGCAGAGCCAGATCCAGGAATACAAGGAGGTACAGTGCTCATTCTTCAGTAATTTGACTTATTTTTTTCTTAAATCTCTGCTAAACCTGAAATTAGTTCAATACATAAATTCCTTTATCATAAACGTTTTTTTCCTAAAATATTGTACATTCAAAGTTATACATTTGTCAGCACAACACAAAAAAAGGTTGAGGGCATGTTAGACATTCACCCATGCTCATGTGTTTGAAAATCTTACATTGCAGATTTCTATGTTAACTAGTAACTCAGCAAGAAGTAGATTTTGAAAACATTAGAAGAAAGAAGTCACCAACTGTAGCATTAGTTTTATGTTCAATAACTAATTAGCAAAAAAACAATAGCTGTTGTAAGTAGTAAGGAGAGGTGGTAGGGAGATTAGTTGGGGCTGGCAAGCGTAACCAATCCCCCCTCCTTAAATATCCCCAAAGTCTTGTTGTACATTCTGTGACCTTTTAACAACTTAGACAAGTGGGCAGCAGCTGCCAAGATACTTCTTGATCTCAGATGTCATCTCCAATTTCAACTATGTTCAGTAGAATGACATCAATACCTGATGCCAGAAAGGGAAATGTATTTCACAACTACAAAATCAATCCTTTCTTCTGTGAAAACATCTTGTGTATCTTTGGGGACATATGATGCAATTAGTAGTAACTTCAATTAAAATTCATACCCTTTGCAAAGTGTAATTTAAAGCCTAGTAACACTTTGAAGATTGTTGTTTGTAGATACCAATAATCCTCGTGGTATGTTACATAGACCCAGTCCCCACCCCATAAACATGACTGATGTTTTCTGCTTGGATAAAATGCTAAATGAACTGGCATAAACTGTCTTACCCTCTGTAAAACAAACAGGCCTTCACAATCATCGACCAGAACAGGGATGGTATTATCAGCAAGGACGATCTGAGAGATGTGCTGGCCTCCATGGGTCAGCTAAATGTGAAAAATGAGGAGCTGGAAGCCATGGTCAAAGAAGCCAGTGGCCCCATCAACTTCACTGTCTTCCTCACCATGTTTGGTGAGAAGCTAAAGGGTGAGTTGTTTAAATCTTCTCTCTGACTTAGTTTATTCTTGTAATCACAAATCATTTTTATTGTTCATACTTTTGGTTATGGATTAAGTATTACTATTTGTAACTTTCACTTCAGTACATAACTGTTACCTGCCAGATACATTTACATGCATTTGGCAGACACTTTAATTCAAAGTGACTTACAGTGCTTTAAAGGTAAACATATTATCAGTACATGTATTTCCAAATAATCAAACCCATGACCTTGCCGTTGCTAGCACCATGCTCTACTGACTTACAATTAATGGTTATGTACAAAATGTACAAAATATAGTTTTGTATTTCTAGAATGCATAGAATTGACATCTCAACAAGTATTCACATCAAGTATTCTCAACATTTATTCAACTCTTCATTAAGGTGCTGACCCTGAGGATGTTATCGTGAGTGCTTTCAAAGTTCTGGACCCTGAGGCTACAGGCGCCATCAAGAAGGAATTGTAAGTGTCCTGACTCATTGTTGTTCACACAAGAGAATGCTGAACTTTCATGAAGCCCTTACAACTATGGTAAAGATTTATTTTTCAAGAATATAACATTTTGTTTTATTCTATAGCCTTGAGGAACTCCTGACCACCCAGTGCGACAGATTTACCGCCGAGGAGGTTAGTTGTAGTTGGATTTTAATTAATGGTGTTTGCTAAAGCAAGAACCATAATTACTGTTTGTGCTATGGCAGGAATTCAAACTGTATGGCTTGTTGAGGAGAAATGTGGGATTAAACAAGTAAAAAAATATCCCTTAGCCATATATTATCGCCAGGTCTTATTTTCTAAATGTGAAACATTGAAACAATGTGTTTTGTGAAAAGCACTATACATTGAAGGTAGAACCCGAGCCATATTTAGAGACATAGAGGTTTGCTTTTTCAGTTGGGCCAGTAAGAAAGCACCCAGAACAACGTAGTCATTGCCTAGCAATGCATTATAACAATTTTTTAAATGTTAACATGTTGCCTTTGTTTTACTTGACAAATTATTTAAGATCTTTTGGTTGTTATCTTCCTCTAGATGACAAACCTTTGGGCTGCCTTCCCTCCAGATGTGGCTGGAAACGTAGACTACAAGAACATCTGCTATGTCATAACACACGGAGAGGAGAAAGAGGAAGAATAACTCAATCCATCAACCATCTCTCTTACCACACCATCTTGTTACATATTCAGTCTCCCCATGGTCTATCTGTCCTCTCACAGAAACACTTGTCTAAACTGGAGGTATTTTGGCATTTGGGCTCTCTGAATGTGAGTTACATGTAGCTAATGTGATTATTTTCAATAAAATAATCTAAAATCATTAAATCACAATCTCTCTGTTCTGTCTGCCATGTAGTGTTTCCCTTCATAAATGTATAGGAAGAGGAGATATTTAAAGAGATGGTGCATCTCTGTAATAGAGCACCATAATCTCTCTCAATGTTTCCCGTTTGTTTTCTTGGAGAGACAGAAAAAGTAGGGAGGAAAGACATTGAACACTAATAGAAAACAGAAGAAGACAGAGTGAGGACGAGGAAAAGAAATAAAAGAAAACATCTTTATTTTTACTTTTTCTCCCTTGTTCACTTCTCCATTCCAAAGTCTTCTTTTTTGCATTTTTCTTTATTTTCTCGATTCATCTCTTTGTCCTCAAAACCACCTGTAACTTAAAAGTAACACAAATAAAAGCACATAAATCTTTTTTATACCTTGTGTCTGTTCTTGTCAGGTTCATGCACCTACAGTAGAACCAATGAGAAATCAGTTGAAATTTTACATTACTAGAGAAAATTATGAATGACAGACAAAATATTATTTGTTTTTTAAGTGTTAATTTACTTTTACTTTTTATGCATTATATGTTTTTGAAGTTAGATGAAACTGTGCTTTGACATTTTGAAACTGTTTTCGATATTGCTTTGCACAGGTTGTTTTACAATTTTTGACGGATAAGATCATATCTAAATATAGTAAGCAAGAAACCAATGGACTACAACTCACATTAGTAAGTGAGTGTGAGATCGACACAGATGAACTACAAATTGGGGGGGGGGGGATTTATGCTGTACTTGGCCTTAAAAGTAACATAGTTCTACCAAAAAGACTCGGGAGGAATCTCGTATAATGATTTTACAGACAAAATAAATAAGTAAACCCTCGACAAGCTCCGTCTCAAAGTTCTTTGGCGTAGGCCCCGTCCTTCGTCCATGTCTTGAAGTTAACTGGTAGGTCCTGCATGATGATAGAGGCAGGGGGAGCCTACCCCCGGACGAGTGGACGGGAGCCATCCTGGTGGTGGTGGGGAGGATGGAGGGGAACTTCGCTACGACACCTACAGGCAGCAAAATAGGAGGGAGATCAGTCTTTTTATATTTTATGTTGTGATATAAATATTTTATGTAATGGGTATTTCAACATTAAATGACTAAGGATGCTCAGGTCAAGGGCCATATATACTTAACCAAAAAGTGTTTAACACAGTAGAACTAACAGTCATATGATTAGCTTAGATCATTACAAACCAATCATCAGAACAAATCACAGTGAAGAAGACTTGAGTGACATTGATTTTTACTCAACTGTATGATTTAAATGTACATGTATCTTTCTATTCAGGAGACTCACTTGGTTGTTGTGGCCAGTGATCTCCCGGCCGTGAATAAAACTTAATTTCTACAAAGAGCAACTTGGGAGTCGTGTCAGGTATATGCTGCACAGCTGAGAAATAGATTCTACGCTCAAAAGACAACAGCAGAACATATGTGTGATTGAGGTAGTAAAGATTCTACGCTCAAAAGACACCAACAGAACATCTGTGTGTGATTGAGGTAGTAATAGAAGTAGGGGAGAGCCGGGACGATTGAAACGCGGGACGGATGAAACACTGAGATTTCCTTGAAAACCACTCATGTCATGTACGTCAAATTTCGTTAGCACGTACATTGCACGCAATGCCTACCATACCCGCGAAAACATTTCTTCTTTACGTCGTGCCGTTTTGGAGTTAAAGCCACAAAACTGTTTTTGAGTGTGGTAAGTGAATTCTTTCATGCTGTACTTTTTTTTTTGACTGACAAGTTGTATTTATTGTTTCATGTGCCATTGTAATGCTAATACAATCATGATAATACATTTAATTCAATGATAATACATTTAAATGACAGGAGGCGCTGTCGGGACAGTTGAACAGACTCGGAGCCTGCAGCTACAGTCCCGCACCCAGAGTTCCGCATTCTCAGACCCCTCGTTTTTCGAGACAGCGCCTCCTATCAAATTTTATTTAGCGAATCATAGGCTACTCATTCGATTTCTTTTTTAATCAAACTACTTTATAGCTCATCGATACACCAACATATGAATAGTCCATTTAATATTTGTAAAGATAGTTTGTAAGAAAATTTGAGCCGTTAAATTCCCACTCCGATCATATTTTGAGCTATTTTTAAACATTCTCAGTGGTCTTTAAATGATGATTATGCCGTTTTTAGCCAAAATCACAAAACTTGTGCCGTTTTCTGGGACTTCGCTTCAGCAGAGCGGCAGTAGCTCATTAGCAATTCGCCTCTGCGTTGTGGGCGAAGCCGTTGGCTGAAGCGAGATACATAGGCAGCAACAGCCTCTTTCTGTCTTTCTTTCTTTCTGTCAACACAGAAAACATTTCATCAATGGATAGTTTTTTTCGTTTAATTAAAGTGTTGTTTTATGTCAGCTGAATGTCCGGAACGCTTTTCAGAGAAGATAAGGCAACTTATTTAGCACAATTCACACCCAGCGGCAATTCAGAAAAAGAAAAAAAAAATCTCAGAATGCTCCACATGAAACTTTGGTCTTCCGACCTTTTACCGCCGTGTCGATTTATTTTGATTAATATGTGCGAGGGAGAGAGAGCAAGACAGCGCTTAGTTTGGAGACGGTGAGGTCTTGTTTACATTTTCGCCTGGCTCCGAAGACAGAGTGTGCGCGCGCGCGTCCGGGTCTCTCTCTCTGCTCGTTCTTTCATTTAAACAAGCGCAGCAGTTCATCTACATTACTCATCGATCAAATAAGACTTTGGCGGGACAAAAATTCACTTTGGCGGGCGCTAAAACAAGTTCAATGCAGGAAAATTCATGCGTGAATTTAACTGAGTAGTAAAGTTACATGACCATGCACTCGCACAAATGCGACCACATAAAATTTTAACTCGCACATTCTCAAAAAATGGTCGCAGTCTGGAACCCTGGAACGTAATCCATTCATCTCTCACAGCAACTTGTTTTGGTAAAGCATGAAAGCTAATACCAATATCTCTCCTCTTAACATTGCAACCCGCTACCGCACATAGGTATTGATCCGCCATCGTCTTCTCTACTCCTCAGAACCTGAGCGGGCGGGGCGGAGGGGAGTATGAGCTTGTGGCCCCGCCCAGTGGAGTTACTACGTCACAACTCCAGTCTATTTTAGCCGGCGTCTGCTACTGATTCACAGCCATTTGAATGCAGAAATACTCAGAAATACAACTTTGAACTTATTTTTCTCAAGATATGTCATCTAACATCAGAAAAATACCACAAGAACATGTTAACACCTAGAAAAGCATGATTTTCATCGGAGTGGGTCTTTAATGTATGTTTTTTCGCCTTTTTTCCCTCTAAAATATTTTGATAGCTAACGTTAGCCTTTAACCTTGGACTTTTTGTAGACAAGCCATTGTAAAAAATTTATTAAAATTAGTTGACATTAAAGTAGACCAATTAAATACATTAAGTGTGTTAATATCAAAGAATGTCATCATTAATTATTTAATCAGATTTACCGTCTGACCTTTTTTTAATTACCGGACCTTTTCTCCTAAAACTATAAATTGAATTAATTAATGCCAGAGTAATTATTTTACTTTATATAATTTATGTAGACTACTTAAATTAGTTCTTATAAAACGTAAGTATTCAAATGAATCAATATTAATTAAACTGTGATATGAAGTTGTTGCCAGCCATTTACAACTCATACAATTGCCTAATAATCAAATTTACTATGCCTTCACTATGTATTAACCAGTCTATGGTATTAACATGTGAGCTAGAATGTATCATTTGGCCTTTTGTTTGGGTTCCTTGTTTTAATTTGTATTGACTGAAATTTTTCACAATGGCATTCATCTTTTATTTTAGTGAAGTCGAGGAATTTGACAGAGCGATTGCAAAAAGAAGGAAAAAAGAAGGAACATTCGCTTACCAGAAAGTCATTATTTTACCTTATGCATTTACATTACATTTTACATTTATTCATTTAGCAGACACTTTTATCCAAAGCGACTTATAAATTAGTTTTTTTTTTATGCAATTGAAGACGAAAAGTAAAGTCACTAACACAATTCTTTCTTCCTTTTTTCTTTGCTTTGTCCTGTTTACAGCAAGACGATGTTTAGGTGATCGTTAAATAAAGTACAGAATTGTTTATTATTGGTGTTTTGTCTATTCTTATGAGTTTTGCTTCGCATTCAAAATATAAAAAAACAGGTTTTGTAATGTTAGCATAATGTTAATTAGACCATTATAGGTTGAACTGAAAGGAAAAATTGGAATTTGAATAAAAAAAAACATATATAATATCACATAATATTTTTCAGAAGATAGTTCAATCTGTAATTGTCACGGTTCATAAATCCTATGTCTCTTTGTTGTCTCGTGTTCTGTTGTTGTGTGTGTGTGTGAGTGCTGATTGTGTGGGCGTGCCGGCTCATTAGTGCTCATCAGCAATCCAGCTCATCATTCCCATCACCAGCTGCAGCTCATCTCATCACCCTATATATACTCACCACTTTCTCATCCCCTTTGTCAGATTGTTGTTTGTGGTGTCCTGGTGTGTTTTCCAGTCTGTGTTCGAGTCTTGTGCCTTCCGTGTTCCTGTGGATTTACTTTGGATTATCTCACCTCTGGACTCATCTCATCGCACTGCTGCACCTTCACCACCGGGTTCATCTGGCCATTGGGGTCCCTGCGCCGCTAGCCTGTTCTCTGGACGTTACGTCAATTATTATCAATAAAAGAGTTTACTTGCATCTTGCTTCCTTCCATCATTTCACGACAGAACGATCTGACCTGACCATGGAAGCAGCGAGTGGCTCTTCAAGTTCACTGGAAACTTTTGTGAGCAACAGCACACAGAGAATGGACGCTCAAGAGAAAAACCTCAACGATACAGCTCGCGCTGTTCAGGCGTTAGTGGCGCAGGTGTCCGGGCTCACCCAGCAGATTCAACAGCTTCGCGTTCCCACTGCGCCACCCACGCCGCCGATTCCACCACCAGTACAGCCCTCCCAGTCGGAGCCCCGCCTGCCGGTTCCCGAAGCCTATTCAGGTGAACCAAATTACTGTAGAGCTTTCCTAACCAGGTGTTCGATGCATTTCTCTCTTCAGCCCAGGACATTCCATGATGAGCGAACCAAGGTCGCGTTCGTATTGACGCTTCTGACTGGGAAAGTGGCGCTATGGGGAACGGCGGTGTGGGAGAATCAGGACGAATGCTGCTCCTCGTTCCAGAGGCTCTCTGACGAAATGAGGCGGGTATTTAATCGCGCTGTTGCAGGAAGAGAGGCTGCTAGAGTGCTGGCCGATTTACGACAAGGTGAGAGATCCGTGTCGGATTTTTCGATTGAGTTTCGAATCCTTGCAGCAGAGAGCCAATGGAACGAGGAGGCGCAGTGGGACATGTTCCTGCATGGGCTGGCTGACTGCGTCCAAAAGGAGATCTACGCCATGGACCTTCCCACCAGACTCAATGACCTCATTGCTCTGGCCTTGAGAGTGGACGCGCGGCTTTCTCGTGTAGATCGACGTTGTCAACCTAACCGTCCTTCTGGAGGGATCGAGGGACAGCGTTCTGGAGGCGGGGACGCGGTCAGCCCCGTCTACGATCACGAGCCCATGCAGGTGGGTCGAGCCCGGCTTTCCCGGGAGGAGAAGGAGAGGCGGAGATCCCTGGGCCTTTGCATGTACTGTGGAGGAGCTGGACATTTCGCTTACAGTTGTCCGTTAAAAGGGCCCAGCCCGACAGTAAGTATGAGGCTACTGTCGGGTGGGATCTCTGCCGAGAAGACCTCATCAACATCTACTCTCCTTCCGGTAAGACTCCGATGGTCAACTCACCTCCTCGACTGTCGGGCACTTCTGGATTCAGGGGCTGAGGGTAATTTCATGGACCACACTTTTGCACACAAGTTTCAAGTTCCTCTCAGACCCCTCACGCACCAGATTGCAGTACACGCCCTCAATGGTCAGAAACTCCCCACCATTTCACTGGCCACCGAAGACATCACCCTCATCACATCAGGCAATCATACCGAATCCATCTCCTTTTACATTCTGGACACTCCTCTTGCACCCATCGTCCTTGGTCACCCCTGGCTCACCCGTCACAACCCCAAAGTGGACTGGCAGTCAAAGTCTGTGTCGGCGTGGAGCAATCATTGTCATAAGTCTTGTCTTGTGTCTGCCTGTCCGTCTGTTTCTGTCCCTGTGTTTCAGGAGGAGGCAGTGGATTTATCTAACGTGCCCGCGGAGTACCTGGACCTGAAGGAGGTGTTCAGTAAGTCTCGGGCTGCTTCTCTTCCTCCGCATCGTCCCTATGACTGTGCTATAGAGTTATTGCCAGGTACGTCTCCGCCTAAGGGCAAATTATATTCACTCTCTGTTCCGGAGAGAGAGGCCATGGAGAAATACATTTCTGATTCTCTAGCAACGGGGTTCATCCGCCCTTCCTCTTCTCTAGCGGGGGTGGGGTTCTTTTTTGTGGGGAAGAAGGATGGATCGTTGCGACCTTGTATTGATTACCGGGGGTTGAACAGCATCACGGTAAAGAATACTTATCCTTTGCCGTTGATGTCTTCAGCCTTCGAGAGGTTGCAGGGAGCATCTATCTTCACGAAATTGGATTTACGGAATGCTTATCATTTGGTCCGCATCAGGGAGGGGATGAGTGGAAGACCGCTTTTAACACCCCCAGGGGGCACTTTGAATACTTGGTTATGCCTTTCGGCCTTTCCAACTCCCCAGCGGTCTTCCAGGCACTTGTCAATGACGTGTTACGAGACATGGTCGATCAGTTCATATATGTCTACCTGGATGACATATTGATTTTTTTTTTTCATCGTCTCTCCAGGAACACGTGCAACACGTCCGACAAGTGCTTCAGAGGTTGTTAGAGAATGGGCTTTTTGTCAAGGCGGAGAAATGCGCTTTTCATGCACAGTCTATTCCTTTTCTAGGTTACATTTCGGATGAGGGAATGCGCATGGATCCTGAGAAGATCAAGGCTGTGGTGGATTGGCCAAGTCCAGATTCCCGTAAGGCCCTACTGAGGTTTCTGGGGTTCGCCAATTTCTACCGGCGTTTCATTCGCAATTTCAGCCAACTAGCCGCACCTCTGACCGCCTTGACCTCCCCCAGAACGACGTTCAGGTGGTCAGACGCAGCCGAGACTGTGTTTGCCAAACTGAAAGGTTGCTTCGTTTCAGCCCCCATCCTGATAACCCCTGATCCATCTCGTCAGTTCGTGGTGGAGGTCGATGCGTCAGAGGTGGGGGTAGGTGCAGTGTTATCCCAGCGTTCTCCTTCAGACAAGATGCATCCTTGCGCGTTTTTGTCTCATCGTTTATCCCCTGCCGAGTGCAATTATGACATTGGCAACAGAGTTGTTGGCGGTCAAGTTAGCATTGGAGGAGTGGCGCCACTGGTTAGAAGGGTCTGGGGTACCTTTTATCGTCTGGACCGATCACAAGAACTTGGAATACATTCGGACTGCTAAAAGACTAAACTCCAGGCAGGCTCGGTGGGCTCTTTTTTTCGGTCGGTTTGATTTTACTCTCTCGTACCGCCCGGGTTCCAAAAACATCAAACCCGATTCCTTGTCGCGTATTTTTGACCGTTCCGAACGCCCGTCTACTCCCGAGTGCATTTTACCAGAGACTCTATTCATCTCTACACTCACATGGGAGATCGAATCGAAGGTCAAGAAGGCCTTAGAAGGGGTAACGCCTCCGGCTCGTTGTCCACCGAATCGTTTATTTGTGCCTGAGGGTTTACGGTCCAGCGTTATCCAGTGGGGACATTGTTCCAATGTGGCTTGCCATCCAGGAGTTAATCGCACTAAATTTTTAGTCAAGCAACAATTCTGGTGGCCTCTTATGGCTCGTGACGTTCACAGTTTTGTCGTTCACCTCCCAGGGTCACACGGTAGTTTTGACCGTGGTGGACCGGTTCTCGAAGGCGGCCCATTTCGTTCCCTTGCCCAAATTACCCTCAGCCAAGGAGACAGCGTTGATTGTCGTTAACCACGTCTTTCGGCTACATGGCCTCCCGACAGACGTGGTTTCTGACAGAGGACCCCAATTTGTGTCCAAATTTTGGCGAGAATTTTGTAAACTCCTGGGGGCAACTGTCAGTCTGTCCTCTGGGTTCCATCCCCAGAGCAATGGTCAAACTGAGCGAGCCAACTAGGATTTGGAGAGAACGTTGCGATATTTAGTGTCTAAGAATCCTTCCTCTTGGAGTCAGCAACTGTCTATGGTGGAGTACGCCCACAACACGTTGCCAGTGTCATCCACGGGCCTATCACCGTTTGAGTGTAGTGTAGGGTACCAGCCACCAATTTTTCCTAGTCTGGAATCCGAAGTCGCGGTCCCCTCCGCCCACGCCTTCGTCCAGAGGTGTCGCCGTACTTGGACTAGAGCCCGTGAGACTCTACTCCAAGTGGGGGCGCGCACCAAGGCCAAAGCCGATCGCCACCGACGTAGGCCTCCCGTATACGTCGGCGGTTCCAAAGTGTGGCTTTCTACCAAGGACATTCCGCTCCGCTCAATAAACTTGCACCTAAATTCATTGGCCCGTTCTCTGTCACTAAAATCATTAGTCCGGTGACAGTCCGCCTCAATCTCCCTCCAGTGTACAGGAGAATTCATCCCGTTTTTCATGTGTCCAAAATTAAGCCCGTTTTCTTTGCTCGCATTAATCCGCCAGTCCCGGTTCCCCCCCCGCCGCGACTCGTAGACGGGGAACCTACTTATTCGGTCAATCGTGTTCTGGACTCAAGACGGAGGGGACGCGGATTCCAGTACTTGTTGGACTGGGAAGGTTACGGTCCGGAGGAGAGAAGTTGGGTACCAGCTAGAGACATCCTGGATCACTCCCTTATCGATGATTACAATCGGCAGGTAAGGGAGTCTGGGAACGCCAGAAGGCGTTCCTAGGGAGGGGGGTACTGTCATGGTTCATAAATCCTATGTCTCTTTCTTGTCTCGTGTTCTGTTGTTGTTGTGTGTGAGTGCTGATTGTGTGGGCGTGCCGGCTCATTAATGCTCATCAGCAATCCAGCTCATCATTCCCATCACCAGCTGCAGCTCATCTCATCACCCTATATATATACTCACCACTTTCTCATCCCCTTTGTCAGATCGTTGTTTGTGGTGTCCCGGTGTGTTTTCCAGTCTGCGTTCGAGTCTTGTGCCTTCCGTGTTCCTGTTCCTGTTCCTGTGGATTTACTTTGGATTATCTCACCTCTGGACTCATCTCATCGCACTGCTGTACCTTCACCACCGGGTTCATCTGGCCATCGGGGTCCCTGCGCCGCTAGCCTGTTCTCTGGACGTTACATCAATTATTATCAATAAAAGAGTTTACTTGCATCTTGCTTCCTTCCATCATTTCACAACAGTAATTGTATCCCTTCCATCAGTAATTTTCTTTCAATTACACCCACGCTCAAAAAATAACTACTGGGTAATTTGTTAGTCAGAGAACACAATGAGTTTTTTTGGCACATGCATTAAGCAGGGAACGCAAATATTTATTTGGATAACTTTAGATAAAACGAGACCGTAATATTGCGTCCTATTATAGAGCCTAAGTCCCTCCCCTCCGCTTCCGGCTCATGGGACCTTATTTTGGAAAAAATATGTATGGTAGTCAATGGCGAGAGACAACTTATCTTTTTATTCTGTTTGTCAATTTAAAAGATAATTATGAAAGTCAAGAAAGTCGCAGTTTGTCATAAAACAGAAGAGTAACATTTAGTTTTATGTGAAAATCGCTCAATGACATCTCTCGTATGTGTGCAGTATATGGAAGTTTTTTCCTAACATAATTAACATTTAAATTAAAATTCTTAAAAAGATCAAATAATAAATCAAAGTCTCAAAACAACTGTTCAAATGATAAATCAAATGGTCAAAATATTAAATAATAAATCAAACTCTCAAAATGGCTGCACAAATTATAAATCAAATGCTAAAATGCTATTTAATTTCCTCATTCGGATTTGATTTTTAATTATCAACCCAGTATAAACCTGTCATAATTAAATCTATAAGTCAATGCTCAAATCATAAATCAAATGCTCAAATTATAAATCAAATGCTCAAACGCACATCGAAAATGGCAAATCAAATGCTCAAACGCACATCGCAAATGATAAATCAAATGCTCAAACGGAAGCCGGAAATGATAAATCAAATGCAAATGATGAATGTCCCTTATTTGTTAAAACTGAATGTGAGCTATGCTTTTTTTTTATTTTTTTTTTTTATTGATTGTTTATATTTTGTGTTATTATCTGTATGTTACCTTTTCTGCAATAAAAAAAAAAAGAAAAAAAAGATGAATGTCAATCAAGTAGTGTGGGCGGAGCTTTGAGACAGAACGGGCCGGGGTACCTCAGCCGCTATGTGTGTAGCCTACATTTCTGTGTTTACCTCATCGATGACATCGATTTTTTTTTATATATAAAATGGACAAAAGTTTAATACTAAACTTTTAAGGGATGCAGCAGAGGCCCTGGAGCAGAGCTCATGGACAACAGGTCAATGGCAAGCCAGACCTACATCATGAGAGACAGAGCGCAACGCGTCATAATCTGAAGACCACGCTCACCAAGGGGGAAAACAATCCAACCGTCCCCATTGACTTCACATTGCGAGAGGCTGCCTCCTTGTCATTTCTTGCTTCTAACAAAAGACCGAATAATGCCTAAAAGCTGCTATGTGACAAGGTGTACAGCAAACAAGCTAAGAAACCCAGAAATAAGTTTTCATAAGCTGTCGACCCCAAAAAACGAGCGTTTGAGGACATAAAAGTGGACACAGGCTGGAACGAATGGGTAAATTGTGGGATCCTGACACTCAGTATGCACTAAAAATACACTACGTGTGCAGTAAGTTAAACATTTGGTCACTGGTGAGTCAAATATCCAAATGTCAGTTTTATATATTATATTTCTGTAAGATAAACTATCCTGTGTTGCCGATTACGGTCTCCTCCAGCGGGCGTACGTTAGTTCTCAGAGTAATGAGACACGTGACGCTCTGTCTCAACATGCCTGTATCCACTTTTATGTCCTAAACACTCATTTTTTGGGGTCGAGAGCTAATAAAAACTTATTTCTGGGTTTCTTAGCTTGTTTGCTGTACACCTTGTCACACAGCAGCTTTTAGGCATTTTTTTGTCTTTTGTTAGAAGCAAGAAATGACAAGGAGGCAGCCTCTCGCAATGCAAAGTCAATGGAGAAGGTTGGATTGTTTTCCCCCCGGTGTGGGCGTGGCCTAAATGCGCTCTGTCTCAGTCCGAGGGGCGGGATAAACGGCTGTCTTTCAAATTCCCTCTGCACGCAATAGGACAGCGCTTCAACCAACCAGAGCGTTTTCCCAACAGCGGAGCTAACGTTAGTTGAAAGATTCAACTTTTGAATCTGGCTGGCAAAACTACGAACACATCTTCCTTTTTTAAGAATGACTTAAAACGTTTTTCTCAAAGAAAAATTTAACTCCAAGTCCTCCAGAGTCGCTGCCAAAGCCGATTCGAAAGACTGTTCGCCAGCAGCAGCCGCCATTCTTTGTTTTCAAATAGCAGAGAACCGTCGCAACTCTGTCGTCATTATGTTAAGCCCGCCCCGCCTAATCTATACACGATGTGATTGGCCTGACCCAATTTAGGTTTTTACAGCTCCGAAAGTCAATGGAGAGTTGCTAGACATTTTGCTGCCGCTAGGGTGTGTCTAGATTTCTAGGCTAATATTTGCTGCTTATTTATTAAGTCCAGGCAATTGGTTGATGAAAAATTTATTACAATTAAGATACAATTTATACAAAACGAAATTCACTTTAAAGAAAGGTTTTCTACAAAACAAAACTTAATGAAGAAAATTAAGTTTAATCATGTCTGACCCATTAACAAAATCATGTCTGACCCACTCTGTCTCCCGATGCATCCTATCATGGTGTTCACTTTTCATAATCAACATAGATGTAAAAAATTACATTTTAATATTTGAACAAATATGAAACTAAATGCTCTTATTTAAGGTACTTGGGGTAGTTGCTAGGGTGTTGCTATGTGGTTGCTAGGGTAATCTGGGTGGTTGCTAGGATGTTGCTATGTGGCTGTTAGGGTGTTTTGGGTGGTTGCTAGGGTGTTGCTATGCAGTTGCTAAGGTACTCAGGGTGGTTGCTATGGTGTTTTGGGTGGTTGCTATACTGTTGCTATGGTGTTCTGTGTTGTTGCTTGGTGGTTTGCTAGGGTACTCTGGGTGGCTATGCGGTTGTTGGGTGATTGTCAGGGTGTTACTTTGTGGTTGCTAGGGTGTTGCTAGGGTACTCTGGGTGGTTGCTATGCGGTTGCCAGGGTGTCCTGAGTGGTTGCTATGAGATAGATAGATACATAGATAGATTAGACATATTGGGCCCTATCTTGCACCCAGCGCAATTTACTTTGTACACCGATGCATGTATCATTCCTATTTTGCACCCGCGCACAGCAGACTTTTCCCTCACACAAACACAATAAAAAGTATTTAAAGAAAAGGCTTATATTTACCTTTTAATAGTTTGTTTACATCTACCTTGTAAATATATTTTTTTATTAAAAAGGTTACAATTACAACAACAATTCAAGTGTAATCTTTCTTTGTAAAAACTAAAGTATACATTTTATCATACATATTTCAAAGACCCCTCTGAGGTCGAGAAACGCGCCGACGCGTTTTGCTGGATTTTTTTCACATAGCAGCAACATAAACTTAAAAAAATCCGTCATTTATGGTCATATAAATAAAATAAATACATGATTATAAACTATAGAGGGTCTTCTTTTTTTTTTGTACACTCACATTAACATCAAAACCTTGTTTTTATTTTTAAATAAATAAAATAAACAGGGTGCGCTTTCAGCTCACTCTGTCTCCGCAAAAATCTTTCTGAAACAAGTCTGGAAAATTAACTGCAACTCAGCGAATACTTATCACACAACCATGAAACATGCGTCTAAAGAAAGCTTTAAATTTCTACTTTTAAATAAAACAGTTCACATTCAAAACAAATATTCTCCTGCAATATAATCTGTATGAAACTAAAGAGAAGTACAGTTTCTCCCGTCTCATCTAATTAGCTGTAATTAGTTCACGCCCACTCGCAGAGCACACTATTCATAAGATAATGTGCTGAGGTGATCTATGCAAAATAAGGTAAACGCCCCCTGAAATGAGTTCACACCCACTCGCAGAGGTGATCTATGCAAAATAAGGTAAAAAGCCCCCTGAAATGCTTTAAAACCAGCAAGTTTCATTAATTCACTTTCCTGTGCCGTTGGAAGATGACACACAGCCCTTCAGCTAGTCCTGGATAGCGATGAAGAGTTCACTTTTTCCTCAGAAGAAGAACAGGACTCTGACAACGAACGTTTGTATTTTGAAGAGCGACTTGATCCAGGCGTGGATAATATTTCGGATGAGTAAGTCTTTTTAAATTTACTTGCATTAGTTGACAAGCTATTTTGTATAAACGTAGGCTACATATTTTACTGTTTGGACCATTTCCATACTTGTCATTCAGAGTAATTTATATTTAAATGGCCTAGGCTATGCTTTATAAAGTAGGAGAGAGGCTTCATGCAGTCTGTTTTCTTTCGTTTTTAATAGTTTTGTTTAAAATAACACATTTCGAGCTTTCTATATATTTCTCTGGTATTTTAGGCAAAGCTTATGAGTTTGGGTTCATTTATGAGGCCTCCAGTTCCTGCTATTTTTAATTCTTATGTATTAAATACAGGCAATTGGTTGATGAAACAACTATTCAAATTAAGATACAATTAATACAAAACGAAATTCACTTTAAAGAAAGGCTTTATACAAAAAATAAACTTAATGAAATGGTCAAAATCTTGTCTGCCCACTCCATTTGTCTCGCGATTGCGCATGATCTTACTCATGCTTTTCACTTTTCATATAATCAACATAAATGAAAAAAAAAGAAAAAAAAGATTTTATTTAAACCTAAATATGAACTAAATTGTTTTATTTAATGACTAGGCTACAACACGTAGGCCAATTAGCCTACAGTACAGAGAAATTAGTTGACAAGCTATTTTAAATAAACGTAGGCTACAGATTTTACTGGTTGGACCATTTCCATACTTTCCATTCAGAGTAATTAATATTTAAATGGTCTAGGCTATGCTGTATAAAGTAGGAGAGAGGCTTCATGCATAAATAAACTTATTTGCACAAATGCGTTTCGGCGCGTGCCTTCAGAAGACTTTATACAGCATAGCCTAGACATGCTGTATGTACAACGTTTAGATTATAGGCCTGTATGAAAGTTAGAATTTTGAAATTAATTTAGAAAATATTATGTATGTTTAGATTATATTTTGACTAGTGTTTATGCTGCCTCATTATCATCAACGAAGAGTGCTTGCAAATATCTATTGCAAATGTGTGTATGTGCTGAAATGTGTAAATATGCCCAGCTGGTGAATTGCAAATGTGTTAATGTTTGCATTGTGCTATCTCCGGTAATGGCCCATTACACGCAATAAATGCCTACAGCACGTGTCTACAATTATTTACTAATGATAGGCTACTATACTTTGAAATATTTATGTTATAATAGTTTTCAACTTTTTTTAAAACAGGAATGTAGCTGCATCTCCTTCATCTGCAACTCGGAGGGCGCGCAGCAACACAGTTGAACGTCAGAAAGAGTAAGTACATATTTACCCATGTTTGTTCAATTTTGTTTATATACTTATTACAATATGAGCCTGTATGAGTTTATTTATTTTTGGAGGTTGGTTGATAATGTTACATATTTTTTCTTTGTGGTATCTTATCAGCTAATGCCCATCAGTTGTGCATGTGCTGGAATAGTACTCTATATGATAATAATAGTTTTCAACTTTTTTTGAAAGGAATGATGTAGGTTGCTCACTCTCACCTCTCACTGCAACTCGCACTAAGAGGGCACGCAGCAACACAGACAGAAATCAGAAGGAGTAAGTACATATTTACCCACTATTTTACAGATGTTAGACCAATTTTGTATATATACTTAGTGATGCTACAAATGTACATGTGCCTGTGTGGATTGCCAGACACAATTGCAAAACACAATTACCAGACACAATTGCAAAAATTGTGGTGTTATGTATGCACAATATTACAATTAGTGATTGGTAATGTTAGTATAAAAGAGCTTATTTTTGTTGTTTTACCAAAATGCTGACTGTCCATCAGTTATGCATGTGCTGGCATAGTACTTTGTTCAACCTTTGTTAATATTAATATTATTATTTTTATAGGAATGTGGTAGCATCACTCTCAACCTCACCTGCAACTCGCAGTGGGAGGTCACGCGACAGGTGTCGTTCAGTTTTGAGAACAACTGAAAAGTAAGTACACTTATTCCCTTTCTTTCAGATATTAGTATAATTCTGTTTACATATTCTGGTTTTACATAGTCCATACAAACATTATGTGTCTGTATGGCTATGCATCTGGCCAATGTTACTTATAATGATTGAAATGCAGTTGTTATATTTTGTGTAATAAACATGCTCACAGTTGTTTGTTTGTTTTACAGCTATAAAGGTGATGGTGATCATCAGACACCTGTTGCAAAGAGGGCCAAGACAAACATTCAGACAAGCAACAAGCAGTCTACTCTGTCATGGAAAACAGAGACTGACATTGATATGGTTCCACAGACTCTGAGATTTCTGCCTGCACGGGAACCTGGACCACAGCTGAGTTTAAAACATTGGAAATTTAAAACATTTAGTTCCTCCTCATAGAGGAATTACAATAAAACAGTGAAAAACAAAACCTTTGAATCTCCTCTACTTTGTTCAGGCTGCCTCTCTTGATGGCCCATTAGTCATTGGGGGAGTGTCTATGTCACACCCCTGGTCTGAATCTCATTAATATTGATGAGCGATTACCCCTCCCACGCATAAACCTCTTCTGACAAAAAAAAACTGTTTTACAATGTTTAAATCAAGGGGCAACATTCTGATCTGAAAAATGAAGCCTACCCGGAAGTGCGAAAAACTGCAATACATCGAAAATCCGCTAGGGGAAGGTCCCAAAAGGGAGCAAATGTCCATAGCCCCCATGTTAAAATGTCCGTTTTCACAGCATAAAATCATGTTTTTACAGGTTGGTCCCATGGACTTTTATTGGATTTTTCGATAGGTTCCGAGTGCCTGACAACGGCGAGGGTAGTGAATTTTTTTCTAACTCGTTAGTTTAGATAGTATTTAGATATAAAATGTATGACAATAAGGGCGTGGTTAACTTTGATTGACAGCTTGATTGACAGCTGAAAGGCAGCGCCACGGAGAATGACAACATAAGAAGCGCCATTTTTTTAATACAGTTGACATATAATACTACTGTTTCTGTATCATGAAATGTAGTTTTAAGAGTTTTTCAGGCGAGAATGTAGTTGTTTAAAGCTCAAATCTGTGGTTTATTTATAAAGATTTATGAAAATTGTATCCAGTTGTGAGATCTAGCGATGACCGGGCGCTCGGCGCGATGTACCCCGCCTGGAGCAGCCTTTCATCGGCTAGACGTTTTGAGGTTTGCCGCGGACTCTGGCGTCTCTGTAGTGGTTAAACATGAGATATAATTCGTCTTGACTATATCTAACGGGCGATTTTTGGTCTCGTGAATCTATAATTTGTTCCCTGGGCAATCGTTTTGGCTGAGGGGAAGTTTCATAACTTTATAACCTATATTTAACTTGTACCGTTGTATGGTTAGACTAGATCGAGCGCATGACTTTTTATGTTTGACTGAATTGTTTGCTTTATTTGTATAGCTTCTTGTAACTTTACCTTTTACTTATACTTTTATAATAGCTAATATTGATAAAACTGAAATTTAACAAAAAGAGACTGGGTTGAGTTTTGTCATTTTAAATTTTAATACAACGAAGATGATCTGTAATGTTGTTTACTGCAACATCTGTTGTTTAGTACAAATGCACATATTGCCTGGACCATATTAAAATGTTTAATATTTTTATATTATATTTAAAACGAAAAGAGGCAGGTTTGTGTTTTATATTTCGTTTTGTTATAAATAGGCAAACGTTATGTGCAGTGAATATAATCAATACGCGTTGCCTGAACCAAATTTGTGTGGCTATAATGTTTAAGATTTCTTTAAATGAAACCGAAAAGAGTTAGTATGGTGTTTTATAACATATTTCGTTGCCTAAAATATACACAGAGATAACCGGAGTAGCAGAGCGAGCTGAGTGACGCGCGCTGCGTCAGAAGGTGGGCGGGGTTAGGATTTCCCAAGATTTTCCAAGATGGCGCCGCCCATACCCCCCATAAACGGCTTCAAACCCGTTCTTCAGAAAGTCTATGGGTGACGTCACAGACGCTTTGTCCATATTTTTTACAGTCTATGGTTTAAATCAATGTATTGTTTTAAGAGAACGATCAGGCCGGATGAATTTCACATCATTTTGAAGCCAGAACTAGAAACGACAACATACATTAGTCAAGAGTCTTGTGGGCACATATTTAGAATGTGTTTTGTGTTCTTATTTCAGCAACTTTCTTTTTTTTTTTTTTTTATAACCACGCATAAACATTATTCTCTTAAAAATACAAAGATTTACAAGCATGTTGATCAGATATTATGCTAGCCCGGTTTGTGTTATATAGAGTGAATTTACACTTTTGCCATTAACATGTTTATAAATAACTGAAAAAAAAAACAAATGTCAGAGCATGTCAGAACACCTCCAGGGCCCAGAAAACCGCTCAGACCCCAGAGGGTTAAGGACCGTCCTAAGCCCTTGATCACTTGGAATCAGCTATGGAGTTTATTTTTTATTTATTTATTTTTCCTTTAAGAATTTGTTTAATGCAGCATCCAAATGTTTATAGGTGTGTTTGGGTTGTTTTAAATTAAAAAATATATAATTAATATATCATAGAGTTGTCTGTTTTGGTGGTTATTAGACGAGATATGTGGTGATGTCACAATCGTACTGCATTGTGGGACATATAGGTGCCTGAAGTGTACATTTGAAGTAGACTCGCTCCCTCTGTCAAAATTGAGGGAACGAGGGTCTGTCCATATAAACTTCCCTCATTCACTTCACGAAGTGGAACACACTTCAAAATGGCGGCGGGGATTCCCCCGAGGGGAAGTGCTTAGGGAAGTTTGCAAGTGCGTGTCTAAAAGTGGACTGGAATGCAGCCCAGCATGAGTTGTAGAGGTGGCTCAAACGGGGAAGAAGTGAACAGGCTTCCGGCTGGGAGGACGTCGCAGTGCAAGGCAAGGCAAGGCAAGTTTAGTCCCCGTGTGAATGCTGAGGAACTGAGAAAAGATTTGTCAGATGTAGGTACTGAAGTTTCTGCTCAGACAATACGGCGCACCCTGCGTAATGAAGGCCTCCATGCCAGAACTCCCAGGCGCACCCCCTTGCTGTCTCCAAAGAATAAGAAGAGTCGACTGCAGTATGCCAAAAGTCATGTGGACAAACCACAGAAGTTTTGGGATAGTGTTCTGTGGACTGATGAACAAAATTAGAACTGTTTGGGCCAATGGATCAACGCTATGTTTGGAGGAGGAAGAACAAGGCCTATGAAGAAAAGAACACCTTGCCTACTGTGAAGCATGGCGGGGGGTCAATCATGCTTTGGGGCTGTTTTGCTTCTGCAGGTACTGGGAAGCTTCAGCGTGTGCAAGGTACCATGAATTCTCTTCAGTACCAGGAGATATTGGATGACAATGTGATGCAGTCCGTCACAAACCTGAGGCTTGGGAGACGTTGGACCTTTCAACAGGACAATGATCCCAAGCATACCTCCAAGTCCACTAGAGCATGGTTGCAGATTAAAGGCTGGAACATTTTGAAGTGGCCATCGCAGTCACCAGACTTAAATCCGATTGAGAACCTCTGGTGGGACTTAAAGAAAGCAGTTGCAGTGCGCAAGCCTAAGAATGTGACTGAACTGGAGGCTTTTGCCCATGATGAATGGGCGAAGATACCCGTAGATCGCTGCAAGCAACCAAGACACTTGTGTCAAGCTATGCTTCACGTTTAAAAGCTGTTATAACTGTAAAAGGATGTTGTACTAAGTACTAAGATTGAATGTCACTTGGGGGTTGAATAAAACTGATAATAATGTGAGCACAGAAAAGACATTTGTGGTTATTTCATTATAAATGTTATGTTATATTTGTCTGACCTACACGTGCCTCTTTGATTTAATTGTAAGCAGGATGACTGAATGATCAAAATCAATGTCAAACCGGCCAAAACAATCAATTTCAGTGGGGGTTGAATAATTTTGAACACAACTGTAGAAGGGAATTCAAATTTCACACTATGGCAATTCAAATAGCTTTGCATAGAAAATAAGCAGTTATAAAAGGAATGAATTAGAGTAAAATTAATTAAAGTACAGTAGTAAAAAGATGAAGAATACAGTGCAGTCAGTCGGACGTACATGAGATTCTCCCATGATGGTCAGTCTTTTCTGTGGTTTTTCCTTCGATATAACTCTAGACGTCTCTAGAGATATAAATTTTCACCTCAACTGAAAAAGGTGAGCACTCAAAACTTGCTCACAAATTTGATCATCCAGACCCTCAGGGTTACCCCCAATACAATACCGTGGATTAACTAAACCCACCAGACTAATATCCCCGTACTAGTCACCACAGTGTTCCTTTGACCATCATAGGTAAATCACTCTCCAGTACCTTTTAACAATTTAGACAGTTATAAAATAATTAAAAGAGATAAACTAAAAAAAAAAAAAAAAAAAAAAAAAAAAAACAGTTATAAAAGGAATGAATTACAGTAAAATAGTAGAGAGATGATACATAGAATAAACTTCTCATGTGGCAAAACACCGGTGTATCTTATTTTGCATCTTTCAATTTCCCCAATTAAAGGTTGTATCAGCGATTTCAGGCCCAAAAAAGACCCAAACATAAATGATCACATTCATCTAATCTTTCCTAGCGATCCGCTAGCTGCCCGCCCCATAAGCAGGCCGTCAAAAAAACGTGTCTCTGTAGGCAGCCTAGGCTCTGAGATATGCACACAAAAACAATTGGTTTCACCAACCACTCAAAACCAAAATAAATGGTGTTGCAACCAATCACCGACAGGGGGTGGGTGTTGTGAGGTTTCGCGTGCAGCCGTGCACGAGCACAAAACCTGATTTCGGAATCAAAAGGAGGATGCAGAAACAAAATACAGTGCAATCAGTTGGACGCACAGTGGCACAGTACTCATTCAGTAAATGCACAGCTAAACAGATGTGTTTTGAGTCTGGATTTGATTTTGACTACTGTAGGAGCACATCTGATCTCTTCTGGAAGGTGGTTCCAGCTGCGGCTGGCATAATAGCTAAAAGCGGACTCACCATGCTTAGAGTGAAACCTTGGTATTTCTAGTTGATGTGATCCTAATGATCAGAGTGATCTGTTTGTTTATGATCACCCAGTGATCTGGGTGTATATTCATTGAGCATATCTGCAATGTATTGAGGTCCTAGGCCATTGAGTGATTTATATAACAGTAAAATACTTTAAAATGAATCCTAAATGTAACTGGGAGCCAATGTAAAGACCTGAGGACTGGTGTGATGTGTTCATATTTTCTGGTTCTGCTCAGAATCCTGGCAGCAGCGTTCTGTATGAGCTGCAATTGTATTATGGTCTTTTTGGGAAGGCCAGTGAGGAGTCCATTACAATAATCCACCCTGCTGGTGATGAAAGCATGCACAAGTTTCTCTAAGTCTTGACTGGAAACAAAGCATCTAATTCTTGCAATATTTTTCAGATGATAGTATGCTGATTTAGTTATTGCCTTGACATGACTACTGAAACTAAGGTCTGACTCTAGAGTCACACCAAGATTCCTGACATGATTTTTAGTTGTTTGACCCCTAGCGTTAAGGTATGCGTTCAACATGAGAACTTCATCTTTGTTTCCAAGCGCAATGACTTCAGTTTTGTCTTTGTTTAACTGAAGAAAGTTTTGGCACATGCAACTGTTCACTTCATCAATGCATTGGCACAGGGAGTCAATGGGGCTGTAATCGTTAGGCGATTGGGCTAAAGGATCTGGGATCCGTGTGTCTGTGTGTCATCTGCATAGCTGTGTTAAGCAATTTGGTTCTTTTTCATTATTTGGCTCAGTGGGAGCATGTACAGGTTGAACTGGAGATTTGAGATTGGTCTGTAATTGCTCAATATGTTGCTATCCAGATTGCTCTTTTTCAGGAGGGGCTTGACACCTGCGGTTTTAAGGGACTTTGGAAAAGTCCCATATACCCCTTTTCCACCAAAAAAGAACTGGTTCGGAACTGGTGCTGGTTCAAAGTTGGTTCAACTTGCGAACCTTCTCAGAACCGGTTTGTTTTTCCACTGACTAGAGAGCCCAGCGAACGACGTCGTTACGTCACTGTGTACGTTGCCATAGGCTACGTTACGTCTTAGCTTTCCTAGAAACACTTGCGCCAACTTCAAGCACAACAATTACAATGGCGGACTACATCGTCTTTCTGCAAATGTTTCTCCTGGCTTTGCGATCCTATATTGGGGTCAGAAGAAGACGTTTACACATTTGTGCTGCTCGTCTGGATTACTATATACGGAGGTTACGTTCGAGAAGTTCGACAATAACCCCGCCCCCAGCCCCCAGCCCCCGACGCATGCATGACGTGATAAAAGAACGGTTCTAGTCCAGCAAAGAGTTGGTGCCGCTTTGGAACCAGTTTTCCTGGCCGAGAACCGGTTCTTTGGCTGTCGAAACACAAAGAACTGGTTCGCGAGTAGGCACCGGCTCCGAACCGGCACCAGCACTGCCTTGGTGGAAAAGGGGTAATAGAGAAGTGAGGAATTTACCACTTCTAGGAGATCTGCTTCTAAGCAGTTTAATACACTTTTGAAAAAGGAAGTGGGGATTGTGTCAAGAGCGCAGGTTGATGTTTTAAGGTGCTGTACTGTTTCTTCCAAAACTTTACCACTAACTTTCTGCGGATGTGGTGTCTGACCTCAGTGCTACACGAGAATATGCTGATCGCCTTTCTGATATTATTGATTTTCTCAGAGAAGAAGGAAGCAAACTCTCTGCACTTGCTGTCTGAGAGCATTTCACTGGGAATCTGACTTGTAAGACTCTCTACAGTAGCAAAAAGAGTGCGTGTGTTGGTAATGTTTCTGTTTATAATATTTTTGTAAGAAAGTCTGTCTAGCTTTGCCTAGATCCACATTGAAAGCATGGAGGCTGTCTTTCTAGATAATGGACTACAAGTTCTGTCTTCCGCCACATGCACTCAGCTTTTCTGCACTGTCTTTTCATATTTTGCACTCCTGTTGAGTTTCTCCAAGGTGCTTTTTGTCTGCCACTCTTCTTCCTGACTTTCACAGGAGTAATATCATCTATTACACTCTGTACTTTTGAGCTAAAGGACTCAAAGAGAGAATCAACAGAGTCTGCAGATATGCTTGGTCTTAAAGATATGGCCTTCACAAATAGCACACTAGTGTTCTCATTTAAGCATCTCTTCTTGACAGACACAGATCTAGCTTCAATAGTAAGAGAGATCAATATGTCAAAGAAAATACAGAAATGATCAGACAGTGCTACATCCTTAATAACAATCGCTGAAATGTTTAGACCCTTACTGATAAGTAAATTTAGAGTGTGTCCACGATTGTGTGTGGGTCCGTGTACATCTTGAGTCAGATCAAAAGTATTTAAAACAGTTATGATTTATTTTGCCATATTGGTTGCTGCATTATCTATGTGAATATTAAAATCCCCAGCAATAGCAGAACAGTCAAACTCTGAGGAAATTGTTGATAACAGTTCTGTAAAGTCCTCAGCAAAGGCTGTTTTTTTGGAGGCCTGTAAATAATAAGTAAAATGCGTGGAGCACCTTTCAACACAATACACAGAAATTCGAAAGATGGGTAATTTCCAAATGATACTTGATTACATTGATAGACATCTTTAAACAGCGCAGCTACACCCCCACCTCTCCTAACAGCTCTGCAGACACTCATAAAAGTAAAGTTAGGAGGGGCTGTTTTATTGAGGACTGTTGCACTGCAGCTGTCTTCTAGCCAAGTTTAATTTAGAAGCATAAAATCCAGGTTGTATGTGGTTATTAAGTCGTTGACTAGAAGTGATTTATTTTTAAGTGATCGGATGTTTAAAAGTGCTAACTTGACAGTATTAATTTTTCCCCCACAACAATCTCAGTTTGACATGTAACAGGCAGCAGATTAGATTGGTTTTCTGTACGGCTTGTGAAGACCTTAGACTTTCTAGCATGTATAACAGAAATAGAGAAAGATACAGGAACACTGGGTTCCCTTTCAGTCGAGAACGTCAGACGTAGTCGACGTGGACTGAATGGGATCACGCTAGGGATCCAATTGTCTTTGAGCATGCGAGCACGAGCAAATTAAATTTTGCGTGCGTGATTTGCATCACACACTCCACCCTGCGGAGCGGGTATAAATACGGAAGTGGATGCACACACTAGTTGCTTTTTGTTTCGGAGCCGTTCAATGGTGTCTGAAGAGTGTTTTGAGTATTTTCACACTCAGATCCCGCTTCGGGCCACCTTCGGGCCTCTCGAGCCGGATCCCTATCCTCCACCTTGCTGCCCCACCTCGGGTACGTCTGTGGTTCCTGGCCCCTGGTCCGGTTTTGTCGAAGTCTAAAACGCTTCCAACCGATGCCCAGCCTGGCCTCATTCGGTACCTTCAGACCCGGCTTGAGATTCATTTCCGGGCTCAGTGATATTTATCATACGTAGGTGTTGAGCAGAAATGCTCCTAAAAGATTTTTAGTGAGTTCCATCACACCTAGGTGTTGAGCAGAGCTCCTGCCCTGTGTGTGTGCACCGCAGTCCTACTGGCCCCTTTCAGAGGCTCCTGGGGCATATGGCAGGTGCAGCCGCACGGCTTCCTCCATATGAGACCACTTCAGCACTGGCTTGATACCGAGTCCCTAAGGTGGCCGTGGCAGAGCGACACGCTCCCTGTAAGAAAACAAACACTCTGGCCTGTCGCCAAACCCTCAGCCCATAAGCAGACCTTTTTTTCCCCGGGCTAGTCACTCCTGGAACAAGAGTCCTCCAAATGATGGCTGAGGGGCCACGTATAAAGGGCATGCAGTAACAGAGCTCTGGGCGCCTCTGACTGCATTGGCATTCGTTGCCTCGAGTTGCGTACAGTCCCTCGCTTCGAGACACCGCTGCTCAGCGAGCGCGTACTGTTCTGACAACATTGCGACCGTCGAGCTGCGCTCCCCTTGCATGTTGCAACTCGCCCGCTACCTCCTCTGACGGAGCTTCTAAGGACGCTTCATTCCACCCATCTTTTCCGGCCTGCTCAATCGTGCCACTCACAAGCCTCACGACAGCCTCCGGTCCGGATACAGTGGAGACTCCATCCCCAGCTGGCCAGCTGTTCGGACCACTTCGGGGCCGCACAGCCACGTCTGATTGCTCCTCCGAACTCGTCCTACGCCAGTTGTTTCTTCTCTTGTCTGAGCGGATATCCCTCGACATAGACTCTGGCCACAGCTGGCCCTGGGCCCCGCAGAGATGCGTTCCTCAGTGAGCCTTCTTGAACTATGGTGCTAAAATCAGGAAGAGAACAAGTTCAGTGATCTTCATCATGCTCAGGTGTTGAGCAGAAATGCTCCTGAAGCTCAGTGAATTCCATCACACTCACGTGTTGAGCAGAGATGCTCCTGATGCTCAGTGATCTCTTCACATCTGGTGTTGAGCATTGCTCCTGTCTTGTGCAATGGAGAAGGTCTTGTTAGTTGCCCTTATTGGCCAACCAACCTCCTCCTCTCGACAGCCTTCCTGACACCTTCCTCTGAGCACATTCTCAGGGATGGGGCACGATGGCACCTGCGTCTAGACCTTGGAAAGTTCCAGGTCTGGTTCTAGTAAGAATGGGACACGGAGGTTCTGGTCTACCGCAAGAATTGTTATGCAGTAGAGACCATCACTTCTATGAGCACCTTCTAGAAAGCTCCTCTAATAGAACCTGTTCGTTGAATTGAGTCTTCTCTCCGTGAGGAGATCCCGAAGGTGTTCGATCTCTTCAGTGCTCCCTTTAAAAATAAAAATAAACTGCTTGTGGTTGGAGTGTGGGCTGTCCCCTCCACCTCAAAATGTTGTGGCTTCTACATTTGTGCACATCATGAGGCAGTGGATTCAAATCCAAGTGGAGTGTGATTTGATCGTCAGGTCCCTGAGGCGAGCAAGGAGAGAAATATAACGCCTTGCGTCCCCTCCTTACCCTCTTGGGTCTTTTTCTCTGGTGCTACTGCACTGCAGAGACCGCCCCTGAGCCATCGTAGGCAGTGAGTTAAAAAAAATCTGTTTTTTAAGAAACAGTTCTCCTGCTCGCGTGGTCTCCACTAGAGGGTAGGGACTTGCTAGCTTTCGGTCAACGAATTGTGCTTAGAATTCGGCCGGCTAACTCTCACAAGTTGAGACCCGGAGGAGGCAGACCCAGCCCTGGCTTTTCTCTGTCCGTCTGCCTCGGTGCGGTTATACGTGATCAGAGTGCAAAGCCTAGACTTTAGACCAGCTCTATCTGTTATGGAAACCAGCAGAAGGGAAGGTTGTTTCCAAAGCAGAGGTTGGCCCACTTCAAAGTGGTCGCCTTCATCTTGATGAGAAATCCCAAGATGCATGTGTCACCTGGGCGGTGAGCTCCTCCTAAGTGAGAGTACTGCTCCCTCCTTGGCGTTGGCATACAGTGCCTCGCTGAACAGATGTTAAATAGAGTTGGGGGCTGGGCGACACCTATACAACATCTAGCATGTGTCTTGAACTGTTGCTTCCCATGGGCTCCCTTCACATGAAGCCAGTTTCACCGTAAGCACAGTTCGAAGTGTCGGCTTGCTGCACCATTCCCCTCCTATGGACTGGACACGTGCGCAATTTTGCTCCAGTAGAGTTCCCCTTAACCGAACCCTGTTGAGTTCCTCCATACCCTGCGGCATCGGACGTGGCGGAGCGTCCGAAGCCAGGCCTACCAATTGTATGCACTAGTGGAACCTGTGTTAGGCTGGGTCCATATGTTGCGATCCCTACGGCGATCCCATATGTGTATTATTCCACGGGTCGGCTCCCTGCGGTGAGCCCGTGTCTTCCTGGCTCTGCCGTCACTGTTGGTTGATCCTCCACCCTGTTATAGGCTGGAGTCATCCCAGTGACATTTCCATATGTTGTACTGCCTGGTCAGCCGCCCAGTCCATATGTGTATCTCCCACATGTTACCTCCCCTTCGGGCCAGGATGTGGTTTCCACAGCGTTCTTTTACTTCCTTGACAAAGGTAGGCTTTCCCAGCCTAAGCCTCGCTCTTCTCCACCTCAGAGTTGCGGGGGGACTTGAGGCTTTCTACCCAGGCACTGGAAGGTGGCAGCTCTAGTGGCGTTTTCCAGGGTTAAAGATCCCATTCAGTTGACGTCGACTAGGTCTGACGTTCTCGACTGAAAGGGAACGTCCTGGTTGCATATGCAACCCACCGTTCCCTGAAGGAGGGAACGGAGGACGTAGTCCCTTTGCCATTATAGCTGGACCACCGCTGACCGAGTTCTCACGGCTCCTCAGCGTAAAGCAACTAGTGCGTGCATCCACTTCCGTATTTATACGGAATTATGTTGAATTGGATTTTAATTTTAGACTTTTTAACTCTGTAAATCTTGCCATATGAAATAATTGTAAATAATTGTTTTAAAATTGTAGTTATTGAACCTTTAGACAAAAAATTTTTTTTTAAATGAAAAGTGTGATAACCCGAGTCTTTAAAGATGCACGCAGACATTGCTGTTTATCTTCTTTACTAAACTCAGCAGCAAGTACAGAAAGCGGCTTGCTAAACGGCAACAACACATTCCAAAACATCCGGTGTGCAACAGCTTAACCAGGACCGGGGGGAAGCAAAATAACAAACAAAGGTTCCGGGTTCCACCCCGGCCTACATAGCAAATAGTCCCTCTACAACACTTCTCCCTCTTAAAGTGCAAACATAAAACATTAATACACACACTGTAAGATAAGTGCCTCTCTACCAGGAGAAACATTGGTAGCAATATGAACATCACATTTTTGTTAAACAAACAACACTCTTTTATAGGGTATATTTAATGTTTGTGTATCTGTAGCTCAACATGTCAGTCTGTTTGGAGGCTTGTGTTGTCTCTTAGATCTCCTAAGCTCAGGAATGGTGTCCTCCGAACTGGAGGCAGGCTCTGGTCCCCCAGGTAGGCTCTGAGCAGGGTCAGCCGTAGCTGCCTGCTCCGACAATTCATCAGGTGCCTCCTCTGAGGGCTCAGACAGACCCTCATGTGACATTTCCGCGTGCCCTGGAGCTACTGGCACAGCCTCTGCAGAGCCGCCCACACTGTCTTTGCATGAAACCCCGTGAGAACTCTTTCCTCCCCCATCATGGCGGACCCGCAAGTGATCTTGGTGCCTGCGCACCTGCCTACCATCACATAATTCCACAACAAAAGATACTGGCCCTGTCTGGCGGTGGATAACCCCTGGCAACCAGGGTGAACCTATGGCAAAGTTCTTGACATACACACTGTCCCCTGGGTGAAAATGTCTCTCTTTTGCATGTTGGTCCCGCCTTTCTTTTTGCTCCTCCTGATACCTGGCAACCCTCGCTCTGATGTCTGGCTGGAGGAGGTCCAGATGAGACTTTGGTCTCCTCCCCAGCAACATCTCAGCTGGAGACACTCCAGTAGTTGTGTGTGGAGTAATCCTGTATTGAAACAGGAAGCGTGCGAGCTTGGTTTCCAGAGATTGTCCTGACATCTTCCGCAGCCCCTCTTTGAAAGTCTCCACAGCCCGCTCTGCCAAGCCGTTGGACGCGGGATGATAGGGGGCAGTGCAGACATGGCGAATCCCGTTTCTATCCATAAACTCCTTGAAAACCTCACTGGTGAAAGTGGGCCCGTTGTCTGTCACAATTGTGTCTGGCAGCCCATGTGTTGCGAAAATGCTTCTCAGTGTGTCTGTAGTAGTAGGTGCAGTAATATTTGACATGATCTGTGCCTCGAGCCACTTGGAGTGCGCGTCCACTAGGACTAAAAACATCCGACCCATAAATGGGCCAGCAAAATCCAGGTGAAGTCTGGACCATGGACGGCCGGGCCACTGCCATGGGTGTAGTGGCGCTGCCGCTGGCATCTTTAGGTTGCTTTGACACTGAGAACATACCTTCACCTTTTCTTCCAAAGCACAGTCCATCCCAGGCCACCACACAAATGATCTGGCGAGACTTTTCATACGGGAAACCCCGGGGTGGGCCTCATGTAGCTCATCCATCACTTGAGCCTGCCCTGGAGGTGGAACAATCACTCTGGAACCCCAGAGAAGACAGCCATCAAGGACACTTAATTCAAGTTTGCGCTTGACGTAAGGTTTGAACCCCTCCTGTTCCACAGTGGCAGGCCACCCCTGCATCACCCACCTCTTCACCTGCGACAACACTGGGTCTCTTTCAGTCCACAGCTTTATTTGCTTTGCTGTCACTGGAGCCTGTGACAGTCTGTCCATCAGAAAAACAGTCTCTGGGGGAAAGCCTGTGTGGTGTGGTGTGTCTGGGAGAGGCAGACGGCTAAAAGCATCAGCATTTGCATTGTCGCTACCCGCCTTGTACTCTATGCTATACTGGTATGCTGACAGGGTTAATGCCCAGCGCTGTATTCTTGCGGAGGCCATGGGTGGAATGCCCTTTGTCTCACTGAACAGACCCAATAGAGGCTTATGGTCTGTGAAGATGGTAAAAGGGCGACCAAACAGGTAGTGGTGGAAACGCTTTACTGCAAAAACAACCGCCAGGCCCTCCTTCTCTAATTGCGAGTACCCCTTTTCTGCTGCAGTAAGAGTACGTGACACATAGCTGATTGGCTTTTCACTTCCATCCTCCATGCGGTGCGAAAGAACTGCCCCCAGTCCATACGGGGAGGCATCACACGATAGGATGACCTCCTTGTCAGGGTCAAAATGTACCAGCAGTCGTGTTGAATGTAACAGTCCCTTTACGTGCTGGAAAGCGTCGTCCTGATCCTGCTGCCATCTCCACACACAGCCTTTGTGTAGCAGCTGGTAGAGTGGGGCCAGCACGGTCGAGAGGTCTGGTAAAAACTTCCCATAATAATTCACTAGACCCAGAAACGACCTGAGCTCTGCAACGTCCTTTGGTGTTGGGGCTTCCTTAATTGCTCTCACTTTGTCTTCGACTGGAGACAAGCCCTGAGCTGAAATCCGATGGCCCAGATATGTGACACTAGGAGCTTGAAAAACACCCTTACTGCACTTCAGACGTAGCCCAGCCTCAGACATTCTCTTTAACACCAGGTCAAGGTTTTGCAGGTGTTCCTCTTCTGTTTTACCTGTGACGAGAATGTCATCCAGGTAGACGGCAACCTGGGGAATGTTCTGAAACAGATTGTCCATGGTGCGTTGGAAAATAGCCGGGCTTGAGGCAACGCCAAACACTAGGCGGTTATACTTGAATAGGCCCTTGTGAGTGTTTATAGTCACATATTGCTTAGAGTCTTCATCTAGCAAAAGTTGCTGATATGCGTGACTCATGTCTAGTTTAGTGAATGTTTTTCCACCTGCTAGTGTAGCAAATAGGTCCTCCACTCGCGGTAGGGGGTAGGTGTCGAGCTGTGAAGCCTGATTAATGGTCATTTTGTAATCCCCACATATGCGCACTTCCCCGTCCTCCTTCACCACTGGCACTATTGGGGCTGCCCAGTCAGAAAACTCCACGGGCTCGATCACCCCTGCCCTTTGCAGCCTTTCCAACTCCGCCTCCACCTTAGCTTTCATGGCATATGGTACTGTTCGCGGTTTGAAGAAACGCGGTTGTGCTTTGGGGTCAACACACAGTTTAACTGTGGTCCCTCGGAGGGTACCCAGTTCCTCTTTAAAGACATCAGCATATTTCCCTATGATGTCCTGTACCACCGTGGTATGATTGATTTCACCCCAGATCTGTCTCCAATCCAGGTGAATTTTCTGGAGGAGATCCCGCCCCAACAAGCTCGGCCCCTCCCCCTCAACCACAAGCAGTGTCACCGCGGCCTGCTGTTCCTGATATACAATGTCCACCTTGATAGCCCCCGCGAGTGGAATGCACTCACCCGTATACGTTCTGAGCCTAATACTTGTCTCTTCCATTGCAGGTGCACCCCCTGAGCTCCACAACCTGTTGAATGTGGTTTGACTGATAACTGAAGCTGAGGCCCCAGTGTCCACTTCCATGTTCAGCTCTTTGCCATTTACCTTAATTGTTGCGTATATGGGCTGAGCCCGGGGCTGACCACGGATGTTAAACATGTTGAATGAGCACTGCTCCTCAAAATCCTCACTCTGCAGGTGATGTGTGTTGGGCTTAGGTGCTTTTCCCCATCCTTTTGTCTGTTTATTTTTAGCACCCCTGCACTTTTTTGCAATATGCCCCCTTTTCTGGCAATTATGGCAAACGGCGTCTTTAAAGCCACATTCATTCGCAAAATGCGGACCCCCACAACGATAACACTCTGTGAGTTTTCCTGAACTACTTTTGCCTTCTTTTGCTACAAAATGGGCAGTATCTGATAGCGTCCCTCCGCCTGCATTTTTTATGTCAATCGTGTTGTTTGCCGCCGTCTCCATGGCTAGGGCAATGTCTAAAGCCTTTTTGAAAGTCAGTGTGGCTTCACCCAATAAGCGGCGCTGTATGACGTCATCGTTAATCCCACAGACTAACCTGTCCCGCAACATGTCCTCCAGCACTGCCCTGAACTCACAGTGCTCAGATAGCTGCCTCAGCTCCGCCACGAACTCCGCCACTGTCACTCCTGGCTTGCGTGAATGCGTGTGAAACTTGAAGCGCTGCACAATCACCGAGGGCTTGGGGTTGAGGTGATTTTGCACCATCTCCACAATTTCTTTGAACCCGATCTCTCCCGGTTTCTGCGGCGTTGCAAGATTTCGGATTAATCTGTACGTTTTAGCCCCGCACACACTCAGGAGGATTGATCGTTGTTTCTCCTCATCCACAATGTCATTAGCCAGGAAAAAGTGCTCCAGTCTCTCAACATATTCCACCCAGTCACCATCCTTCTCGGAGAACTCACTGAGCGAGCCGACAGTAGCAGCCATAGCTTTTGTTTAAATATGCGGCAACTTCTTTGCTGTCGATCCGGCTGACTTACTGGAACCTTGGCTTGGTTATTATCGGTTTTAATCCTCGTCGCCAGTGTGATAACCCGAGTCTTTAAAGATGCACGCAGACATTGCTGTTTATCTTCTTTACTAAACTCAGCAGCAAGTACAGAAAGCGGCTTGCTAAACGGCAACAACACATTCCAAAACATCCGGTGTGCAACAGCTTAACCAGGACCGGGGGGAAGCAAAATAACAAACAAAGGTTCCGGGTTCCACCCCGGCCTACATAGCAAATAGTCCCTCTACAACAAAAAGAGTACATATATTTTTTTATAATTGGATACATCAGGCTTTTATAGCTCATAGTATATGATCTAGGAAAATCCTGGCTCACACTCCAGGAGAGAAAACAGTTTCAGAGGCCCAAACCGAGCAAAAACAAATAGGTGCAGATATGGTGCTTTTTATGGCCAAAAAGTAAGATGAGATTCTTGAAATAGCCTGTAATGTAAATCAATGAGATTTTTTTAATTTTATTTTTTTATAATAGTATAGCAGACTACTTGCATAAAATGCAAATAAATATCAGTTGTCACTCTATATTCCCAATAATATGTCTCAGTAAGATCATATTTAAATGCTTAGTTTTAATTGCAGGGAGGCAAAACATTTAATGCAATGTAATACAATGATAAAATGTAATATTGGTAATCAAGTAAACCATAGTTGCTTCAATCCAGTTAATCTCCATCTTGAAATAATCTAAACTGTATTCTTATATTTAATTGATAAAAGTCAGTAAAAAAAAGAAAGAAAAAAGATTTCACTGCAAAAAGCCACAACATAAAGATGGACATCTCTACAATTATACTAAAAGGCCTTTTACTTGCTTAAAAAAAAGCAGAAGGCATTTAGTAGATTGTATTCAACAGGTTTTTCAGCAAAGTTGATCATGCTGATAATTCAGAGGCCTTCAGATATTCTATGATATTTTGATTCATATCAAATATGATGCAATACACTTTATATTTAACAGGTGTGACACATCACAACAGGTGTGAGTCCATAATGAGTGGTAGTGTTCAGCAGGAGCCTGGTGAGAGGCGCCACCTGCCGACCAGGAGGAAAATAGCAGTCCAGTTATGGGTTCCTTACATTGTGTTACCAAACTATACAGGAGATAAAACGTGTTTTATTTGACTTGACTGTACTTTTATTTAATCCAAAACTGCGTTCATATTTAATTTTAAAAGGGCCTTTTAAACCTGCTAAGAGTTATCCAGCCAACTGTTTTTCTGACAGACTGATATTAATGACATAAATAGGGATGCACCGATACTGATACCAGTATTCAGGGGGTCGGTCTAATACTGTGCTCATGTACTCGTACTCGTAAAACTACCCCGATACAACCGCACCCGATACCACTTTAGGGGCCGTTCACATATCGCGTTTTTTGCGCTTGCAAATTCGTTATTTCAAATATAGGCTATGCCGTGGTGAGATGAAAACATCTCAACATCTCATCTCAACAGGTCATGTGACAAAAACCAACTGATCAGCTTCGTAACAACATCGAAAGCTCGGCCGAACAGCTGATCATAGCTGTACAGGGTGGCTTTTTATTTCTCATCTCCATAAATATATGTAGTAGTAAAGCTAATGCAAGGGCCAGAAATCAATTAATTCTTTGCTGATACTTCCACGTCATCATGGAGAGCACAGTTCGCACTGCTTTCTCCTTCTTTCCACAAGCGCTTGCTCTCCCGTGGCATCTGTCTGCTATGCAACCATGAACAGAGGCGCGCCTGGAAAAACGAGCGTGCCACGCCACTTTGCTTCTATTATGAGCACCCTTGCCGCGCACCTACATTTAAATAACAAATTTGCACGCGCAAAAAACACGCTATGTGAACGGACCCTTATGGCAACGTGTGACATTAGCCATTAGTTCGGAGTAAAATCAACCTAGGGTCCTTTGCACCATGACCTCGAGCCAAACACCCCCCCAGAAGCCTTTTTTCCTTGGTCGAACATTATCAAAGTAAGAGCTTATTTTGAAATATCAGCCGGATGGCTTAGTGCAGGCGCTAATGGATCCTAGGATGTATCTCATAAATTACCCCACTAATAATGCCCAGAATGGTACCAAACTTATACGGTAGTACAAATAGGTTCTGTACTCATAAAACGAGGCATTGGAAAGTTTGTAAGTACATCAGGAGTTTTGCTGTGACAGGGACAATTGCTGTGCCACCGCTGGGTGGCCGGGTGAAAACCTCTTCAGTGAAAACCTGCGATGCACCTGCTGCTCATTTATACCCGTGCTGCGAGGCGGAGTGGCAGATGCAAATCTTGTATGCCAGTGTGCATTGGCTCGTTTAGTTATGCTCGAAGTAGATTGGTCTCTCTAGCGAGATTCCCAATTCGTCGGTTCATGTTCCCGATGTGACGTCTTTGTTCCCTGCTTCAGGGAACAAGGGTTACACATGTTACCGAGACGTTCTAACAGCTCTGTTTCTGTACAAAGTCAGTAGGCCTATACAAAACTAATATAAAGCTGTGTCCCAATTCAGGGGCTGCATCCTTTGAAGGCCGAGTCCTTCAAAGTGCGCGGCCGACGCAGTCTTCGAAGGATGCACCGAGACTCATTTAAAGGGAAACGTATAGCCGTTTGCGTCATCGCGGCGCGACGAATGCTGTCCCAATTCAAAGGTCCTTCGAAGGCTCCTTTAATATGCGGCCCGCAAATCCATCCTCCTTTTCCCATGAATGCAGGATACATCAGAAGGATCTTTTGCAGCCTTGCCTACCCTAGAATTCACTGCGCGCCAGAGACAAAATTGCCAATTACACATTTAAATTGAAGGATTGGGCTTCAATTTAATCGAGTAATCGGGTGTATCTATTGATAAAAATGAAAAAAAATAAAAATACAATAAAGTTTCAAATGTTGACTTTTTTTTAAATGTTGACGATTTTATATAGGCTAGTTTATACCCTTTAGGTTTTATTATGTAGATAAATTGAACATGGTGAACATTTTTAGATAGGGTTTCAACCCTGTTTTGTTTTTAGGCAGTTATAACTAATATATATATATATATATATATTAGGGGTGTCGCAATATACCGGTGTTGACGATAATCGTGATATTCAAAGCATGAAATATTGACATCGTGTTAATTTAGAGTGTGACAATATACCGGTATTGGCGATAACCACAATGTTTAAAATGAATAGGACTCTTATGATAACATGACACGTAAATACTCCAGCGCCAGTACCTGGTTGACCTCTCAGGTGGCAGTATTGCACCCGCTGACACCTGTCAAATAAGAAGACGACGCAGCGCTCGTCCGTGCCCGCGCAGCTAGAGTGGAACACCCTGTCCACACCCGAAAAAAGTAAGCTCGCCAGTATTAAGAACAGAGTTCTTCGGCTTCAAAGAAAACAGCACCTTAAAGGTGGTCGCACACCGGACGAGAAGCGCAGCGCCACGTCTTTAAAATTCGAACACATTCTCTATGAGTGTAACGTTCACACACCGGCGGCCGCGGCGCCCAGCAATGGCTCAGGACCATGTTCAAAATCCTGCTGCGACACAGAGCGTCATTTACATCGTTTTATATTAACTTTACGTTATATTTGTCAATCATCGTAAATGATTTCACCCTGTGCTGCAATATACATTTAATTTTACATTAATTTACAGAAATCAGCTGCTTGAATGAAAATTGCTCATGTTATCGGATTTTCAGGTGATATTCTCAATTCATTCAGTTAACGGACGCTCTGAGGTAAAGTGTTCAGATCACAGACTCAGCAACTATTATTTAATTGTACAGTGTAATCATAACATAGTACAGACATTATCTCAATTCCATAATGTCCTTAAACAATGATATTGCTGGCCATAAACTGAGACGCGCGTGCGTGTGCGATACCTCGAGTTGTCATAGACGCGACGCGGCTATTATTTTACTAGTCATGGAATGGGAAACGTGACATTAACTGTTAACAGGGGGTTTCTGTGTTCATATATTAATAAAGGGTGATTATTAAATTAAGAACCCCGTTTTCTTTACTCATCTTATTTAGCCTATGTATTTGTATTTGCACTTGATTTTTTTATTCAAATCTGCTATCTGCATGACTTTATTGGCGCCGGTGCAACAATAGGTTTAAGAGCTTTTCAGTTCTTCAGGAAACCTTCAGACAGTGTTTTGCTTCAGTTTGAAACCAGATAAACTTCACATGCTTGTCTTCCTTCACAAGAATTTGCCATAGATTGAGTACGCAAGAAGTAAAAAATGCATGTGCCTTGTCTATCAGTATCCTTATGTTTGTTGGGTAAAAAAGAAAAACTATATAAACAAAGTAAAAATGAATTTGACTGATAACTACCTGAAATAGATTCTATAGATATCGCGATATATCGATATTGTGAATTCTTTTGGCCACAATAACCGTGGTGTGAAAAATCTAACATCGTGACTAGGGGTTGCACGACTACTGATTTCTGCTAGTCGATTTCTTATCAAAACAATACTCGAGTTACTCGACTACTCGTGGTTCATGCTACTGTAAATGAAAAGACATGAAATAGCTAGATCTTATCAATAAACATGTATTAATTCATAGCCTAATGCAACAATTACATAAGTACACTCTCAAAACATTATAATTATGACATTTCATTTTTAAATGTTCATGTAATAGTCTAAAGCCAAATAAATAGCCGTTCTTGCCTTTCATTTCAGACGTCTGCTTCTGGGCCGTTCACATATCGCGTCTTTTTCGCGCTCAAGGTTGTTATTTCAAATGTAGGCGCCTGGCCAGCGCGCTCATAATGGAAGCAACGTGGTGCACTAGTTTTTCCAGGCGGGTTTTTCCTTCTCATCTCCAGAAATATATCTAGTAGTAAAGCTAATGCAAGGGCTAGAAATCAATTAATCTTTTGCTGAATGATACTTCTTCGTCGTCATCATGGAGAGCGCAGTTCATGGTTGCATAACAACGACAGACGTCACGCCATGGGAGCGCAAGCGCTTGTAGGAGACAGCGGCAATGCCGCGCTTTCCACACGTTTTTAGACGCAATATGTGAACGGCCTCTTGCAGAGTTGGCCAATTACAATATTTTTGTCATCCTTGATGAAATACTTCCACACATCTGACGTGTGGTGTCTGTTGGTGACGTTCGCCATTTTTAATTCATTTATGATTAATGGATGCTCGAGTAGTCGATTGTTTCCGACAGCGTCGACTAGTGGTTGAAGTAGTCGATCTATCGACTACTCGACTAGTCTATGCAAGCCCTAATCGTGACAGCCCTAATATATATATATATATATATATATATATATACAAAATGTATTGTCACATTAACAAATTGTTGCTAGCTGTGTCCCGTGAGTTGTTCAATGGGACAGTCTGGTTTTTGTCACCTAGCAACTGTACCAGCCGTTGTTATGAGCGGCAGTAAAATTTTGTACTAGACTTTACATATAAAACTTTATATAAGTATATAAGTATTTTCAGCACTTACCCTATTTAACCCAGAACTGCCAGTCATTGTGTCCACTGATGCATCAGATTATGGTCTGGGAGTGATATAACCGCAGGTGCACCCAGATCACAGTGGCATTTGTGTCACAAACTTTATCCTCAGCCAAAAGGCGTTATTCAACTATGGAGAAAGAGGCTTTAGCGCGTGTTTGGGCGGGGAGCTGGACGTGTGCATTGCTCGGTGGTCAGCTCGCCTTCTGTGCTTCACTTATGACGTTGTGTATCGTGCTGGCTCATCAAATCATTTTGCTGACTGCCTGTCGCGGTTACCCCTTCCTCTCACTTCTGCTTCTAACTCCGATGATAAGCCAGAGCTTGTCGCTCTACTGTCTACTGTCCTGACTGCGATTTCACCATTCGAGTTCAAAACTGCTGTAGCCTCGTGTCCTGAACTGACCTCTATGAGCACTCAAATCGAAAAAGGATGGCCTGTTTCCATAAAAGCTGTGCATACCGACCTTCAACCCTACTATCATGTAAGGAATGAACTGAGTGTCAAGGACAATGTGGTATTCAGAGACACCCGTCTAGTAGTTCCAGTGACATTGCGACATACAGTAATAGCGCTCGCGCACGAGAGTCACCAGGGAATCGTGCAGACAAAGCAGCGCTTACGCGACTGTACTGGTTCCCTGTCATGGATAAAGTGATCCAGACTCAGGTCTCCTCGTGCGAGTTGTGTCAAAGGCTGGATAAATCTGCTCGGACTGTTACCGCCCCCCTCCAACCGGTACCTTTCTCAGATGCATCATGGAGTAAACTGGGCATGGACATTATTGGCCTGTTTGACACTGCTGTTTGGGACTGTGAGTACGCTATCACCTTAACTGATTACATAACTGATTAGAAGTTGCCTTTACATCGTCCTTGACCATGGGGATTATGATTGACTTTCTCAATTGCGTCTTCAGTCACCATGGTTACCCGGTAGAGTTGGTTACGGATAGTGTGCCACAATTCACATCGGATGCATTCACGACCTTTCTGCGAGAAAGAGGCATTGCGGCAGTCCGCATGGCTGTGTATCATCCAGCGGCGAATGGTGCCATAGAACGCTTTAACCCTCTGGGGTCGGCAAACGCGCCCCGCGTTTTGCTGGATTTTCTTCACATTGTAGCACAATAAACTTAAATTACTCCGTCATTTATGGTCAAACAGAAAAAAAATATATAAAAAAAGAATCTGTGATATTTCTACTTTTGTATGTGTCCACTTACAATCAAATCAAAACATTGTGCTTTTGTAAAATAAAGAAAATAAACAGGGTGTGCTTTCTGCCTCTCTGTCGCGGTGAACTTTTTTTTCTTGAGCACGTCTATAAACTGAAACAAAACTCAGCGAATACTTGTCACACATTTATGAGCCATATACCTTTATAAACATTTAAGTGTGTACTTTTAAATGATCGGATTCAAACTGAAAACAAATATTCTCTGTTTAAGTAATTCATATTTTGGAGCATGCTGTGCGTTTGAATGTATCATATTTTGGAGCGCGATCGCGTTTGAAAAGCAAAACGCACCAAACATTAGGCTTTATGTTTTTACTATTATCTCATTTCATATCATCATAACGAATGGAAACATTTGAAGTAACATATGATAATCAATATATTTTTCTCTAGCGTAGTTGTTACTGAAATCTTTTGGAAGATTTATAGGCTGCTATAGGTTATTGTTATTATTATTTTATGCAGCACTGCGCGTAGCCTATGCCTACAAGGCACAACAAACCTGGTGTTCATTATATTATATATTGTTGGAAACATTTGTGTGTGTGTGTGTATTCTGTGAATTTTAAAAAGCCATTTTAACCAGAAAAATCTGAAATTTATACCCAAAATCGTGCAGGCCTAGTTTCTCTTGATACCAGTATGTTCACTTTTTTTCTTTTCTTTCAGGGACCAGATGCCACTGAGTCCTGCTGACTTCAACATTCACATGAGTCTCTGTATATGAACATGGTAAAGTGAAAATCAAACACCTTGGAAATGAAAGGTATGTACAATGTTTTTAGGAATGGCACAAAGGTTTCTGTCTTTGGATCATTGTTTTCAATGTGCTCTTTTGTCATTTGTTGTGTATCTTTGGATTATGTTATGTTGTAAATAAATCCAAACAATCTAAAAGCCATTCTTTTTTAAATCTCCTCATTCTTTGTGCAAGGTTGCTCAGAATGACAGGGCCTGATCGCTCCTAATAGGGCCGTTATGGGAGGGTCTTTGTCTTTCTCAGGTGTGAAATACATACATATTAATGAGATGATCACGCCTCTTTGCATAAAGCTTTCTCACACAAAACACGTCTTAGAAGTTTTAAATCAATATATTGTCTTATCTGAATGAGCAGTCAGGATGATTTTCACATAGTTTTGGAGCAAATATTCTAGGCTACGTGATACAATTTTCAAAAGTCTTGTGAAGAAATAATCAGTATGGGTTTCATGGCCTTATTTCAGTGACAATTTTTTTTTGTATTTTCACAAACCACGCATAAATGTCATTATCTCAAAACTACAAACTTTTACATACATGCTGCTGATATATTATTGTAGCAGAGTTTGTGCTAAATACAGTGTAATAAGACTTTAGCCATGACAATGTCACAAGTAACAGAAATAAGCACAAACGTCAGAGCATGTCAGAACACCTCCAGGGCCAGAAAACAGCTCAGACCCCAGAGGGTTAACAGAGTTCTTAAGGACTGTGTACAGTCGGCTATAGTACAATCTAAGGCATGGAAGCGTACTGTTACAGACTTTCTTCAAGTTTACCGCTTTACTCCACATGCCACCATGGGAGTTTCACCCTTTGAATTGCTCCATGGGCGGAAGATGAGAACAAAACTGAACGTTACCCTTCATTCCCCAGCCAGCACTCTCCAGTCAGCGGCTGTTTGCAAGCGAGTTGTTCTTAAGCAATCTCAGATGAAGCGCTACACTGACGCAAAACGTGGCGCACAACTGGTTATCCTCAAAAATGGGGACAGGTTGCACACCGCAAGCCCTTTCATGTGCCGAAGGGACACTGCAAATTTTCTGACCCCGTTGAAATTTAGAAACAAGTGTGTCTGAATACCTACTTGTACTTACTAGAGGATGGAAGGAAATGGCATTCTTCACAATTGGCAGAAGCTGTTCAGATGCCTGATCCTGCACCTGATCTTGCGGAGGAAACCTCCTTCTGTAAGGCCAAGGAACGTCCGCTAAGAACGCACAAACCTCCCTCATGGCTCCAAGATTTCAAGACGTAAATGTATAGTTATACATTGCATATATGTTCAGTTGCCTGTTATAACTAAGATACGCTTGTTTTTGTGCTCAAGCAATATTCTGTTCAGGAAGTTGTAAACTAAAAAAAGTAATGTTCAAATAATTGTACTTCCTTGGATACATTGTTTAATAGTTTGGTATTTTTTATTTTTTATTGTAACTTCATTGTAATTAGTGATAAGATTAAGGTGGAGAAGAAAATATCTTGCGTATTGGGGGGGATGTACGATGTAACTTTTGTAAAGTTAAGTGACAGTACAACAGTGAGAGATTCCGATTTTCAAGCAGAAGGAGCTCAATTAAATATTCTGAATGATATTAATCCACAATCTGACTTGTGACTTGTGATCTGACTTTTCTCCATTTCTTTCTCCTGATGGAATTGGGTTCTTTGCCACTGTTGCATTTTGCTTGCTTAGTTGGGGACACATACCCCCGGTTTCACAGACGAGGCTTAAGCTAGTCCCAGACTTAAATGGATGTTTTAACTGAAAGCAACTTGCAGTGACATATCTTCAAATATGTCAATGCCATTGTTTTATCTCAAGATGCACACCAGTAATGTTTTTTCTAAGGTTAGTTTATAAAAGCTACTTAAATGTCCGAAATGAACTAAGGCCTAGTCATGGCTTAATCTAAGTCCTTTTTATGAAACCAGGCCTTAATATTTGGTAATATTATTGATTTGACTGCACTGACACTTGTATGAGAACAAAACTTGAACCGAATTGAGCTGGGTGAGGACACCTTTATGCAGAGCTGTTTTACAGCTAATTCGACTTTGTTTCATAATTGATTTATTTTGTAACATCAACACTGTTATTGAACTGAATTGAATCTACATTGAAATGACAAAGTGAATAACGACAACTGTCTTCTGAAGAGCTCCTTGTATCCGAATTGAACTCATTTAATAAATGTTGAATTTTACAGTCATTGAAATGAACTGAATCATAACTAACTTCAGCTGAACAATGACACTATTGTCTTTTTAGAGCTGCTTTATTGAATAATTGAATTCTGTTTGCAGTATTTATCATTATTTTCCTGTTTATCACTGTAAAGCTGCTTTGAAACAATATGTATTTCATAAAGTATAAGTATTGTGGTAGATTTTTCCTCTACACACCTAACTTAGGTTGAACCGAGTGTCCCTGACACCTGAAAATGTTATACTCAGTTGAGTTCACCTCTGACCGCTCGAGTTGACGCCTAAGTGTAGCTTTTCCGACCGCATAAAATGCCTAAGAACTTGCTGCGCAGCAATAATAACCGACAAACTTCAGACAGTGCCTTCGAATATGCTTTAATCATGGCCGGAGGATCTCAGACAAATATCAGAGAGAATCCCACCAGCAAAAAAGAATACAACAGTTTTTATAGAATAGGAACATGTAAAAAAGTGACATGATACATAACATAATTTACATACAATTTGATTGGTTCTTTATATGCAAACCCTTCTGTTACTAGGTAGAAGCAAACTTAGCAAATAATAAAAAAATGCAAAAGGTTAGACCTTCAGTTGATTACTCAATATGTCATGAGACTATTTTAGACAGTATATTTTTTATACTGTCTGGTCAGCATCTCAGAATTTTCCATCGACACAAACATTTTTCAGAGTACATTTTGTCCAAGGGTTTAAAATGTTAAGTAAGGAAAAGAAAATCCATCACAGTATGAACATTGCATGAGTAATAAGTTTCATCATCTCTCTTCGTTCATCTCAGCCAAAGAGTTTGATGAAGCAGGGGTGGCAGTATGGTTTGCTGTCCTGCTCTTTGAAGCAGCCCTTACTAAGGGGTTTCAGGCAGAAGTGGCACACCAGATGGTGTGGGTGAAACTTGGCACCCATCGCGGTGACACAGCGCCCCAGGATGGGTTGCTGGCATGCCTGGCACACGCTGCCTCTGGACTGGTGGTAGTGAGCTTCACATAAGGGTTGGCCCTCATGCTCAAAGAAACTCCCATTCACAAATGGGCTATAGCATTCCTGCAGAAAGTAATGATATATATATATATATATATATATCTCATAATCATAATTTATACATCTCATAATCATAATTTATATATATATATATATATATATATATATATATATATATATATATATATATATATATATGTATGTATGTATGTATGTGTATGTGTGTATATGTATATATATATATATATATATGTATATGTATATGTGTATATGTATGTATGTATGTATGTATGTATGTATGTATATATATATATATATATATATATTAGTGTTGCACGGTGTACCGATACTTCAAAAGTATCGCGATACTCGGAAATTAAAAACGTCACAATACCTAAATTTATCAGTATCAAAAAAAAAAAAACAAAAAAAAAAAACGCCTCCCTATGGACGTCTGTGTTTTTTTCCCGACGCACGCAGCAAAGAACCTGCCGCTGTCAGTGTCATGTGAAAAAACACTACAGCGAGATGGCTGCATGTGCGAGCACAAGTGGTCCACGACTCGTAGAAAAAGATGACGCGAGGAGTGACATATGGAAGTACGTTGCCTACCTTGCTCTGTTGCACGGTGCACCAATACTTCAAAAGTAAATCGGAAATTAAAAACGTCACGATTCCTTAATTTATTAGTATCGATACTTCTAAGAATGACCGCGTTCCAGATTTGTAAGGCCGGCGACACACTGGCTGCGTGTCGTGTCCATTTTTATTTCGGCTTAACTGCCTGTGTGACACGCGTCTGGGCGCAGCTCGAGACGCGCGGAAAACGCGTGCATGCTAGAAATAGAACCGGTGCCCATTGCCAATTAGAGCCCATTGCTCTAATTTATTTTTTATATTTTTATATTTCATATTTTGTTCAAATGTTTAATATATCTGCTGTTCAGAAATAGAACCGGTGCCCAGTGCCAATTAGAGCCCATTGCTCTAATTTATTTTTTATATTTTTATATTTCATATTTTGTTCAAATGTTTAATATATCTGCTGTTCATATGTTCATTTATTAGTGTGTTATATGATTAGAATGTTGTCCCGGTTTTAAAATAAAGCACAGCAATGATATTTGAGAGTGTTTCTCCCTTTCAGGAAAAGTATCGAAATCGCAATACTTGACTTGGTATCCGTATCGAAACAATAATTTTGGTATCGTGACAACACTAATATATATATATATATATATATATATATAATTTTTTTTATTAATTTTTTTTATGTCAAACAAAGTATTCTTGGAGGACCCCCTTAAGAAACACTTCCACTTGTCTTGAGTAAACATTTGAGTGAGCTCTAAAGTGTTTTGCTGTACATTGCTGCAGTAAAGTAAATTTGAGATATATATTTGTGTATTATGTGTCTTTGGATATATTACAAAATAAAACAATAGTCTTTGAAATCATAATCGTATTGCATGACATTTTTTTTAAAAACCAATTTTTTTTTTTTTTTACTTAAAATATTCTTCACTAACAATTATTCAGTTATTTGTAATGTACAATGCCATTGTAAAATTACATAAAAATAATAATAATATAAATATATATATATATATATATATATATATATATATATATATATATATATATATATGTATATATTCAATGTAGCTAGCTACTTTTGTACTTTTTTTTTTTTAGAAGGGTAGCTTTACTTTATCTTAACTACTTTAAATTATGAGTAGCTTGTAGTTTGTTAAACTACAGTTTTAGAGTAGCTTCCCCAACACTGTGTGGTATAATTCTCATTGTAGCAAATAATCCAGCACCTACTCACCCTACAAACAAAGCATTGTGGATGCCAAAGAGCACTTAGGGCCGAGATGTAATTCTCCATGATGGGCTGGGAACAACCCTGACAACGAGAAGCAAAGAGGGCTAGAAAACACTGCTGGCAGTACTGCTTCCCTTCACGGTCATGAAAACCTGTGAAAATAAGCCTACAGTTATTTGTCATCCTTGAAATCTACATCGGCAAGAAAATTCCTCATTTAAAAAAAGTTATTAAATGAATTATTATGAAAAAAAAAAAAAAAAAAAAAAAAAAAAAAAATTATATATATATATATATATATATATATATATATATATATATATATATATATATATATATATATATATATATATATATATATATATATATATATATATATATGTTTGGAGTCATGAGCTAAATGTTGTTTGTCACTATTGCTGCATTCACGCATTCAAACAATTACGATTTTTTCATTGCCATCTGGCACAGATCAAATCTTGAGATAGGATTTTTTGCCGTTTGATTGGAGCACTTTTCAAAAATGATAAATCCGATGTGTACTTAACATCTGGTCATCTGATCTGTAAGAATTGAGAAATTAGAAAATGCCGGGCAGTCTGGTTGAGGAATGACCACGCCCGAGAAGACAAAGGACCTTCCTGGAAATTATTATTTGACTCTCTCTTGAGAAACTAGTATCCCAGAGTCAATCAGCTCCCCAATGTCGTCTCTCTCTCACGGTGAGATCACTAAATAACAGAGGTGTGGACTCGAGTCATGTGACTTGGACTCGAGTCAGACTCGAGTCATGATTTTGATGACTTTCAGACTCGACTCGACAAAATGTACAAAGACTTGCAACTCGACTTGGACTTTAACATCAATGACTCGTGACTTCACTTGGACTTGCGCCTTTTGACTCGAGAAGACTTGCTACTTCCCATGAAAACTGGGGAAAAAAATTTTCACACGGCCGCGCAGCTCTCAGTTTATCTGCATCTGTGAAAAAATGTGCACCACCTGTATGCATGCAGAGAGCACGCACGCTGCCTGCACGACATCCAATCACTGTAGTCCCACGTTGTTTTGATTCGACAGCATCTAAGCAGGCACATTGCAAGACAACCAATGAAGCGCAACAAGCAACAACGCGCCAGTTGGCAAAATGATACCGAAGATAGTTTCGTTTGGCTATAAAAATTACGAGGTAGTCGACAAAAAACGAGTTGCAATTTGCAAAACATGCGGGTCGAAGATTACAACTTTGTTCGACACCTGAAGTTGCACAAAGAAAGGTAAGTTTTGAACGAATGCTAAGCACCTTATCGGATGTACTGTAACTTACTAGCTGCTACATACTGTATTTACCATAGCTGCCAACTCTCACGCATTCACCGTGAGACACACGCAATTGACACTTTTCACACGCTCTCACGCCACACATCCATTTTCTCACGCACAGAAAAATCGCGAAGCAAAGATGACACGGAGACCGACAGACTAGACAGAGCAGGTTTCTTATGATATTAAAAAAATCTCTGCTCTCAGATTCTGTCACTTTTATTACGAAATTCAGACAATAAATACCCTTGTGGCGCTTGTAAATGTGACGTGACAGATCCCTAGCGGCACATGAACCGATCATCTCTAGCTCATAGTAAATAACGTTAAACACAAATGAACACTCTTGAAAGATACAGTTCAACTTACCGAAATGTATATTCCTCATACATAATATCACCAAAGGGGTCAATAAAACAGCTGGAGAACAATTATGGCACATAACATTTACCTCAGGAAAGCCATTTAATGACCATAATATAGGCTATAGCACGTTAGTTGGCTAGAAAAAAAAGAGCTATAGAGAGTATTTTGCTAAATATGTGTACTATATTGCATGTTTATTATATTTTTACTTATATCATTAAATAAAGTTTTTATTATAATAAATAAAAAAACACATTATATTTAATTTGTGTTATTTTTAACCTTAAATATTACTGCCAGCTGATAGGGCTCTCTGTATGTTTACAGCATTAGGTGAGTTTTTTTTATTTTTTTTTAGAAAAATTAATGCCTATCTTGTGTAGCCTACCTAGTAATATCTATCCAAATGAGTCAATATTAAATCAAATCACAATAATTGAATTGAACTGAAATAATAAAAAAGCGTAGCTTACCGGAAATTGAACCATATAAACATTGTAACATGTTGTCACTAAACCTAATAAAATTCAGTCTAGTTACTAAAATGTTTTGACAATCACAATACACTTATTGTGATGCAAAAATTACATCACAATTATTAATAATTGCATCACAATTGCAATTAACGAAAACGTTAATTATTAATCCACGAAACAGGCCAAAAAAACAAAACCAAGAGACATGAACCCAGGGAAACCGCTCAGAAATGCAGTGCAACAACATACAAAACTTCGCAGTGAGTGAATGAGTGAACATGGTATAAATAGGCTGAGACTAACAGGGTGATGAGACACAGGTGAATGCAATCAGTGATGATGAGTCCGGGCAGTGAGTTATAGGAAATGTAGTTTGTGAGGGAGTGATAATAGTCTGGTGTGGAGTGCCCTCTGGTGGCTCTCAAGGGCACTCCAGCTGGTGACCGTTACATATACATGTTTGGTAGAATTTGAAATGACTCAGTGTGACTGGTACAAATGTCTCATTCCCAAAAAAGTAAACCAAAAGGTAATAAAGTTCTTAAGAGTTTAGAGATTGCACACAAAGGAGGGTGTGTCTTCCAGGCAAATGGCATTCTGCTCCCAAAAGGTGTAAACTCTGAATGCAAATTTCCATTGTTAGCAAATGTTTCCATGTGAAAGAAGTTTCTGTCTATATAAAGAAATGCAACAAGAGGCCCCGAGCGATTTGTAACTCAAATTAGCCCGTGATGCGGAGTGTATGCAGGCACTCCGCATCATATATTTTATAATATCAGGTTCGCATCTTCTCTCTTTATTCCAGAGCATTTGATGTTTTGTATTTATTATCTTTGAACTGATTATGAAATTGGCATGATAAATGTACCTGACATAATAAATTGTTACATTTGATTTTATTCTGAATTACTCTGAAATTATTTTCTCAAGTGGATTAAGTGAAGTCTTAGGTTTCCGTAAATCGGCGTCCAGGGTTAAAGGGATAGTTCACTTTGAAATACAATTTTGGTATGTTTTAGCTTACCTCAAGGGCATCCAAGATGTAGGTGTCTTTTTTTCCGCAGTAGTTTCAATTTTGATATTTTTAGGTCAAACCGTTCTTGTCTGTCAGTCATATAATGCAGGTCGATGGTCACCACCTCAAAGAGCATGCACAGAGTCCAAATTAAAACAATTCCCCGTCGTCCAAATTAAACAATTCCCCATCGTAAGTACACATTGATGGCCTAAGACACGAAACGAGCGGTTTGTGTGAGAAAACGAACAGTATTTATATCGTTGTTACCTCTTGTACACAGCCACGTCCAAGTGATCTGAGAGCGCGGGTGGGTATAGATATATACAATAGAAGTCGCCTTGGCGACTGCAGTTCATTGGAACGAAACCGTAGCCAAGGCGACATCTAGTGTATATATCTATACCCGCCCGCGCTCTCAGATCACTTGGACGTGGCTGTGTACAAGAGGTAAAAACGATATAAATACTGTTCGTTTTCTCACACAAACCGCTCGTTTCGTGTCTTAGGCCATCAATGTGTACTTACGATGGGGAATTGTTTAATTGTTTTTTAAAACTATCCCTTTAAGTTCATACCAGATCCCAGAGTAGATGCAGCATGAGGCACATCTGGTGGGATTCTAGATTCCTGACTAACTGCTTGATTTTGAAGTTGTTATTCAGTCACAAATAGGGGGCTAGTTAAAAATACTATTAAGGTAATAGCAAGCGTTAAAGCAGTATTATCTTAATGTACTAGTCATAACCTCTGGTTATTGTTTGGGCTTTAACTAAGTTGTAATATGGGCGACTGTAGGGGGCTACATGGGTACTTTTTAACAATAGCAAACGGCCGGCGCGAGACTCTCTCAGCGACATAGCTTCCTAATGAATGAGTAAAATATAAAAGTAAAGAGTTAAATAGAATAATCAAATGTATTGCTAAACTATTATATATCTCATAGCACAGGAGTTGTGCTGTTGTTCACATGACTCTGATGTTGTGGTTACAACAGGGTGTTGAGCCTCAGGATGTTGAGCCTTTTATATTGAGTTACGTCCTCTACATTCCACATTTCAGGCGACAGAATGTGTCTTGCTGAATTCAACAAACTTTACAACAGGGGTATACTATCTAGTTTTGGCGTTGCCCACCTAACTTCAATTATGATCCCCATGACATTCAGTTTTCGGTAGGCTCATGTGTTGAGTTAAAGGGCCCCTATTATGGATTTTTGAAAACTACCTTTCATGTAGTGTGTAACATAGCTCTAAGTGAATGAAAACATCCTGCAAAGTTTTAAATCTGAAAGTGCACCGTATATAAAGTTATTGTCTGTCAAAAGTAAGAGTCGACTCTGAGTCAATGAAATGAATTGTTTTTCAAACGAGTCATAGGCCATTTCGTTGTGATGTCAAGATGAAACATTAGCATATTGCCCGCCCACTTATTGCGTGCGCAGACACCAGGGAAAACTTGAACCTCAAACCTGCAGCTGATTCCTGTGGATACTGGATAGCATCATGTCGAGAAGATGGCGCTGTGCTCTACAATGTGAAGGTAAAGCCAGTTTTTTTTTTCACTGCCCAAGGATAAGCATGTGAAGAATCAGTGGTTAAAATTAATCTTTACCATGATATCACAGCAGTATAATCCTAAACTTTTGCTGTGTTCCCTTTATTTCACTGACGACTGCTTCTCAAATCTCGGAGTTCAATGCAGGATTCGCAAACCGCTTGCTCTTGAAAGATGGTGTTCAAAATACTTAGTTTTGAGTTTTATATTGTGTAGGTCTCCTGCTAACTGGCTAACTCACGTTATCACTGTCTTAAATACTAATCAGTTTGTGGGCCACTATTACCTATAACTGTGTCTATTAATGCAGATTGTCTGTCATTCTCACTACTTTGAGGAAAGATTAATCATGGAGCAAGATTTGTTTTACCAACGTTTATGTCAGTCATTCACATCAGTCATTCACGCTAGAGCTCGGCTAATGTATACATTGCATACATGCACTGTTATTGATAGAGTTTCCACGTGTTCACAGCAATATATTACAAAAATACTCGGTAAATAAATTAGTACAAGTAAAATAATCGGTTTGTTGATGGACATGCACTTGTTAATGCTGATGGTGAAGAATTACAGTTGCAACATCTCATAATGTACCTCAAACTGAGTAGTGTATCTGAGAAACATCCTTCTCGAGTCGTCCTTGCCACGGAGGTTCAGGTTGAATAACTAGTTCTTCCAGTGTTTCATCATCGGACTCGCACTCACATTGATATGGTAAAATGTCATTGTTCGTTACTGTCTTTAGTTTAAGGTGTAGGAAGCCTCAGGACAGCTGACGTTGTAATGGCAATGGCCGTTTTTGTTTTCGCACTGTACACGTTAAACCAATCACAACAGACTGAGCTGTCTGGCCAATCAGAGCAGAATAGCTTGCGGAAAGGCGGGATTTAGCGAGATTGATTCATTTGACGAGTCATTTGAGAAATGTGGTGATGTGCAAATGTATATTATGAGGAAATTAAACCTTTTTTACCTTTGATGCATGTAAACCTGTTGTAGGAGACTCCAAAACAACATTAGGAAACTTTAAAAAAGCATAATAGGGACACTTTAAGAATTCATTCCTTGTTGAAGAAAGGATGCTAGTTCATGCATTCATGACCTCCAGACTGGATTATTGTAATGCAATAATTAACAATCTACACAGTTAGTCAAAAAAAAAAAAAAAAAAAAAAAACTGCTAGAGTTCTTACCAGGTCAAGAAAATATGATCATAATCATATTGTACTTGTACTAATTTATTTACCGAGTATTTTTGTAATATATTGCTGTGAACACGTGGAAACTCTATCAATAACAGTGCATGTATGCAATGTATACATTAGCCGAGCTCTAGCGTGAATGACTGATGTGAATGACTGACATAAACGTTGGTAAAACAAATCTTGCTCCATGATTAATCTTTCCTCAAAGTAGTGAGAATGACAGACAATCTGCATTAATAGACACAGTTATAGGTAATAGTGGCCCACAAACTGATTAGTATTTAAGACAGTGATAACGTGAGTTAGCCAGTTAGCAGGAGACCTACACAATATAAAACTCAAAACTAAGTATTTTGAACACCATCTTTCAAGAGCAAGCGGTTTGCGAATCCTGCATTGAACTCCGAGATTTGAGAAGCAGTCGTCAGTGAAATAAAGGGAACACAGCAAAAGTTTAGGATTATACTGCTGTGATATCATGGTAAAGATTAATTTTAACCACTGATTCTTCACATGCTTATCCTTGGGCAGTGAAAAAAAAAACTGGCTTTACCTTCACATTGTAGAGCACAGCGCCATCTTCTCGACATGATGCTATCCAGTATCCACAGGATTTTTTCACATAGCAGCAAAATCGAGCTTTGATACTCTGTCATTCATGGTCATAAAGATAAAAGCAATTCATCATTCAAAACTGTAAAGGGTGACGCTTTATGTTACAGCCCGCAAAGTACTGTGTAATTAAAATGAATTTACAGTCTAACTTTTGGTAATTATAATGTACCTATTAAGCACTTATGTGTAAGTATAAGGGTAAAAAAATACAAAAATGGTGTGCACATCCCAAACACCCAGATTGGGCGCAGGTGCAGGACAACTAAATAATATAGACAAAATAAAGAAGTGTGAAGTCCGCACACTGAAAATTACTGCTCCAAAAGAGTTTATTTTAGCAACGTTTCGACCCTCAGGTCTTCATCAGGCTCAATGTTAATGTTATACTGAAGACAACTTTAAATAGACACAGGTAATCACCTTAATCAGGCACACCCAAGAAATCATGTGACAAATACAAGTCATGTGACAAATACAAATCATGTATGTCATGTGACAAATACAGCTCATGTAAAAAAAAAAACATAAAAAAAAAAAAAAACATACATACACACACATACATATACACATATACATATATACATACACATGCATACACATATACATACATATATACATACATATATATACACACATATATACACACATACATATAAAATATATATATATATATATATATAATAAAAAATAAATAAAAAAATAAATAATAATAATAATAAAAAATAATAAAATTAAAACTATAAAAATGGCTTAATATCAAAATCCTCATTCAACCCTAAAGGTGACAAAGTATTTAAGGTATAAATCCAAAAACACTCCCTCTGTAATAATTTCTTCTCATAATCTCCTCCTCTTGAGGGTCTTGTTACCTTTTCTATACCAATGTACTGCAAAACGCTGACATTATGGCCTACTTGTCTAAAATGAGACGCTATAGGACTGCGCATATCTCCAGTTCGAATGTTACTGCGATGCTCACTAATACGCGTGCGCAATTGTCTGAATGTTTTACCCACGTATGCAAGACCACAAGGACAGCGAATTAGATAGATAACATGAGTGGAAGCACATGTAATGGTACCACGTATCGGAATATCACGACCAGTCCGTGGATGACTAAACGATTTACATTTGTGTGTAAAAGCACACTGAGCACACTTACCACACCGATAATTACCTGGAGAAAGAGTTGGAATACCTTGTTTTTTACTTGACGGATATTCAGATTTTACAAGTAAGTCACGAAGATTGTTTTGACGTTTAAAGACTAATTTCGGACCATTTTTAAAGGCACCTGATAATTTAGGATCACTTGAAATCACATGCCAATGTTGATTTAAGATTCTACGAAAATCCGCACCCAATGCGGAGTACTTCATCGTACAAATGGGAGCATTAAGTTTATTACGTTTTGTTCGCAAACACTGCATTTGAGATGTCTCGTTGAGTTTCTTTTTGGCATTTTCGATCCATTCTATACGGTAACCACGATTCAAGAATCTTTTAGTTAAATCATTAGATTGATGAGTGTAAGATTCATCCGTGCTACAAACTCTACGCATACGCTTAAATTGACTGATAGGTAGACTCTTAACTAGAGGTCTAGGATGGAAACTATCGCCTCTTAAAATGGTATTGCGATCCGTTGATTTTCGGTACAGATCGGTATGGAGTTTCCCGTCACATATATATACTCGAACATCAAGAAAACTAATGCTTACTGGATCACATTCCATAGTGAAATTCACATGCTCAGTCCTTGAGTTAAGGTAATTCAAAAATGTCAACATCTCTGCAGGTGTGGCCTTAATAATCATAAAAATATCATCAATATACCGTTTGTAAAGCAAGATCTTAGGGAATGCATGTGTATGCATGTGTATGTATATATGTATATGTATGTATATGTATGTGTGTGTATGTATGGTTTTTTTTTTTTTTTTTTTTTTTTTTGTCACATGAGCTGTATTTGTCACATGACATACATGATTTGTATTTGTCACATGACTTGTATTTGTCACATGATTTCTTGGGTGTGCCTGATTAAGGTGATTACCTGTGTCTATTTAAAGTTGTCTTCAGTATAACATTAACATTGAGCCTGATGAAGACCTGAGGGTCGAAACGTTGCTAAAATAAACTCTTTTGGAGCAGTAATTTTCAGTGTGCGGACTTCACACTTCTTTATTTTGTCTATATTATTTAGTTGTCCTGCACCTGCGCCCAATCTGGGTGTTTGGGATGTGCACACCATTTTTGTATTTTTTGATTCTTCAGTGATTTTTTGGTTGTTGCACTCCCCCTTGCTGGCTCCATTATGGCAGATGAAGACTATCCTTCTTCAAGTAAGACATTTGAGTTCAGTGAAGCAGATTATTCTGAGATTCTGCTAAAAGACTCTATCTTTGATGAAAATGATGCCTCATGTACGATAGATGTCGACTCACTTATGGATAAACTTCAGCATCATCTTCAACGGGAGATTAAGCAATATTATCATGCAGTTACCCTGAGCGATTATCTCCGCCAGAAAATTATACCAAGAGGTCTACGTCTGCAAAAAGCCCCTGCTTTTGGTCTGCAAAATCCGGACTTCTGTACCCGTTGGTGTGAGATATTGAATAAGTGCTCATTTGACTTGATGCAAGGGCGTAGGTTTGGCCTCAGCTTTGGTGGGGACATCCCCCCCCCCCCCCCCCCCCCCCCCCCCCCCGGAATGAGTTTTCTATATGTAATTAAATAATGAACAAATGAATAAAATACACACGTATCATAGTATGCATTCAACACAACAAATCCATTATTATTATCTATTATTATTATCCATGATTACAGTATTCCATTAATACTAAAATTGTATCTACTATTCTATATCACATTCTATTGATATATTCTATTCTTAAATATTAAATTCTTAGGCTACACTCACTCACAAATACATTACATAAATAGAATGTAGAAACGAAAAATGTCTCAGATCCACTGTTTATGTTGACTGCAAGATTCTAAGTTAAGGTCAGCTAATTAACATTCAGTGACTTGCTAACGTAGCATTCTATCATGATAGCGTGACTTCTATGAGTCTATCAGTGCTGCACAGCCTAATCAATACTCTTAACCTTAGTTGAAAGATTGCTGCTGCTAGGTTTAACTGTAACAACATGGTAACACATACTATCACCAATCAATACTATTTTCCACAGTAGAATCTGCATTTGAAAGCCTGGTCAGTCACTACTACTGCTAGTTTATTTGTGTGGCTAGTTATTTTGCCTACTTACACTCTGCTTTATGAAAAAGCTTATGTCCCCTTTCTTCTTCTTGGGTGGCATAGCTGATCTATCTACAAAGTACAAAAAGTGGCAAAAAACGGAATATTAAAATGTTTTACTCTGGCCTTTGTATGTGGCAGAGAGACAGCCCTGGTAACTTACCGTCGTCGACGCGCGTGCGCGCACACACACACACACACACACACACACACACACATACACGTCTATATTACTAACAGGGGACTATCGCTCTACACTGGCCAAGAGGGGACTAGTGTTTCTGGTCATTTTGAAGAAACAAAAATGACATACAAAATTTTCTTTTAAGCTCTTTTTTCATAATATAACTTCAAATATACATTTTTTTATTTAAAAAAAAACATGCCAAGTGGGGACCTGAAACTCTGAACGATCTCTATCTATACTAGTGGGGACTTGATAGCCTGCAATGGAGCTGTGTGTGTGTGAACAGTGAAGTGAACTGGCAGTGAAGTCTGCCTTCATTATGTAACTCTCTCTCTCTCTCTCTCTCTCTCTCTCTCTCTCTCTCTCTATATATATATATATATATATGTATATGTATATATATATATATATATATATATATATATATATATATATATATATATATATATATAACCCATCAGTTATCAAACATTTTTAAATTAGATTTGTTTTAGGAAAGACCATTTAAATCTACAACAGGGTAAAAAATACAGACGGCCCGACGGCAACAGTTCAAAAGCAGAGGCGAGAATATCCTCTTATCATTCATAATATTATTTTTCTTATTTAACGCTCTCTCTTCATAGATACTTTCTATGCTTGGTTATGCAGTCCCTAACAATTTACTTGTTACTACTTTTCTTAATAATTTCTTCTGTACCTCAGTAGCAGTTCCATACCAACAAATAATACAGAATATCATAACACTTTCAATGAAAGCACTATAAAACATCAGAAGCTTTATGTTGTGGACATTACAGCAAAGTTATTGCTTTAAGAAATTCATTCTCTGTTGTGGCCTATTAATTAAAACATAATTTCTACTCTAATAAAATCAATAGACATGTCCTTATTTTTCTGTTTCCTTTGTTTCTAGGATGTTGATGTACAGAGATATTCAGTGTTTGAAATATTGCTCAATTTAAATGCAACCAAACATATGTCGTTCGTTACCATCCAACAGTGGACCTTTCTTTAAGATCTAATTCAAAACTTTTGAGTTGACTTGCTGCATCTGGTCATTTTGAAGAAACAAAAATTAAAAAAAAAAATTCATAATATAACTTTTAAAAAAATTAAAATTAAAAAAATTAAACATGCCAAGATTGAATCTCAACTCTGAACGATCTCTACCTATACAACAGTGGACTCACAATAGCCTGCAATGGAACTGTGTGTGTGTGTGTGTGTGAATAGTTAAGTATGTCTTTATTTTGTAACTATAAGTTATATATATTTATATTTAGGCCTTCATAGATACTTTCTATGCTTGGTTATGCAGTCCCTAACAATTTACTTGCCATTGTTATGTGCCATTGCACTCACACATACATGTCTATATTACTAACAGACCAATGTCACTCTACACTGGCCAAGTGAGGACTCAATGAACGATGTCTATCTATACAAGTGAGGACTTGAACAGTGTGTGTGTGTGTGTGTGTGTGTGAACAGTGAAGTGAACTGGCAGTGAAGTCTGTCTTCATTATGTATATATAGTATATTATATAGTATATTATATATTATGCCTTTTATCATTCATAATATTTGTTTATTTTATTTAACACTTATTTTCTCTCTTCATAGATACTTTCTATGTTTGGTTATGCAGTCCCTTTAGGGTTTATAGGATTAATCAAACAGAAATAGCTCTTTAAGGTAACGATTTCAGGTCACTATAGTGACCTATATTTAGTATAGCGTAAAGCATACTTTATACAGTGAATAATGATTTTATTAATCAAAATGAACTTCGCGTCCCCATTTGGATGGTAAAGAACGATACGTGTTTGGCTGCTTTGTACATTTCTTGCCATCACAAACACACTGTAAATATTTTGGAGGTCAATCTCAAAATGTTATGTCGAAAAACTAAAGTGCAATAAATAATACACGCTTTAGGGTCTGTTTACACAACATCATTTTCAACTGAAAACTGAAAACTTTTTGGCCGTTCATTTCAACGAAAATGCCATTTTGGGGGCCTGACAATGAAAGCTTTTGAAAACGAGTTTTTGTGAGCTCATCTAAAGTGAGGACTAGTTATGCCTTGTAAAGCATTTATAAAGGAGATTTAAAGGCTGTTAATATTTCTATGTTCTCTATCGTGTTGTGTTTGTTTCCTTTTTCTGTTTAGAAGATAACTGAGTCTTTAAATCTCCTTTATAAATTATTTACAAAGCATAACTAGTCCTGAAATAGTGAACTGACCACTACTAAATGCTTTATAACTGCCTGAATCTACTACATTTACTCACACTTTCTAAGTGATCTTATTAATCACTGTAAACACCTAAATTTAGAAATGATAAATTGATTTAATAAAGTATGAAAATGCAATTATTAAACACATTATAGATATGCTTCTAACTCAATAATACAGCGTTTAAAGGTGTATTTATAAACTGCTTACTAATGTCTGCTTTATGAATTATGATTTATCTGTTTACCAATGCTTAACTAATGATTAATAGGATGCAGTTATTATAAAGGGTTACCATATATATTATATTATATTTCTCAAAATATAACTTCAAATTTGCATTTTTTTTTATAAAAAAAAAAAGCATGCCAAGAGGGGATCTGCAACTAAATGTTATAATTATAATGTAATTATTATTTTATTAAGATATTAATAATGCGACTGATAGTATTGGCTGCCTATTAATTAAAACATAATTTCTACTCTTAAAAAAAATCAATAGACATGTCCTTATTTTTCTGTTTCCTTTGTTTCTAGGATGTTGATGTACAGAGAAAGTCAGTGTTTGAAATATTGCTCAATTTAAATGCAACCAAACATATGTCGTTCGTTACCATCCAACAGTGGACCTTTCTTTAAGATCTAATTCAAAACTTTTGAGTTGACTTGCTGCATCTGGTCATTTTGAAGAAACAAAAATTAAATCATTTTTTTCATAATATAACTTTAAAAAAATCAAAATTAAAAAAATTAAACATGCCAAGATTGAATCTCAACTCTGAACGATCTCTACCTATACAACAGTGGACTCACAATAGCCTGCAATGGAACTGTGTGTGTGTGTGTGTGTGTGTGTGTGTGTGTGTGTGAACAGTTAAGTATGTCTTTATTTTGTAACTATAAGTTATATATATTTATATATAGGCCTTCATAGATACTTTCTATGCTTGGTTATGCAGTCCCTAACAATTTACTTGCCATTGTTATGTGCCATTGCACTCACACATACATCTCTATATTACTAACAGACCAATGTCACTCTACACTGGCCAAGTGAGGACTCAATGAACGATGTCTATCTATACAAGTGAGGACTTGAACAGTGTGTGTGTGTGTGTGTGTGTGTGAACAGTGAAGTGAACTGGCAGTGAAGTCTGTCTTCATTATGTATATATAGTATATTATATAGTATATTATATATTATGCCTTTTATCACTCGTTTTGAAAACGATGCCTTTACCATCTGCATGTAAACAACATAAACGTGAATTTGTGAAATTGTTACGTCATTCCAACCCGGTCACACTAAATGCGTCTCTATAGCACACATTGTGTTTATTGTGCAATTTATACGTGCATATGATAGGCATGGGTGGGTTTAGGGTAGGTTTAGTAGTGGTGTGTAATATGTAATATGTATTATATGTTTGGTTAGGATTAGTTTTGTAGGATGTGTGTGTATTACACTCAATAAAGTGCGTATTATATGCATGTAAAAAAATATATTTTTGCGTAAAAATTGCACGATAAACACAATGCGTGCCATAGAAATGCATTTTCATGAGATCAGGCAGGTCATGCACAAGTATATAACATGGTCACATGCGTACTTATCATCACGTGTTCACATGTTCATGAGTATTTGAGTTTTTTTTTTTTTTGACAAAGTAAGAAAGGTTTGGGGTGTGCTTTTAGATGGGCCTTTAAAATTTGACAAACAAATATCTTCAGTAACTGGATCTAGTTTCTATCAACTCCGTCTTTTGTCTAAAATTAAAACACTTCCTAACTGACAAAACACTAGAGATGGCTGTTCATGCTTTTATTACTTCCCATTTAGACTACAGCAACTCATTGTATTGCGGTATTTCCAAGTCACAAATCGCTCGCCTTCAACTGGTCCAAAATGCTGCAGCAAGATTTATTCACAAAAGTAGTAAATATAATCACATGATGATGATGATACATTTTATTTATATTGCGCTTTTCTGCTTTACATATAGCCTCACATTCAAGCTGGGGGCAAGCTGGGGCCAGTTGTACTGTTAGAGGGGCCAGTTTAGACCTTATTGTTGTCATATCATTTTCTGCACTGCACTATATGCATTAACAGGCAAAATACCATGATTACCAATCATTCAACAATGTATTTGCATTGCCATTATATTTTTTTAATTTGCATTACATATTCAGAATCAGTCACATTAACTGCATTCTACGATTTTTGTGTTTTTTTTGCAAAAAGATCAGCAAATTCATCTAGATTTAAGGCCTTTGCCCTCCTTGACTCAATACTTAGAACACCTAAATTGCTTAATCTGTCATCTGACATTGTGGACCTGAGATAGGTTTTCACCAGCTTTAGTGCATACAATATAATATACAATTAAATTATGCTTATTTTAAATGTATTGTGCAGGCTAGGTATAAAAAATATAGGAAAAACCATGATAATATGAAACGCTTCAAAACAGAGCGCACAAAGCGCGTATGCGCATCGCGGGTGGAGAATGATGTGCTCAAAGCAACATGGAGTCACAGTGTTCAGCGCTGCACAAGTGCGCATTTAAAAGTTCACGGCACAAAGCGAAGAAATTTCGAGCGCACAAATCCTAGTGTAGCCTATATCTGTCCAACAGTTTATTGATCATTTGTTTCTTCACATAGTGAAGTTTTAAATTCCAGTTATTGTGCGTTTGATGCCGATTCATAGTCCTTGTGGTGTGAACAGGCACATGGTAGCGAGTCGTTTTAAAACAGCAACAAACATAAAATACAAATACACAAAATAAAGTCATTTTATGCAAATCCACAGCCTTTTATCTACAGATCAAGCATTATAATGTGTATATATCATATTGGAGAGAGTTTTACCGTGCATATATATAACATAATATAAATTAACATTACAAAAGTTAATGATAGTACATTTCAAATACCTAAAAATTGACAATTAAGTGATTTTGTTCGAGTCAAAAATATTACTTAACATTAATGAACCAACGGTACACATTTTTTACTTTAGCAATCTTATGGGTTGTGGTCTCTCAGACATTGGCAGTAATAAAAATACAATAAAAACATAGTTTCCCTTTGGACTTAAATTACATATCTTTGTGGTATACGGTAGAAATATTGCACATTTCAGTCTAGCTTAGGTTTTTTAAATAAATAACACAGTCTTGGAAATAATATGTAAGCATGTGCAAATAAGCCTGTATAGTAAATCAAGTTCTGTTGGTCTTTGTGTTTAAGTGAGAAATTAATTCATTTAAATTGAAAGATCTCAATGTTTATAAGATCTTTCAATTATGTTTAACAGTTTTGAGCGTATAAAAGAGTGTATAAAAATGGGCTCTGAGTTTTGGCAGTGGTTGTGTCTAAGTGAAATATGTAGTTTGGAAGATGTAGTCACTGAATGCATTAATACAACATTGAATGACACAGACATTTGCAACACTTCTACAGTAATACCGTAGTAAAATATTTTCAGAATCTAAAAAATTAAATACTATCAAAACAATTAGATGTAGCTGAACACATACAGGTATTAATCTTTCAGTTTCATCACCATCTATAAAAAGGGGAAACTTGGGGGAAATGTGTACTGTACTGTAAACAATGACCATGTGACATAAAATGCTGTGAATTCTGAACAACAGAAAACAGCAGAAATATGTTAGAATTCTACCCGTTATTTGTGTGTTTTTTTTTATTTAACGTGTGTTTTTGGGGGGTAAAACCTTTTCTAGTGTTCTGGAAGAATGAGTTGATCTGAGAATGAAGTTTCAGTGCATTTTGAATGTGAAATGAACTGCTGTCAAGCTGTAAGTTGGTTTGGAGAAGATATCATGGTCTTTTAACCTGATATCATTTAAGACATCATTTAAGACTGTGGTATAAATGATTGAATGATTTAACCATAACTCATTACTATCCTTGATATTCTAAAATAGGTATTTTTCATGTGTATGTAGACTAGGGTGTGTGATATTGAGTTGTTGCACTTCCCCCCCACACGCAATTTACATATCAATGCAGGAAGGCCTTAAAGGCCAGTGTTTTTCTTAGGTGAGAAAACTGGCCAACAACCCCCAGAGTCCTGTTACCAATATCTGTGCAACTTCTCAAATACACTAGAATAAACTAGAGAAAACGCTGGGATTTACCCTGTCAAATTAAATTAAATTACAGGTTTTTACAATCGCTATGACACATTTCTCAATATTTAGGTACATTTTCAAAACTCTTCACTCAGTTCTCCTAACCAACTTACAGCTTGACAGCAGTTCATTTCTCATTCAAAATGCACTGAAACTTCATGTCTCAGATCAACTCATTCTTCCAGAACATTAGAAAAGGTTTCACCCATACACTTAGTGATACACTTTGTCACACATAAAACAAAAAAACACAAACAACAGGAGCATTACACAATGTTTTCTTTTGTAAAATGCTTTCATAAAACAAGAATGACACTATCTACTGTTTATAATTCACTGCAGTTGATGTTACATAATCCTTTTTGATTACATCCCAGTTATCATCTATGATAATATTGAGCAGGTGGATACCTATAAGTATCTAGGTGTGGTCATTGATCGTTCATTTACTTGGAAAGCCAACATTGATTATCTTTGTTCAAAATTCCGGCAACGATTGTATTTTTTTAAGAAGACTTAGGCTGTTTGGTGTAAATCAGAGAATTATGCAATTATGCAATTATGCCGTTTTAGGTAGTCTTTTAAATTATAGGATGCAAACTTCATATGGCAATCTTTCGGTCCAATTAAAATCACAGCTTGCATGTCTTGTGAAAACTGCAATGTAAGTTATGGGTGTAAGAGAGTACTCATCACTTCAATCAATTTACGAATCGTGGATTTTTAAAAAAATGCACAGACAATAGTGAGTGATTCAAGCCATGTTTTATTTCCAATGTATCAGCTTCTGCCATCATGGAGACGGTATAGAGTCCCACTGAGTAAGACCGTTAGAGTATCTATTAATATGTTAAATAGCAAGATGTAGTTATACATATATGTAGTTTTAAACTCTTTTTGGTTTGTGTGTGTATGTATATATATGTTGTGTACTAATGCAGCTTTGAGTCCAAGACAAATTTCCTGAAAAAGGACAATAAAGTAAAGTATACTAACAAACTAACTTTTTAACATTACTGTACTAAAATATTCCTAAGTTTCCCCTTTTTTATAGATGGTGATGAAACTGAAAGACTAACACTTACATCTAATTATTTTGATAGTATTATATTTTAGAATCAGAATATCTATTTCAATGTGATATTACTGAAATTAATTTTTAACAGTTTAACAGTACTATTATTATTAACAGTTTTAAAAAGAGTATGTAAACGTGCAAATTAGCCTGTATAGAACATAAAGTTCTGTTGGTGTTTGTGTTTAAGAATAATTAATGTAAATGGAACAAAATGCATTCAATGACATCTTTCAAAGCAGTGATCCACAGTTTAGCTCACATAGACGGAAGGTGTGATCACTGTGTGAAGAGAGTTTTGAAAAAGTGACTTTAGAATTGGGAAACTTACATTTTATTTGTGTTTGGAATAATCATTAATTTAGTTTCATTGTAAACATAGTGCTAAACAAGTAAACAAGATTTTATATTTAAATATTATATTATAATATATAATACTGATTTCAGAATTGTGCAAGGTGTATTTTCCGGAATCTCTGTGTGAACGGGGCTTATGTGAGCCAAACTATGGATCATTTATTATTGCTTTGGCAAAATAAAAAAAAAATTCTCACTTAACACAAACACCAACAGACATTTATGTTCTATACAGGCCAATTTGCAGATGTTTACATTCTCTAATCAAAACTGATGTTCAAAACCTAATATTTAAATTCTGAATCTAAAAAAAACAAAAACAAAAAAATTATATTTAACTAAACACCTATACAAGTGTTAATCTCAGTTTCATATTTTTGTACAGTATTGTAAACGTGGATAATGTAACATTAACTGCAGTGAACAGTAGATAGTGTAATTCTTGTTTTATTTATTTAAAAAAAAAAAATTTACAAAAGAAAACTTTACAAAATAAATTTGGCAGGGTAAATCCCAGCGTTTTCTCTAGTTTATTCTAGTGTATTTGAGAAGTTGCACAGATATTGGTAACAGGACTCTGGGGGTTGTTGGCCAGTTTTCTCACCTAAGAAAAACACTGGCCTTTAAGGCCTTCCTGCATTGATATGTAAATTGCGTGTGGGGGGGAAGTGCAACAACTCAATATCACACACCCTAGTCTACATACACATGAAAAATACCTATTTTAGAATATCAAGGATAGTAATGAGTTATGGTTAAATCATTCAATCATTTATACCACAGTCTTAAATGATGTCTTAAATGATATCAGGTTAAAAGACCATGATATCTTCTCCAAACCAACTTACAGCTTGACAGCAGTTCATTTCACATTCAAAATGCACTGAAACTTCATTCTCAGATCAACTCATTCTTCCAGAACACTAGAAAAGGTTTTACCCCCCAAAAACACACGTTAAATAAAAAAAAACACACAAATAACGGGTAGAATTCTAACATATTTCTGCTGTTTTCTGTTGTTCAGAATTCACAGCATTTTATGTCACATGGTCATTGTTTACAGTACAGTACACATTTCCCCCAAGTTTCCCCTTTTTATAGATGGTGATGAAACTGAAAGATTAATACCTGTATGTGTTCAGCTACATCTAATTGTTTTGATAGTATTTAATTTTTTAGATTCTGAAAATATTTTACTACGGTATTACTGTAGAAGTGTTGCAAATGTCTGTGTCATTCAATGTTGTATTAATGCATTCAGTGACTACATCTTCCAAACTACATATTTCACTTAGACACAACCACTGCCAAAACTCAGAGCCCATTTTTATACACTCTTTTATACGCTCAAAACTGTTAAACATAATTGAAAGATCTTATAAACATTGAGATCTTTCAATTTAAATGAATTAATTTCTCACTTAAACACAAAGACCAACAGAACTTGATTTACTATACAGGCTTATTTGCACATGCTTACATATTATTTCCAAGACTGTGTTATTTATTTAAAAAACCTAAGCTAGACTGAAATGTGCAATATTTCTACCGTATACCACAAAGATATGTAATTTAAGTCCAAAGGGAAACTATGTTTTTATTGTATTTTTATTACTGCCAATGTCTGAGAGACCACAACCCATAAGATTGCTAAAGTAAAAAATGTGTACCGTTGGTTCATTAATGTTAAGTAATATTTTTGACTCGAACAAAATCACTTAATTGTCAATTTTTAGGTATTTGAAATGTACTATCATTAACTTTTGTAATGTTAATTTATATTATGTTATATATATGCACGGTAAAACTCTCTCCAATATGATATATACACATTATAATGCTTGATCTGTAGATAAAAGGCTGTGGATTTGCATAAAATGACTTTATTTTGTGTATTTGTATTTTATGTTTGTTGCTGTTTTAAAACGACTCGCTACCATGTGCCTGTTCACACCACAAGGACTATGAATCGGCATCAAACGCACAATAACTGGAATTTAAAACTTCACTATGTGAAGAAACAAATGATCAATAAACTGTTGGACAGATATAGGCTACACTAGGATTTGTGCGCTCGAAATTTCTTCGCTTTGTGCCGTGAACTTTTAAATGCGCACTTGTGCAGCGCTGAACACTGTGACTCCATGTTGCTTTGAGCACATCATTCTCCACCCGCGATGCGCATACGCGCTTTGTGCGCTCTGTTTTGAAGCGTTTCATATTATCATGGTTTTTCCTATATTTTTTATACCTAGCCTGCACAATACATTTAAAATAAGCATAATTTAATTGTATATTATATTGTATGCACTAAAGCTGGTGAAAACCTATCTCAGGTCCACAATGTCAGATGACAGATTAAGCAATTTAGGTGTTCTAAGTATTGAGTCAAGGAGGGCAAAGGCCTTAAATCTAGATGAATTTGCTGATCTTTTTGCAAAAAAAACACAAAAATCGTAGAATGCAGTTAATGTGACTGATTCTGAATATGTAATGCAAATTAAAAAAATATAATGGCAATGCAAATACATTGTTGAATGATTGGTAATCATGGTATTTTGCCTGTTAATGCATATAGTGCAGTGCAGAAAATGATATGACAACAATAAGGTCTAAACTGGCCCCTCTAACAGTACAACTGGCCCCAGCTTGCCCCCAGCTTGAATGTGAGGCTATATGTAAAGCAGAAAAGCGCAATATAAATAAAATGTATCATCATCATCATGTGATTATATTTACTACTTTTGTGAATAAATCTTGCTGCAGCATTTTGGACCAGTTGAAGGCGAGCGATTTGTGACTTGGAAATACCGCAATACAATGAGTTGCTGTAGTCTAAATGGGAAGTAATAAAAGCATGAACAGCCATCTCTAGTGTTTTGTCAGTTAGGAAGTGTTTTAATTTTAGACAAAAGACGGAGTTGATAGAAACTAGATCCAGTTACTGAAGATATTTGTTTGTCAAATTTTAAAGGCCCATCTAAAAGCACACCCCAAACCTTTCTTACTTTGTCAAAAAAAAAAAAAACTCAAATACTCATGAACATGTGAACACGTGATGATAAGTACGCATGTGACCATGTTATATACTTGTGCATGACCTGCCTGATCTCATGAAAATGCATTTCTATGGCACGCATTGTGTTTATCGTGCAATTTTTACGCAAAAATATATTTTTTTACATGCATATAATACGCACTTTATTGAGTGTAATACACACACATCCTACAAAACTAATCCTAACCAAACATATAATACATATTACATATTACACACCACTACTAAACCTACCCTAAACCCACCCATGCCTATCATATGCACGTATAAATTGCACAATAAACACAATGTGTGCTATAGAGACGCATTTAGTGTGACCGGGTTGGAATGACGTAACAATTTCACAAATTCACGTTTATGTTGTTTACATGCAGATGGTAAAGGCATCGTTTTCAAAACGAGTGATAAAAGGCATAATATATAATATACTATATAATATACTATATATACATAATGAAGACAGACTTCACTGCCAGTTCACTTCACTGTTCACACACACACACACACACACACACTGTTCAAGTCCTCACTTGTATAGATAGACATCGTTCATTGAGTCCTCACTTGGCCAGTGTAGAGTGACATTGGTCTGTTAGTAATATAGAGATGTATGTGTGAGTGCAATGGCACATAACAATGGCAAGTAAATTGTTAGGGACTGCATAACCAAGCATAGAAAGTATCTATGAAGGCCTATATATAAATATATATAACTTATAGTTACAAAATAAAGACATACTTAACTGTTCACACACACACACACACACACACACAGTTCCATTGCAGGCTATTGTGAGTCCACTGTTGTATAGGTAGAGATCGTTCAGAGTTGAGATTCAATCTTGGCATGTTTAATTTTTTTAATTTTGATTTTTTTAAAGTTATATTATGAAAAAAATGATTTAATTTTTGTTTCTTCAAAATGACCAGATGCAGCAAGTCAACTCAAAAGTTTTGAATTAGATCTTAAAGAAAGGTCCACTGTTGGATGGTAACGAACGACATATGTTTGGTTGCATTTAAATTGAGCAATATTTCAAACACTGACTTTCTCTGTACATCAACATCCTAGAAACAAAGGAAACAGAAAAATAAGGACATGTCTATTGATTTTTTTTAAGAGTAGAAATTATGTTTTAATTAATAGGCAGCCAATACTATCAGTCGCATTATTAATATCTTAATAAAATAATAATTACATTATAATTATAACATTTAGTTGCAGATCCCCTCTTGGCATGCTTTTTTTTTTTATAAAAAAAAATGCAAATTTGAAGTTATATTTTGAGAAATATAATATAATATATATGGTAACCCTTTATAATAACTGCATCCTATTAATCATTAGTTAAGCATTGGTAAACAGATAAATCATAATTCATAAAGCAGACATTAGTAAGCAGTTTATAAATACACCTTTAAACGCTGTATTATTGAGTTAGAAGCATATCTATAATGTGTTTAATAATTGCATTTTCATACTTTATTAAATCAATTTATCATTTCTAAATTTAGGTGTTTACAGTGATTAATAAGATCACTTAGAAAGTGTGAGTAAATGTAGTAGATTCAGGCAGTTATAAAGCATTTAGTAGTGGTCAGTTCACTATTTCAGGACTAGTTATGCTTTGTAAATAATTTATAAAGGAGATTTAAAGACTCAGTTATCTTCTAAACAGAAAAAGGAAACAAACACAACACGATAGAGAACATAGAAATATTAACAGCCTTTAAATCTCCTTTATAAATGCTTTACAAGGCATAACTAGTCCTCACTTTAGATGAGCTCACAAAAACTCGTTTTCAAAAGCTTTCATTGTCAGGCCCCCAAAATGGCATTTTCGTTGAAATGAACGGCCAAAAAGTTTTCAGTTTTCAGTTGAAAATGATGTTGTGTAAACAGACCCTAAAGCGTGTATTATTTATTGCACTTTAGTTTTTCGACATAACATTTTGAGATTGACCTCCAAAATCTTTACAGTGTGTTTGTGATGGCAAGAAATGTACAAAGCAGCCAAACACGTATCGTTCTTTACCATCCAAATGGGGACGCGAAGTTCATTTTGATTAATAAAATCATTATTCACTGTATAAAGTATGCTTTACGCTATACTAAATATAGGTCACTATAGTGACCTGAAATCGTTACCTTAAAGAGCTATTTCTGTTTGATTAATCCTATAAACCCTAAAGGGACTGCATAACCAAACATAGAAAGTATCTATGAAGAGAGAAAATAAGTGTTAAATAAAATAAACAAATATTATGAAGGATAAAAGGCATAATATATAATATACTATATAATATACTATATATACATAATGAAGACAGACTTCACTGCCAGTTCACTTCACTGTTCACACACACACACACACACACACACACACTGTTCAAGTCCTCTCTTGTATAGATAGACATCGTTCATTGAGTCCTCACTTGGCCAGTGTAGAGCGACATTGGTCTGTTAGTAATATAGACATGTATGTGTGAGTGCAATGGCACATAACAATGGCAAGTAAATTGTTAGGGACTGCATAACCAAGCATAGAAAGTATCTATGAAGGCCTAAATATAAATATATATAACTTATAGTTACAAAATAAAGACATACTTAACTATTCACACACACACACACACACAGTTCCATTGCAGGCTATTGTGAGTCCACTGTTGTATAGGTAGAGATCGTTCAGAGTTGAGATTCAATCTTGGCATGTTTAATTTTTTTAATTTTAATTTTTTTAAAAGTTATATTATGATTTTTTTTTTTTTTTTTTTTTTTTCAAAATGACCAGATGCAGCAAGTCAACTCAAAAGTTTTGAATTAGATCTTAAAGAAAGGTCCACTGTTGGATGGTAACGAACGACATATGTTTGGTTGCATTTAAATTGAGCAATATTTCAAACACTGAATATCTCTGTACATCAACATCCTAGAAACAAAGGAAACAGAAAAATAAGGACATGTCTATTGATTTTATTAGAGTAGAAATTATGTTTTAATTAATAGGCCACAACAGAGAATGAATTTCTTAAAGCAATAACTTTGCTGTAATGTCCACAACATAAAGCTTCTGATGTTTTATAGTGCTTTCATTGAAAGTGTTATGATATTCTGTATTATTTGTTGGTATGGAACTGCTACTGAGGTACAGAATAAATTATTAAGAAAAGTAGTAACAAGTAAATTGTTAGGGACTGCATAACCAAGCATAGAAAGTATCTATGAAGAGAGAGCGTTAACCCTCTGGGCGCCACGGTCGAGTTTACTCGACAAGATGCGGCACTGAATAAAACGGCCGATTTTGTCAAATAGCCTAGGGTGTCAAATTTCGTTCGACCTCCCCTCCACTAGTTGGCAGACATGTCATACTTCATCCCCGACTAAAAAAAAAGTCATGCTTCTATACACTATATTCGAGCTAGAGCGCATTGAATCAGTGCGAACAAAAGCGGAGCTAGTGTGCGAGTGAGCCATTTTATCAGAGCAATATTGTCAACGTCAGCGAGTATTTGCATTAGATTATTATTATTATTATTATCTAATGGCATCAATAAAGCTTACCCGCAATGAAGTGTTGGGTCTTCTATTCGCGGACCCTGATTCTGAAGGGGAATAACGTTATCTGCCTTCAGAAAATGACGGTGATTCTGAAAGTGAAAGTATAGCCCTACACCAAGCACAAACGGTAAATCCTTTGCCCAATATAACGTTAGATGGTCCTTTGCCCAATGTCAGTGGTGGGAACAATGTTTCCCGGGGTCGGAGTGTTCATCGCGAAGTTAGCAGGCGTGTTAGTGTTGTGGGGAACGAGGCGGCCGCGGGAGATTTTTACCGCGCTAGCCATGGTGACCGTGTGCCTCTCCGCAATCGCGGCGACAGTATTGTGGTGGAGACTTTGTCTAATGCCACTGGGTATGTTAGACGAGGTCGAAGTATTCATAGGACAGTTAGGGGGCAACGTGGAGGCAGGGTGGGGAGTCGCAATGACAATGACAGTAGTCCGAGCTGTGCACACTCGGCGCGCGCGCGAGGCAGATCTGGCCGCGCCCGCGCTGCTGCTCGTAGCAGGAGAAGAGGCGATCATGTGACACGGGGCAGAGGGGCTATTATGCATAGTCTATCGCAAGACCACACCATGAAACACAACAAGAAACGTCACCTGGATGAATATGGAGTCATTATCTCTACAGCAAAAGCCCTGCAACAATTGTTTTTGTCTGCCATTTATTACACTGTTGATTTACTATCTATTTCCCTGACCATTAAGTAGTGTACAATATGTGTTCTTTTTTGTGTGTTCATGTCCTTGTGATGTGTGCGTCTTTGTCAGCTAAAAAACAAAAAAACAACCAAATAAACATCAACAAAAACCATAAAAATTCTATAATCCAAGATGACCGCCACCATATGACGTCATAATATGCTAATTAGATGGGAAAATGTAATCCCTACTTAAACTTTGGGTCATCCTTAATATTTCTCTAATTTACAGAAAGTCTCTATCTTTTATCACTTTTAAGATATAGCCTTTTGAAATTAAGATGTCAAAATCGAACGTTTTAGGAAAAAACCTCTGGCGCCTAAAGGGTTAAATAAGAAAAATAATATTATGAATGATAAGAGGATATTCTCGCCTCTGCTTTTGAACTGTTGCCGTCGGGCCGTCTGTATTTTTTACCCCGTTGTAGATTTAAATGGTCTTTCCTCAAGCAATTACATTTTGGATAACTGATGATGTTCGTCATTCTTTTTTCTTTTTCTTTTTTTTTTTAACTATGCATATTGTGATCTGTGGTGCCTAGGCCTATATATATATATATATATATATATATATATATATATATATATATATATATATATATATATATATATATATATATCACACACGCAAAGTTCTATTGCAGGCTATTGTGAGTCTCCACTTGTTGTATAGGTAGAGATCATTCAGAGTTGAGATTCAATCTTGGCATGTTTAATTTTATTTATTTTTAATTTAATTTTTTTTTTTGCATATTTGAAGTTATATTATGAAAAAAGACCTTAAAAGAAAATTGTGTATTTCATTTTTGTTTCTTCAAAATGACCAGATGCAGCAAGTCAACTCAAAAGTTTTGAATTAGATCTTAAAGAAAGGTCCACTGTTGGATGGTAACGAACGACATATCTTTGGTTGCATTTAAATTGAGCAATATTTCAAACACTGACTTTCTCTGTACATCAACATCCTAGAAACAAAGGAAACAGAAAAATAAGGACATGTCTATTGATTTTTTGTTGTTGTTTTTTTTGTAGAAATGATGTTTTAATTAATAGGCAGCCAATACTATCTGTCACATTATTAATGCCTTTATAATATAATAATAATTACATTATAATTATAACATTGAGTTGTAGATCCCCTCTTGGCATGTTTTTTTAATTTTATTTTTTATAAAAAAAATGCATATTTGAAGTTATATTATGAAAAATATTATATAATATATATATGGTAACCCTTTATAATAAATGCATTTAATTAATCATTAGTTAAGCATTAGTAAACAGTTAAATCATAATTCATAAAGCAGACATTAATAAGCCGTTTATAAATACAGCTTTAAATGCTGTATTATTGATTTAGAAGGATATCTATAATGTGTTTAATAATTGTATTTTCATACTTTATTAATTATCAATTTATCATTTCTAAATGAAGTATAGCATTATTTACAAAGCAGTTATTTAGGAGTTGTCAGTGATTAATAAGATCACTTAGAAAGTGTGAGTAAATGTAGTAGATTCAGGGGGTTATAAAGCATTTAGTAGTGGTCAGTTCACTATTTTGTGAGCAAAAGTGAGGACTAGTTATGCCTAGTAAAGCATTTATAAAGGAGATTTAAAGACTCATTTATCTTCTAAACAGAAAAAGGAAACAAACACAACACAACACAATGATAGAGAACATAGAAATATTAACAGCCTTTAAATCTCCTACATAACTAGCATAACTAGTCCTCACTTTAGATGAGCTCACAAAAAATTGTGATCTGACCTCTACTAAATGCTTTATAACTACCTGAAAACAGTAGAAATACATGTTAATAAAGCATTTATTAACACACTAAGTAACTATTACTATATGTCTGAATAATAAGTGTATGATGTATGAATGTACATTGAATTAGTTTAATCATTTACTCACACTTTCTAAGGGATCTTATGAACCACTGACAACTCCTAAATAACTGCTTTGTAAATGATGCTATACTTCATTTAGAAATGATAAATTGATCATTAATAAAGTATGAAAATACAATTATTAAACACATTATAGATATGCTTTTAAAACAGGAATAAAGCATTTATAACTGCATTTATATACTGCTTATTAGTGTATATTAATGCTTTATAAATGAATTAACTGTTTACTAATGCTTAACTAATGATTAATAGCGTGGAGTTATTATAAAGTGTTACTGAAAGCTCCTGAACTAAGCCGTTAAACAGCAGCTCTACAGTCTCAGAGCCTCTCTAGGACAGCAGCCATTCAGACAATAGAGAAGTGTGAACGACGTGTGTTAATGGGCCACTGCAGTTCCTGCTCCAGCCTACAGGAGCGCTGCTGAGTATGGACTTAAACACACACACACATGTAAGTCCCCACTTGGTCAAAAATGTACAAAATTAACCAGAGCGTGTTTTGGCTGATTTTAACATGTTTTAAAGCATGACCAACAGGGGACTTGAAAAATGTCCCCACTTGGCTCGACGGTCCCCTGTTAGTGAGTGTGTAACGACACCAAGGTCCCCACTTAGATAGATAGACGAGTACACACACACACACACACACACACACACACACACACCACCCGCTCGCTGCCAGTGCAAGCACAAAAGTAGTCCCGGCCCGCGCGTGTAGCCTGTCAGATACACCGCCGCCAATCAAATTACGGCGTTTCTTGTACTGTCGTTGTTTTGGCCGTTGGAATCGATCCAAATAGCAGCGCAAAGATCCAAATAGCAGTTCAAAGGAGCTTGCTAAATATTGGTGGGGACAAATTTGTCATCTCAAAATATTGATTGGGACTAGTACCTAGCGTCCCCCCCTAAACCTACGCCCATGACTTGATGGCACTGGTGATCAAAGAGACTACCAAACAACTTGAGTCAACGAAAGTGGATTTTAAGAAAATGGAGGTTCAACTAGGTGAAATGGTGACAAAAAGCAAGCTCACAGAATTCAAAAAAGATCTTGAACGTCAACGTGCTGAGTTGTCTAAAGAGATCAGAGCGATTAAACGTACAAAGTTTGCAAGAGACAATGCTGACTATCAACATGGAAAGATCTACTTTTGGAAGGACGGAAAGCCAGAGTCTAATACGTCCCATTGGAATCGGGCTGCTACTGCGGGATCTCGTAGGCGCCAACAACTAGGTGATCATAGAACCTGGGCCTCTTCAACCTCATGTGATTCTGATTCTGATCCTGTTGGACGACGGCAAAATCGTTCTACTTTTTTAGGCCGTACCCAGCCCGACAGTCAACGAATGGATCGAAGGATAAATCGATCAAGAAGAGGTGCAGAAGGGGTAAGCGAAAAAGGCTTTTCCCTACCTCCACGGATGACAAGGAGCAACCAGGGGATACGATAATGAACTTCTCAGATAAGTCACTTTCAAGTTCTTGTATGACTGCTCTGAGTAAGGGACTTTCCTTTATTCCTACCACTGAAGCTAATGATTTTGACACCATGATTGACTTTCATAAATTTTTTAGAACCCTGAGACTTCGGGAGTTCTTCGGCACAAATGAACAGTCGTTTCCATCTAATGATGTTTCGCCCGCTACTACACAGGGCAGTGTTACTCTTGAACAGTCTATTACTCGTCTCCCTTTCAAAAGAAAATCTACCTTTATTCCATTTAAGAATAGAAATTCATCTTTAGATACTTACTGTAGACTTGTGGAATATGATGTAAGAAATGTACTTAAGAATAAAAGGCAATATAAAGTCTACAATAACATGTCAAAAATGGAGAGGGATGCTTTACTTGATCTTAGCAAAGACAATACGGTGATAGTGCGTCCTGCAGATAAGGGTGGAGCGATTGTACTTCAACGAGCTTCAGATTATGAAAAAGAAATTCGCAGACAGTTGAATGATCATGCTTTTTATAAATCGTTACCTGCTGATCCTACTAACAAATTAAAAGCGTGCATTGATTCTAAGTTACTGTCACACTTTGAAAACGGTGAGTTTAGTAAAAATGAATATGAATTTCTTAAAGTAGATTTTCCAATTACACCTATACACTTTGCCTAAGGTTCACAAAGGACTAGACACCCCTTTGAAAGGTCGTCCTATTGTGAGCGGTATTGGTAGTCTTACTGAGAACATTTCTTCTTATGTGGATTTTTATATCAAACCATTTGTACCCATGTTGTCATCTTATGTAAGAGATTCTATGGATTTTATTGAATCATTATATGGTGTTGACTTTGCTGTTGATGATGTGCTTCTTGCTACTTTTGATGTTCAGAGTTTATATACCAATATCCCTCATACTGAAGGTTTACTTGCTTTAGAACAATTTTTAACACAAAGATCTGTTGATGTAAAACCTAGTACAGCATGCTTATTGGATTTAGCAAGTACTGTCTTAACTAACAACTTTTTTCGCTTTCAGGACGATTTTTATTTACAAGTTAAAGGTACTGCAATGGGTAGTAAAATGGCCCCTAATTATGCTTGCTTGTACATGGGAGTGTTTGAAAATGAATTTATTTTAAATGAGTCAAATGCTTTTTTCCCTAAGATCTTGCTTTACAAACGGTATATTGATGATATTTTTATGATTATTAAGGCCACACCTGCAGAGATGTTGACATTTTTGAATTACCTTAACTCAAGGACTGAGCATGTGAATTTCACTATGGAATGTGATCCAGTAAGCATTAGTTTTCTTGATGTTCGAGTATATATATGTGACGGGAAACTCCATACCGATCTGTACCGAAAATCAACGGATCGCAATACCATTTTAAGAGGCGATAGTTTCCATCCTAGACCTCTAGTTAAGAGTCTACCTATCAGTCAATTTAAGCGTATGCGTAGAGTTTGTAGCACGGATGAATCTTACACTCATCAATCTAATGATTTAACTAAAAGATTCTTGAATCGTGGTTACCGTATAGAATGGATCGAAAATGCCAAAAAGAAACTCAACGAGACATCTCAAATGCAGTGTTTGCGAACAAAACGTAATAAAACGCAAGTTATTAATGCTCCCATTTGTACGATGAAGTACTCCGCATTGGGTGCGGATTTTCGTAGAATCTTAAATCAACATTGGCATGTGATTTCAAGTGATCCTAAATTATCAGGTGCCTTTAAAAATGGTCCGAAATTAGTCTTTAAACGTCAAAACAATCTTCGTGACTTACTTGTAAAATCTGAATATCCGTCAAGTAAAAAACAAGGTATTCCAACTCTTTCTCCAGGTAATTATCGGTGTGGTAAGTGTGCTCCGTGTGCTTTTACACACAAATGTAAATCGTTTAGTCATCCACGGACTGGTCGTGATATTCCGATACGTGGTACCATTACATGTGCTTCCACTCATGTTATCTATCTAATTCGCTGTCCTTGTGGTTTTGCATACGTGGGTAAAACATTCAGACAATTGCGCACGCGTATTAGTGAGCATCGCAGTAACATTCGAACTGGAGATATGCGCAGTCCTATAGCGTCTCATTTTAGACAAGTAGGCCATAATGTCAGCGTTTTGCAGTACATTGGTATAGAAAAGGTAACAAGACCCTCAAGAGGAGGAGATTATGAGAAGAAATTATTACAGAGGGAGTGTTTTTGGATTTATACCTTAAATACTTTGTCACCTTTAGGGTTGAATGAGGATTTTGATATTAAGCCATTTTTATAGTTTTAATTTTATTATTTTTTATTATTATTATTATTTATTTATTTATTTATTTTTATTATATATATATATATATTTTTTTTATATATGTATGTGTGTATATATGTGTGTATATATGTGTGTATATATATGTATGTATATGTGTATGTATATGTGTATGCATGTGTATGTATATGTGTATATGTATGTGTGTGTATGTATGTTTTTTTTTTGTTTTGTTTTTTGTCACATGAGCTGTATTTGTCACATGACATACATGATTTGTATTTGTCACATGACTTGTATTTGTCACATGATTTCTTGGGTGTGCCTGATTAAGGTGATTACCTGTGTCTATTTAAAGTTGTCTTCAGTATAACATTAACATTGAGCCTGATGAAGACCTGAGGGTCGAAACGTTGCTAAAATAAACTCTTTTGGAGCAGTAATTTTCAGTGTGCGGACTTCACACTTCTTTATTTTAAGTATAAGGGTAACAATGTGTAACATTTTGGGAATAAAGGGGTAACAACCAGGAAAATGAAAAATGTATTTATACTGTAAGTATTTTAGAACTAAGGTATGTAACGAAAACATACACTCACCTAAAGGATTATTAGGAACACCATACTAATACTGTGTTTGACCCCCTTTCGCCTTCAGAACTGCCTTAATTCTACATGGCATTGATTCAACAAGGTGCTGAAAGCATTCTTTAGAAATGTTGGCCCATATTGATAGGATAGCATCTTGCAGTTGATGGAGATTTGTGGGATGCACATCCAGGGCACGAAGCTCCCGTTCCACCACATCCCAAAGATGCTCTATTGGGTTGAGATCTGGTGACTGTGGGGGCCATTTTAGTACAGTGAACTCATTGTCATGTTCAAGAAACTGTAACGGCACTGGCAGGAATGAAGCGGAGAGTGAATCCAATTGCAAGCACTTTAATAAACAAACAAGTAATCCAGGGTACACAACAGAACACTCAGAACAGGAATCGGGAACTCAGGACAGGAACAAAAAGACAACAGCAACCATTACAACATGAAGAACTCACAAGGACTGAACTAAAACACAGGGCTTAAATACAAGGGAACACAAGCTAACAAGATAACAAGGGGGCGTGGTTAAACTGAAACACCTGGGAAGACTAATCAACATAACGGGGAACAGCTGAACATGGGACAAAACACATGGCAGGATCACATGACAAGCAGGGAATTACATGACAGACAAGAACAAGGAACCAGACACAAACCCACACCGTGACAGAAACCAATTTGAAATGATTCGAGCTTTGTAACATGGTGCATTATCCTGCTGGAAGTAGCAATCAGAGGATGGGTACATGGTGGTCATAAAGGGATGGACATGGTCAGAAACAATGCTCAGGTAGGCCGTGGCATTTAAACGATGCCCAATTGGCACTAAGGGGCCTAAAGTGTGCCAAAAAAACATCCCCCACACCATTACACCACCACCACCAGCCTGCACAGTGGTAACAAGGCATGATGGATCCATGTTCTCATTCTGTTTACGCCAAATTCTGACTCTACCATCTGAATGTCTCAACAGAAATCGAGACTCATCAGACCAGGCAACATTTTTCCAGTCTTCAACTGTCCAATTTTGGTGAGCTCGTGCAAATTGTAGCCTCTTTTTCCTATTTGTAGTGGAGATGAGTGGAACCCGGTGGGGTCTTCTGCTGTTGTAGCCCATCCGCCTCAAGGTTGTGCGTGTTGTGGCTTCACAAATGCTTTGCTGCATACCTCGGTTGTAACGAGTGGTTATTTCAGTCAAAGTTGCTCTTCTATCAGCTTGAATCAGTTGGCCCATTCTCCTCTGACCTCTAGCATCAACAAGGCATTTTCGCCCACAGGACTGCCGCATACTGGATGTTTTTCCCTTTTCACACCATTCTTTGTAAACCCTAGAAATGGTTGTGCGTGAAAATCCCAGTAACTGAGCAGATTGTGAAATACTCAGACCGACCCGTCTGGCACCAACAACCATGCCACGCTCAAAATTGCTTAAATCACCTTTCTTTCCCATTCTGACATTCAGTTTGGAGTTCAGGAGATTGTCTTGACCAGGACCACACCCCTAAATGCATTGAAGCAACTGCCATGTGATTGGTTGATTAGATAATTGCATTAATGAGAAATTGAACAGGTGTTCCTAATAATCCTTTAGGTGAGTGTATATTGTGTACCTTTTTGTAATAATAGTGTACCAATGAAATTACAGGGTACATATCTGTGCATTTATACAGTAATTATTTTAACAAAAGTGCACTGAAAATTATTGCAACTTTTGCTTAAATACTGGGGAAATATACTCTTGTTCCATCTAGTTACAGGGTAAGTGTGACATCTGCGGGCTGTAAATTAAAGGGGTGCTTGTTACCCTCTTGTTCCATGTAGTTTAAGGGTAAGTGTGACATTGCGGGCTGTAAATTAAAGTGATGCTTGTTACCCTTTTGTTCCATGTAGTTACAGGGTAAGTACAATAAAAATACAAACACACAATCTAATATCACTGACTCTGAAACCTTTATTTGAAAAACAACTTAATTCAAAACAGATTTACAACACTTCTTATTCGTTTAAAACTTTCTCTTGTTCCTCTTCTTCTTTTTCTTTCTTTCCACTGATGAATCTTAAGAAGAAATCATGTCTCTTGCTATTCTGTATTATGTATTAAAAGAAAATACAGTACACCCAGAAATACATCCCCACCATTTATTCATCTTTTACCCTCATGCCATCTGAGATGTGTACGTACGTCTTTCCTTCTTCAGATTAACACAAATGAAGGTTTTTAGAAAAATAAATCATCTCTGGGAATACATACAATGCAAGGTCATGTGTTCCTATAAGTTGGAGCATCAGACAGCACATACTGCAATGACTACAGTAATCCATACGTAAGTAAATTATGAGAACATTTCTGGTTGTACTGTATTTTCTTTTAATACATAATACAGAATAGCAAGAGACATGGGATACCTTCTTAAAATTCATCAGTGGAAAGATTGTAAAAGGAGAAGAGCAACAAGAGAAGGAAAGCCGCAAAAGAAAGAACAACAAAAGAAGAAAAAATATATATATATATATTTTAGATAAATAATAAGTGTTGTAAGTCTGTTTTAAAATAACTTGTATTTCAAATAAAGGTTTCTGAGTCAGTGATATTAGATTATATGTATGTATTTTTATTGTTACCCTGTAACTTCATGGAACAAGAGGGTAACAAGCATCACTAATTTACAGCCCACAATGTAACACTTACATGAAACAAGAGGGTAACAAGCATTACTTTAATTTACAACCCGCAATGTCACACTTACCCTGTAACTACATGAAACAGGAGGGTAACAAGCATCACTTTAATTTACAGCCTGCAATGTCACACTTACCCTATAACTACATGGAACAAGAGGAAATTCATTAAACCACATTTATCAAAACAACAATTTACATTTACATTTACATTTACATTTAGTCATTTAGCAGACGCTTTTGTTCAAAGCGACTTACAATTTAGGACTAAATTAAGTGAGTCATCGTGAAGGCAAAAACAATGCAAGAAGTGCTCAAAATACGAAGTTCAGACATTGTTCAGAGTAGCATAAGCCCGACAAGGGAGGATTAAAGCGACACTATGTAACTTTTCAACCTTCATAATATATTTCCAAGATCCTTGTGATGGTACATCGACTTACAATAGGTTGAATGACACGTCTGCCATAGCCTGACAGGGTCTGTATCGCTTTTACTGGCACTATGTAACTTCGGTGTTCGGGTAGTAACAAGAGCACAAAAAGAACTACAAAATTCGACTGCTTTACGGCATACGTCACTTCGTCAAATTTGGACGTGAGAGGCCAACCAGCGTTTGTTTTCGGCTTTCGTGCATATGTTTTTGTCATGGGGGTTGTTTACACCTGGCCACTTCATGCATTTTCTCAGATCGGATAGCTATCCGATCGTGAAAAGTCCAGGTTTAAATGCCCTCCGAAACGCATTTGAGACGGATTTGAATCCGATCCCTCAAACCACTTCAGGAGGAGATCTGAGATGCATTCCTGACGAAACTGGACAAGTGTAAATGCATATGGTTTTTGAAACCACATATGTAAATTGTACTCCTCCCAAAAATGCAAAAAAAAAAAACGTGTGAGAGCGTTGTACAGGCTATTATGTTATATCCAGATATGACGACGCGCTGGAACACGCATCACTGCAGATGAGCAACTGCATCAAGCCAACGTGCAAACTATCGCAAATCAAAGTGAAAGTACGGTAAGTCGCAGACGCTTAACACACAATCTTCATCATTAAAAGTAAAGAAACGAAATGATCTTACCAGGGCTGTTACTGCTCTCTCTTATTGCGGTCTTTGATTTTGAAATTTTAGCTGATGATCTATAAAATGCAGCTCATATCTGTTGCTTTCGGTGACGTGCACTCCATTAAATCTGCATATAGCGCGAGAATTGAAGATCGAATTTAAATCCGTTTCGCAAAAATACATTTATGTGACCAGGTGTAAATGGAATCGTTTTGATAAATCAGATAGCTATGCCTCACGAATTAGTTTGCCAGCTGAACTCAGGTGTTGTGAGGTGTATTTATCACGTAGTCCCGACAACGCCGTTTGATGTTGATTCCTGCGATTATCATGAGAACAGCTTTCAATATCTCACATAATTATCATAAATAAGCCTAACGTAGAGGTTGTAAATAGTGTAAACGAGCACAATTTGCAAACCATTATGATAAATTGCAATTTAACTTAATTGATGTTATCTGGCATTTTGTAATGTTTACATTCCAATAAAAACAACACAAATTAAATTATACAGTAGGCCTAGACTATAGACTATTTACTTGTGATTTAGCTGCAATCAAGTAAAAATGTTATAATATAATTTACGACAGTGCAAGTATTCCACAGCGACTCTAGGGGTCGCTGTTTGACAAAAACACAATTTCTACTTAGTGTGGCTTTAAAGGAAAAGGAAATAATAATAATTATTATTATTATTATTTTTTATGAGATTAAGTGCTCACGGAAGAGATGGGTTTTCAGCTGTCTTTTGAATGTTGTCAGGGATTCTGCATTCCGGATAAGGGTGGGGAGAGCATTCCACCAGCATGGAACCGTGAATAAGAATGTTCTGGAAAGTGATTTTGTGGCTCTCTGTGTTGGAACCACGAGACGTCGCTCGTTGACCGATCGTAGGCTTCTGGTAGGGATATAGACTCGTAGGAGTGAGTGAAAGTAGGAGGGAGCTGAGCCTGTGATAGATCTGTAAGCAAGCGTCAATGCCTTGAACTTGATGCGAGCAACGAGTGGTAGCTAGTGCACAGTGAACAGAGGAGTGATGTGGGCTTTGTTGAAGACAAGACGAGCTGCAGCAATTTAATTTTAATTTCTTAATTCTAGGGTTTATGTTTTTTGCCATAGCCACTTTCAGCCTAGATGATGGTCCGTGAGGTGGGATCTGTGGGATGTCTTGGTCAGCTTCATTATGGAGAACATTTGCTCGCATGAGTAGGTGCTTTCGAACATATAGACATGATGCGTGCAGAGTGAAGGCGAAGCTGTGGCATTGATTCAGGGAGGTGCAAACTCAGCTGACTTGCACCGGGTCTTTAGATGAGTATTACATGCAATTTGATGAGTTCCAACTGCAAGTGCTCAGGCACAGTGTCAACATTAACTGCAAATGGATTTGCAGGTCAAGACTGAATTTCTGTCTTTCAAAATCAGCAAATCTCCTGCTGAATTCCACGTTCAGTGTGTTCGATTTGTCGGCATACTTCATTCGGTAACGGGATGGTGACTGTGTCACTGACTGACTGACAAATAGGAAAGCGAGACAGGTTACCTTGGTGCATATTGCCCTCCAACAGACGCAGTTTCATTTGAAACGCCTTCACGGAGTCCCTTCACAGCTCCCTCACTTTGACTGTCCATGCGAGTAAACATGTTTTGTGTTTTAGTTCTTTGACTTTAAGCAGCCGCAGTTCCATTTCCATGCTTCCATATTGATCATGTTTCATTTCGAAATGCCTTCTAAGATTATACTCTTTGAAAACCGCAAGTGACTTTTGACATATGAGACACACTGGCTTTTCTTTGTATTCACAGAATAAATCATTCCCATCTTGGTTGGAATTGTCAGTATCACTCAATTGTCACAATCCACTTTTCTTTTTTAGCCATTGTGCTAGCCACCTTTAAAGTCAGATAGCATTTACATTTTTTTACAGTTATTGGCATATTCTTTGATAAAATTAGCAAGTTGAGTGAAGTGCGACAGCACCACTTGCGTCTTAATGTTGTAATTGTCACAGACGTATCTATAAACAGTGCATGGACCACATTAAATTGATTACCAGAATTTGTTGGCGGGCCTGATTAAAAGTCGTGGGCCTTGTAATTGACACGCGAATTAGGTCCTTTTAAGGTTCTATTTTTTCTCTGAAATGTCAAGTCAAGTCAAGTCAAGTATATTTGTATAGCGCTTTTCACAATACAGATTGTATCAAAGCAGCTTCACAGTATTAAATTAAAATAATACAACAAGGTTTGTTTCTAGTGGAATTTATTGATTGATAAAATTAAATTAAATATCCCCAAAATATCCCCAACTGAGCAAGCCAAAGGCAACAGTGGCAAGGAACCGAAAAACTCCATCAAGTGACCTAATGGTGTCCTAAAACTCCATCAGGTGACCTAATGGAGAAAAAAAACCTTGGGAGAACCCAGGCTCAGTCGGGGGCCAGTTCTCCTCTGGCATTTATGAACTAGAGGCCGGATTGTAGTTTGAACTGTAAGATTAAAAATATTATATGAATGCCTGGCTGAAGAGATGCGACTTTAATCTAGTTTTAAACTGGGAGAGCGAGTCTGAGCAACGAACAGTATCAGGAAGACTATTCCAGAGTTTTGGAGCCAAATGTGAAAATGCTCTCCCTCCTTTGGTGGTTCTGGATATCCTAGGTATGACCAAAAGCCTTGAATTTAGTGATCTTAAAGAGCGCGATGGATTATAGGGCGATAGAAGATCCGTTAAATAGACTGGAGCTAAGCCGTTTAGGGCTTTATAAGTCAGTAGCAATACCTTGTAATTAATACGGAACTTTATAGGTAACCAATGCAGTGATGATAAAATTGGTGTTATATGATCATATTTTCTTGATCTAGTAAGAACTCTAGCGGCGGCATTTTGGACTAACTGTAGCTTGTTTATTGAGGATGCAGGACAACCAGCTAATAAAGCATTACAGTAATCTAGTCTCGAGGTCATGAATGCATGAACTAACTTTTCTGCATCAGAAACTGATAGCATATTACGTAATTAAGCAATGTTTCTAAGGTGGAAAAAGGCTGTTTTTGTAACATGAAATATGATTTTCAAAAGACAGGTTGCAATCGAGTATAACACCCAGGTCTTTTACTGTAGAGGATAAAGTAACATGACATCCTATGATGTTAAAGTTGTATTGTGCGAGGTTTTGTGGGCGTTTTTTTTAACCGATAAGTATTACCTCTGTCTTGTCTGGATTTAATAAAAGAAAATTACGCGTCATCCAATCTTTTATATCTTTAACACACTCTGTCAATTTGGAAAATTTAGCGTTTTCATCCGGCCGTGATGAAATATATATTTGAGTGTCATCAGCATAACAATGGAAAATAATTCCATGTTTCCTTATAATATTTCCAAGTGGCATCATATATATTGAGAATAACAGAGGGCCTAACACAGATCCCTGCGGCACTCCATAGTTTACTGGAGTTATGATAGATTTTTCTCCATTTAAATAGACAAAATGGTAGCGGTCAGATAGGTATGATTTGAACCAGCTTAATGCTTGTCCTTGAACACCAGTATCATTTCGTAGTCGATCTAAGAGTATTGTGTGATCTATAGTATCGAACGCAGCACTAAGATCAAGTAAAACTAGTATTGAGATACAGCCTTGGTCAGAAGCTAAAAGTAAATCATTTGTGATTTTAACGAGCGCAGTTTCAGTGCTATGGTGCGGTATATAAATGTGTCTCTTTAGTTTTCAGTGGCATTGCATAAGATGTAATTTTTACACTAAAGGCGCATAAGTTCTGATATGATTTATTATCCACTTTTTATAAGTGGTAAGTAGAAGAATCTGAGGACTAGGGTTGGGTATTGGTTGGGTTTTATCCGATACCAGTACCTACTCGGTATTTTTCAAACGGTTCCGGTGCTTAAACGGTTCTTAAACCAGTACTTAAGAAAACGAAACTGCACACACTTTATCAAAAAAATAATACCTGTGTGTGTTTTCTGAAAAAGATTTTCTGATTTCTGATTAAATTAAAAATTGTGCCGTTTAAAAGGCTACTGATGTAGCCGAAAACACTTAAGTTAAGATCAAAATTTTGTCTTCTCATATTATTTATATATATATATATATATATATATATATATATATATATATATATATATATATATATATATATTATATTATATTATATTATATTATATTATATTACGTATTATATATTATAGACTTTTACAAAACAGAGAAATATCTGACACTGAGCAGGTTTTGGGTTCGCGCACATACTCATCTGAGACGCGAGCACACACACACACACACACACACACAAACTCGCACATACTCATCTGAGACGCGAGCACACACACACACACACACACACACACACACACACACACACACACACACACACACAAACTCGCGCACATACTCATCTGAGACGCGAGCACGCACACACAAACTCTCCGCGCACATACTCATATAGACGACGCCTCATAAATAGATCGATCTCTGCAACGTATTGAAGCGCGCGTCCGAGTGAAGAAAGTGCGGTGTGCGCGAGCCACAAGAGAAAACACTGTATCTGCGCCACTGATCGCAGCGGCAACGAGCACTTTGATCATTTAAAAAAACACAGTTCAGCGCTAGATCGTCTCTTATTTAACAAACGAACTAAATGAATGCTCTACTGGTTAACTGGAGATGTTTTGTATTGGATCATTCATGCCGCGAGATGTTTTATAGGGGGCGGTGAAAAAAGTCAGGCACCGAAATCAGGCACCGAAAGTTGCGTTCTTATTCGGTCTCGATACTACCGTTTACGTCGGAACCGGTTCTCTATTGGAACCGGGTTTCGGTACCCAACCCTACTGAGGACAGATGCCATACTTTATCTATATCCAATGCAATGCAGTGATATAACTAGCAAATTCTTTGAACTATGACACTGCAAGCAAGAAATTTGCCACTAAAACTGTATCCATAGGATATACATAGGACCATGTTTTGGTCATGCTCTTCACAAATGTGCATGGACCCAGATGATTTCTGCTTGTAGCTGTTACATATTCCCTGTGTGTGTTTGTGGACTTTTATGTTACTTCCTGTCTTGAGTGCCATGTTGTAGTTCTATGTAGTTTTCCCCCTTCGATTAGTCAACCCAGGTGTGTCTTGTTACCTCATTATCTTGTAAAGCTTGTTTTCTCATGTATATATATAGCCCTTGTGTTTCTCTTGTGCTTTGTCAGTCGATGTGGGCTGCAGAGCTTGGTCCACCATGGGTGTCATCTGTTAGCAGCACCCAAGCCACTGGTAGGGATGGGGAAATGAAGCCTCATGAATCACTGAGGCTTTCCCCTGACTATTCTGAGGAAAGATTCAAAGCTTCGAGAGTGTCGAGAACAGCGCCATCTGGTGCTTATTTAAAATAAAGCAGCTAGAAGCCTGTGTTAGAAGCTCTGGCAGATGAAGCAACCACAACACACTCCATAGTTTCAATGTTATGTGTACAAATAAAAGCCTTACATGTTTGTGTTTGATTTGTTCATTAAATAAATTCATTTTCTCTCCTCACAAACCAATCAACCAGACTGAGCCAACAATGATTCGTTAAATAAGATCTGGGGTTCGAGCCTTCTGACACCCAAAGCGAAAGGCGCACGTGATTGGACAGAAAGTGAGGCTTCATTTGTCGTCGATCACGTGACTCTAGTAAACCAATACACACCCCGATACGGGGCTTCACTAGAAATTGTGTCGCATGTGCGATACGCACATCAAAGCTTCAGTGTCATACGTAACATCACTAGCCACTGGACCAGTCTCATGGTGAAGAGGACTCATGTTCAGCTTGGTGTATATGCTGCTGATATCCCGAGGCCGTCGCCAGTCTCAGCGTTCTCAAGCCCGCAGGCCGCTATGGACTCAAGGCCACCGATCTCAGCGTTTTCAAGACCGCCCACCGCTACACTCTCAAGCTCGCCATTTTCAGCGTTCTCTAGCCTGCCGGTCTCAGCGCTTTCTAGCTTGCCGGCTGCTCCGCCGCCTTCCCGGAAGAAGATATTTTGTCTTTTGCTCTCCCTGTGGTGGCTACTGCCATTTTGTGTGTTTGGGCTGCACACACCTCGCCTGTTTCTCCCAAGGCGGCGGCATTCTCTTCTGAACTCTGTGTTCTCTGATTCCCCTGTTACAGCTGCGGGTGCCATTTCTGAACACTCTCTGTCCCCAGATGTCTCTGTTACAGCCATGGGTGCCAATTTTGAACTCTCTGTGTCCCCTGAAGCCCCTGTTACAGCTGCGGGTGCCATTTCTGAACTTTCTGTGTCTCCAGATGTCTCTGTTACGGCCGTGGGTGTAATTTCTGAACTCTGTGTCCCCTGAAGCCCCTGTTACGGCCGCTGGGGCCATTTCTGAACTCTCATGGTTTTAAAAGACTCTTTATTTACCTTGGTGTACCAGCGACAGGAGAGATGGATTAACCACACAAATATATCTACAACTATACTGTTGTGTCTCAGACTGGCCACCTGAGCACTAACCCAGAGGACATTTAAAGTTTGTTACAGACTGTTGATTGTCACCTGGATCAGCATACATGGTGGTGGCCATCTTGATTTGGGTAAAAGACTGGAATGGACTTTTCTCATGCTTTTTATATCTGTGCTGTGTGGCATCATGGGGAGTGGGAGATACCAAGTATGGTGGGAAAGGAGGGGGAATTGTTTGATGTTAATGTGTACTTCCTCTAATTATTGCTGAAGTTTACTTATTGAAGTTTGTATTGTTATTTAAATTTGTGTGGTGAAGGAAATGGAGTTACTTGATCACATAATACTTTTACTTGATATTTATTACATGTTTATGGTCTTTATTACTTCCCCATGTGATATTTGCTGAGAAATGGTTGTACCCAGGTGTATAAATTCTCACATAATGAAGTGATCAAGGGGGGTTAAGACCATAGACATGTATAGAAAGGCTAGATAGCTTACCGGCGCTGAGAGCCAATGGGACCCGACGACGTCACACGGCGGCCATCTTAGGACAGGACCGCTCGTCCAGTTATAACATTAAAGTCTATTGTGCATGTAGTGCTGAAATAACTATATTTTGCTCAATTTTCAACCGATTATCAAACGGCTTGGTGTGTCATAAACGTCAGGGATGCGGCTATTTAACTGCATACTTGTGAAAAATTATAGCCACAAACGGCATCAGCACAAATCATAGCCACGTTAATAAGGTTTGTAATAAACCAAACCGTTTGTAAATCCGTCAAGAATTCAGCAAGTTACGAGCATTTTAGTTGGCGTATGTCACTCACCTTCCGTCCACAGCAGCAGGGAGCAGCAGCGCAGTCTCCTGACCTAAGATGGCCGCCAAGTGACGACACAGCTGACTCCGCCTTGAGCCATCTAGCCTTTCTATACATGTCTATGGTTAAGACTGGCGGTAGTGAATGCTGTATCAGCTGAGTACTCTGATTGAAGTATTAGACCTGATGCAAGGTTATTGTTTTTGTATATTGAAGTTGTTTTTTTTTTGTTTTTGTTTTTTTCATGCTTTGGCACCTGTGAGCACCTTGCACTTTACTGGCTTGGGAGAACTGAAATAAATATAAAAGTGGCATTTAACGTCCTCCATGTGTTATTTTGAAGAACTCTGGATGTCTTTGTGACAATGTCACAAGCTTCAAATCGAAAGATTTTTTGACATGCGCACACTGCACGAATATACAGAGTTTCCCACTGTTTGTGCATACTAACTATTCTCCTACATTGGTTATTTATTTGTTTTAAACAGCACACTTAATATTTATCCATTTCTGGTCATAATTTGGAGTAAATGAGCATATGTTTGTTTTTTTTTGTTTTGTTTTTTTATGCTTTGGCACCTGTGAGTAGGGATGGGGAAATGAAGCCTCATGAATCACTGAGGCTTTCTCCTGACTGTTCCGGGAAAAGATTCAAAGCTTCGAGAGTGTCGAGAACTGGTCGAGAACAGCGCCATCTGGTGGTTATTTAAAATAAAGAAGCCAGAAGCCTGTGTTAGAAGCTCTGGCAGATGAAGCAACCACAACACACTCCATAGTTTCAATGTTATGTGTACAAATAAAAGCCTTACATGTATGTGTTTGATTTGTTCATTAAATAAATTCATTTTCCCATTAAAGTGTGACAATAAAATATAATATAAGCTTATATGATTCAACAAGATTTAATGTAGGCCTTCTCTCTCTCTCTCTCTCTCTCTCTCTCTCTCTCTCTCTCTTGTTACTGATAGTGCTTAACTGTAGGAATGACAGAAAGGTGATAAAGTTTTTAATAATATTTATTATTTTTGGCTGTTGCCATTGCTCTAAATATAAACCCTTCACCAAACACCAACACCCTATCCCCTCTCCCCTAAACCCACCCTAAACCCAAATACCAACACCAAATGACCTAAAATCACCAAAAAATGCAAAGATTTTATAATAACAAAAAGACACAAAACAACAAAAAATAATAGCCTAAGTAGTGAAAAATAAATGTTGCTTATTTAAATGTAATATATTGATTAACTTTCAAAGTACAACACTCTCCTCACAAACACATCAACCAGACTGAGGCAACAATGACTCGTTAAATAAGATCTGGAGTTCGAGCCTTCTGACACCCAAAGCGAAACGCGCACGTGATTTGATAGAAAGTGAGGCTTCGTTTGTCATCGATCACGTGACTCTAGTAAACCGATACACGCCCCGATACGGGGCTTCACTAGAAATTGTGTCGCTTGTGTGATACGCGCATCGAAGCTGCAGTGTCATACGTAACATCACTACCTGTGAGCACCTTGTACTTTACTGGCTTGGGAGAACTTAAATAAATATATAAGTGGCATTTAACGTCCTCCATGTGTTATTTTGAAGAACTCTGGATGTCTTTGTGACAAGTGGTGTCAGAAGTGGGATCGTTATGCCACCCAAGACCAGACAAGACCGAGGTGCGGGCGTAGATGAGCAGTTGGGAATGGATCAGGAGCTGCCCAGCTCTACGGAGTTACAAGAAACAGCGGGCCCGACAGAGGGAAGTGTCTCAGAACTGGCCGGCCTGGTTAAAGTTCTCCTGCAGTCCCAAGCCGCCCGGGATGATCGAATGGAGCAAGTAATGGTGAAGCAAGACCAGCGTTGGCGAAATATGCAGCACCAATTCCAGCAAATACAGCATCAGGTGATCCAGATCCAGGCTGGAGGGGACCACAGAGAAAGTCAGGTGGCGTTTACAGCTGCAAGCCCAGTGCCCATCGGAGAAGGTACGTCATCAGGAAGCATCGAGCCAAGATTACATCCCTTGACAAGAGATGATGACATCGAGCAGTTCTTGACAACCTTTGAAAGGATGGCCACTGCGTGCAGATGGCCTCAGGCCAATTGGGCAATCAGACTGGTTCCCCTGTTAACGGGAAAGGCACGTGGTGCCTATGTAGCCATGGATGGGAATGATGCTGAGGTCTATGATAAAGTCAAGGAGGCGATACTTATGAAATATCAGATTAATGCAGAGATCTACCGGCAAAGGTTTCGCTCATCAGAGATTCTGCCAGACGAGAACCCCCGTGAGCTTTATGTGCGATTGAAAGATCTCTTCTCAAAATGGGTGAAGCCAGAGACGTGTACTATTCAGCAGTTGTCCGAACTTATTATCTTGGAGCAATTTATGCGAATGATAAGCTCTGACATGGCAGTGTGGATTAAGGAGCATGATCCAGCCACAGCAGAAGAAGCAGCCAAGCTTGCAGAGACGTACAGTACCTGGCTGCACGCCAGGAGGCCCAGCACAGCTTTGGAGGTCTAAGTCAAAGATGGCCAAGTAAGTCTGGGGGTGAGGGTGGTCATGGCCAAGGTAAAGTGAGTTTTGTGAGAAAGCAAGGGGATAAAACTAACAAGCAGGAAGTTAGATGTTACTATTGTGGGGAGGTAGGACATACAAAGCCCTGTTGTCCATCTAGGAAGGTAAAGCATTCTGTTTTCTGTTATGTTCCCCGCCCCTACCTGCCCAGGTGTCTGGACAGACACGTCCCACAGACATATTGACGCCGGTACTTGTGAATGGTCAGTCGGCTAAGGCCTTAGTGGATACGGGTAGCACTCAGACATTAGTACATGACAGCTTGGTTCCTGAAGATGAATATATTACCCAAAATTCCATTAAAGTTTGCTGTGTGCATGGAGAAGTTAGGGAGTATCCGACTGCAGAGATTTACCTAACAGTGCAGGGGCAGACTTTTTTGTTGCAGGTGGCCGTTGCGTCCCAGTTACCGCATGAAGTAGTACTAGGGCGAGATCTTCCCATTCTTTGTGATTTGGTGCCCAAAGTTCAGCCTTGTTATGCGGTAACTCGAGCCCAGAGTGCTATAGCCGACTTAAATGAGATGCCTTTTGCTGGTGTTGACTTTGAGATAGCCGTTGAGAAAAGACGCACATCTAAAAAGGAAAGGCGTAAACGTAAGTTTGAGGGTAGTGTGAAAGAGCAGGTTGAGGAGCTACCTTTGCCAGAATGTCCTCTTAATATGACAATCCCTGAGGACATAGCTGAAGTACAGAAAAATTATCCTACTTTGCAAGACTGGTTCCAGAAGGTGTCTGTAGTAGATGGTGTTAGAAAAGAGGTTGGATCGTGTTTGATGGATGAAAAGTACATTGTGAAAAAAGGTATACTCTATCAGGTGAAAGGGGAGGTTGAAGCATTGGTAGTTCCGGAATCAATGCGCCATACAGTTATGTCTTTGGGGCACTCTGTTCCGTGGTCAGGACACTTAGGCAAGCATAAGACGTTAGCAAGGGTTTCAAGTCGGTTCAGTTGGCCAAAAATGTATACGGATATAACAGAGTTCATTCGTACTTGTACAGAGTGTCAAATGACATCGGGAAGGAGAGTTGCACCTGCACATTTGTTACCATTGCCAGTCATTGACACACCCTTTAGTCGCCTGGGAATGGATATAGTGGGGCCCCTGGAAAGAAGTAAGAATGGAAATCGGTATATTCTAGTAATCTGTGATTATTCCACCAAATACCCAGAAGCCTTTCCCCTTAGAAACATCAAAGCTAGACAAGTAGCTAACTGTCTTGTGCAGCTGTTTTCCAGAGTGGGGATTCCTTGCGAAATCTTAACAGATCAGGGTACTAATTTTATGTCCTTGCTGTTAGAACAGGTGTACCAACTGTTGGGAATCAGGGCCATTAAGACCACACCGTACCACCCCCAGACTGACGGCTTGGTTGAACGTTTCAACCAAACCCTCAAAAGCATGCTGCGCAAGTTTGTTTCCAAGTCAGGGTCTGACTGGGACCAATGGTTACCTTATCTGTTGTTTGCTTACAGAGAGGTGCCGCAAGCGTCCACGGGTTTCTCCCCATTTGAACTGTTATATGGCCGGCAGGTGAGAGGACCGTTGGACCTGCTTAAAGAGCAGTGGGAGGGACCCAAGGATGGTATGTGGAGTGTGGTCCAGTACGTGGTCCAAATGAGGGAGCGTCTGGAAGAAATTACATCATTGGCCCAGGAGAACATAAAAAGAGCTCAGCAAACTCAGAAAGTTTGGTATGATAAAAGGGCAAGGGAGAGATCGTTTGAGCCTGGCCAAAAAGTGCTGCTGCTGCTACCCACCAATGAGAACAAGTTGCTAGCTAAGTGGCATGGACCCTACGAGGTTTTGCGGAAAACGGGTAGAGTCACCTACGAGATCTCAATGCCAGAGCGGGGTAAGAAAAAGCAAAACTTCCATATTAATTTGTTGAAAGAATTCCACCACAGGAAGGAGACCGGGGCTGTGCAACTTTTCGTTCGTGTGGTCGGGGAGGAAGAGGAACCAACAGAGCAGTACTTTCCAACCAGCTCCACCCAACAAGCTGTGGATATATCCCATCTAGAGCAACCTCAAAGAGACCAGGTAAAGCAGCTGGTGGATCCCAGGCTGTTTCAGGAGAAGCCTGGGTGTACTTACCTGGTACGACATGATGTCATTCTTAAGGAGGCAACTCCCGCCCGTCAGAAGAGTTATCAGATCCCTGAACGCCTGGTGACAGTGCTTAAGGATGAACTAGATATTATGCTCTCCATGGGTGTGATTGAACCATCCTTTAGTGAGTGGTGTAGCCCCATTGTTCTAGTCCCCAAAAAGGATGGAACCCTTAGATTTTGCATTGACTTCAGACAGTTGAACAGCCTGTCCAAGGTAGACCCTTATCCAATGCCAAGAATTGATGAGTTGGTGGAAAGACTGGGCAGAGCCAAATACCTATCCACTGTGGACTTATGCAAGGGGTACTGGCAGGTCCCTTTAACTGCCAGAGCCAAGGAACTGACAGCTTTTAAAACCCCATTTGGGTTATTCCATTTCAGGGTTATGCCATTTGGCCTGCAGGGGGCGCCAGCGACTTTCCAACGTTTAATGGACCAGATCCTGCAAGGTACCAGAGAGTTTGCTGCAGCATATCTGGATGACGTGGTCATCTTCAGTGAAACCTGGGAAGAACACTGTCAACATCTACGGCAAGTCCTGGGGAGGATTAAGGCAGCCGGTCTTACCATTAACCCAAAGAAGTGTACAATAGCCAAGAGAGAGATCAGCTACTTGGGATTTGTGATTGGAGGAGTCATTCGGCCGCAGCAGGAGAAGATAGAGGCCATCCGAAGGTACCAACCCCCCACAACTAAGAAACAGGTGAGATCTTTCCTGGGCTTGTTGGGATGGTATCGCAGGTTTATACCTAACTTTTCTGCCAGGGCCTCTGTGCTTACAGATCTCACTAGAGCCACAGCGCCCAACAAGGTGGTCTGGACGGAGCAGGGTGAGCGAGCTTTCCAGGACTTACGAGAGGCAGTATGTGGAGACTCTGTTCTGCTTAGCCCAGATTTCCAGAAACCATTCATCCTCCAGACGGATGCCTCTGGAGTCGGACTGGGGGCGGTGTTACTGCAGGAAGTGGATGGAGATCGCAGGCCAGTGGCATTCTTGAGTCGAAAACTTTTCCCTCGAGAAACACGCTATTCGACAGTGGAACAGGAGTGCTTGGCCATTAAATGGGCCACGGATTCACTTCGTTACTACCTGTTGGGGAGACCCTTTGTGTTAGAGACCGACCATCGAGCTCTGCAATGGTTGGAGCGCATGAAAGACTCTAATGCCCGGATTATGAGATGGTCTCTTTCTCTCCAGCCCTACCAGTTCACTGTGAAATACTGCCTGGGAGCTAGGAACAAGGTGGCTGACTTTTTGTCTCGAATCCCAGAGGAGGTAAATACTAAAGTGGGTTCTTCGACCCTGGTTCTTGGAGGGGCAGAGCTTTGACACTTGGGACGACAGTGGTCGTCTGCAGAAGGAGGGAGAAGTGTCACGGAGCTACCCTCATTTCTTTGTGACCCCTTGTTAGCCCTTTCACAAAACACATGAACACATACTTGGTTTTTAAAAGACTCTTTATTTACCTTGGTGTACCAGCGACAGGAGAGATGGATTAACCACACAAATATATCTACAACTATACTGTTGTGTCTCAGACTGGCCACCTGAGCACTAACCCAGAGGACATTTAAAGTTTGTTACAGACTGTTGATTGTCACCTGGATCAGCATACATGGTGGTGGCCATCTTGATTTGGGTAAAAGACTGGAATGGACTTTTCTCATGCTTTTTATATCTGTGCTGTGTGGCATCATGGGGAGTGGGAGATACCAAGTATGGTGGGAAAGGAGGGGGAATTGTTTGATGTTAATGTGTACTTCCTCTAATTATTGCTGAAGTTTACTTATTGAAGTTTGCATTGTTATTTAAATTTGTGTGGTGAAGGAAATGGAGTTACTTGATCACATAATACTTTTACTTGATATTTATTACATGTTTATGGTCTTTATTACTTCCCCATGTGATATTTGCTGAGAAATGGTTGTACCCAGGTGTATAAATTCTCACATAATGAAGTGATCAAGGGGGGTTAAGACTGGTGGTAGTGAATGCTGTATCAGCTGAGTACTCTGATTGAAGTATTAGACCTGATGCAAGGTTATTGTTTTTGTATATTGAAGTTGTTGTTTTTTTGTTTTTTGTTTTTTTCATGCTTTGGCACCTGTGAGCACCTTGCACTTTACTGGCTTGGGAGAACTGAAATAAATATAAAAGTGGCATTTAACGTCCTCCATGTGTTATTTTGAAGAACTCTGGATGTCTTTGTGACAATGTCACAAGCTTCAAATCGAAAGATTTTTTGACATGCGCACACTGCACGAATATACAGAGTTTCCCACTGTTTGTGCATACTAACTATTCTCCTACATTGGTTATTTATTTGTTTTAAACAGTGCTTATATTTATTAAGCAGTAAAAATGCCGCTGCCCGCGCCCAACGTCTGTGGATGAGAATCCGAAACAAGGACTGGTGGGACATTGTCCTGCTCCACTTCACAGATGCTGAGTGAAAGGAGAATTTTAGAATGACGGGACACTCATTTTATGACACTTTATTCAACAGGAAGAACAGCTCGTTTTGCGCGTCATACGTTATTATGCTATTTCAACGTCATTGCACATATGCAGTCCTTTCAGTTTCGGTTTTCAATCCGATCAAGTGTTTACATGTTCTCTCGATCGGATTAGAAAAGGAATAAACCACCCCTTTCAATCGGATCGAATTTTCATCCGGATCAAGCTCAATCGGATCGATTAAGGAGTTTACATGGAGGCTTTTCAGTCCGATTCAACCATCAATCCGATTACTAATAGATTATTTGGTTGCATGTAAACGAAGCCAGTGTCCCCTGACACCTTTGTCGTGGCCATGGAGGCCATTTCTGAACCCTCTTTGTCCCCCGATGGTGCCGTTACCGCCCTAGAGGCCGACTTTGAGTCCCCTGTGCTCTCTGTCAGCACTGTTATGGCCACAGACACTGAATTTGAACTTCCTGTCTGCTCTGACACGACCACAGAGGTTCTCCCTGAACTGTTTGCCTGCCTGGACACAACCACGGAGTTTGCCCTTGAACTTCCTCGCCTTGTTATGGCCATAAGGGCCATCCCTAACCTATCTATGCTCTCCTTTTCTCCTAGTTCTCCAGCTCCACTGTGGTGGTCCTCTACGCCTTGGTGACGTTCAGCCCCACCAGCTACGTCGTGGTGGTAACTAGCACCATCTTCACCGTGGTGGTCAACTCTGCGGTTCTTCAGGCTCCTCTGCTCTGATGTGGTGGTCATCTGCTCCGCCATGGGGATATTTTGCCCCGTCTATTCTGCTGTGGTGCTCTTAAGGGAGGCTCTGTTACATATTCCATGTGTGTGTTTGTGGACTTTTATGTTACGTCCTGTCTTGAGTGCCATGTTTTAGTTGTTTGTACTTTTCCCCCCTTGATTCGTCTACCCAGGTGTGTCTCATTACCTCGTTATCTTGTTAAGCTTGTTTCCCCATGTGTATAGCCCTTGTGTTTAGTTACCCGTGTGCTTTGTTACCGGTGCTTCTCCACTTAGATCATCGCCTCTGCCTGCTCACTCCCAACATGACAGTAGCTATATCTGATATTCTCCTCTTTTTGATCTCTGATATTTATAACCCACTTAAAAAGCTTCAATGGCCCTCTCCAAATTGGCACCCTAAGCTTTCGCAGTCCACAGCTCCGTGACTGGTAGCAGTGTGCTGCTGCGGACTTGGCAGAAGTGTGCATCAAGGACGCACAGCAGCCTCAAACTTAAAATGATTAATGGAACACTGTACGGTCTCATGGACGTAATGAATATGCACATATGATGGCTATTGTAAGTCCACAAGACCACAAGTTCACATGATGTTGGGATTTGGGAAAGGGCCAATGTTGGCTACTTTTTGTTGGTAGCTTGTAGTGCAGCTAACTACTTTTTTTTTCTTTTCTTTTTTTATGGTTGCTGGACTGAAATTTAACTTCTTCATATTATGAATATCTTGTAGCCTGATAATTCAAATACCATCTCAAGACCATACATATGAAAGGAATAAATGACGACAGGCCGTTGAATTATTAGAAAAATAATGCACACCCGAGGTGGTAATGCGGTCACGACGCGAAGTGGAGTGGCCGTTACACCTCGGGTGTGCATTATTTTTCTAATAATTCAACGGCCTGAAGTCAATTATTCCGCTTATACTACAGTTACCACACCTCAAAACATTTTTCAGATTATGTATTTCAAGACGTTTGCAAAGTTTTTGTCATTAAAATGCTCTTGTATGTAGGACTAATTTCTTACGCATCTAATCCCATGCCTCCGTTGCTAATTCCAAAACGTCATTTTAGAGTTAGTAACGGAGGTTTGAGCCGCTGATAGCAGACTAATGCTGGGGACACACGACTAGTTGACACATTCTCTGACTGTTTTCATCGACTGCAGCAGATTTTAAACACCAACTTTGAACACAGACTGAACGCGCTGAACACGCGTTTGGACATGATCAGTCATAAGTATCAAATTACGATTCATTATGCAGTTATTAATGCATTTATTAGAGAGAGATGTTGCAATAATGAGACAGAAAAGCATGTGCGTCAATATTATTATTTATTTATTAATTCAATTCGTTTTAATTAATTCGTTCATTCTTTTTTTCATTATTGACAGATGACAGTAGACTATAGCCAAATAAATGAAACACAAAGCCCTTTTAACAAGTAGGCCTATCAATAATTATTTATTTGTTATATTATCTGCAATAAAAATCCGTGCTGCAGGACTATCCATTTATTTAGCCTATATTCAGTTTAATTTTCTATTGATTATAGATAGGACTATATACTTTATTTATTAAAATTAAACTGCATGTTTCTATTGATTGTGAAGCTAGACATTGAAAATTGCAGATCAAGCGCATGGGGCTAAATGCTTTTTCTTGTTATGAATTGTATCCTATTTTCCGTTATTACAGTTGACTACGCGAAGTGATATGGAACTGTAATGCGGTCAAGACCTGCCTGGAACTACTTTAGCCGTGCGTTTCCCTGAAAATAATGCATACCTTAGAACGTTCGTCAACCAATCAGATTCAAGCATTCAACGGCCCTGTAGTATAATTAATTATAATGCATACTGGATACATTGATAAAAGAGAAATAATCTAATAAAAAAAAAACCAATACTGAAATGATTGATAATCGACCATAATTGTTTTTGGTTTTTTGGACAATAATTTTTCTAAATCTATTAATTAATTGGGTAACACTTTATTTTAAAGTGACATAGTTAGATGTTACTACATGTACTTACTCCGGTAATATTAGTAGATTGTGCATAATTACAAGTAACTATTCATAAACCAAACCCTGACCCTATCTGTAACTCTATAGTAGGTACCAGAGGTGGACGAAGTACACAACTTCCTTACTTGAGTGAAAGTACAGATACTACTGGTCAAATATTACTCCGTTACAAGTAAAAGTTGTAAAGACCTATTTTTACTTAAGTAAAAGTACAGAAGTACTCGTTTTACTTAACCCTCTGAGGTCTGAGCTGTTTTCTGGGCCCTGGAGGTGGTCTGACATGCTCTGACATTTGTGTTTTTTTCTGTTACTAGTGACATTTTCATGGCTAAAGTCTAATTACACTGTATTTAGCACAAACTCTGCTACAATAATATATCAGCAGCATGTATGTAAAAGTTTGTAGTTCTCTTACGAGAGGTCTCTCGTACTGCGTAAGATATCTTACGCTAGGGGAAAATCCTTTTCCGCGAGATATTGAAGCCAAAAATTATCCTTAATTTTGTAATAATGCAAAACGCGTTGCAGCAGCAATGCAGACATAGGCGAGACAGCTCGCGCGCCTATTGGCTGCTCTGCGGCAACTGCAGCAGCCTATCGAGCGAGGCCTGGCGTGACGTCAGACCCAATCAGGGCACTTCGCGCCCGCTGCGTCACGTCCCGCCGAAATGGGCGTGGTCTAGGCCTATAAATATCGCTCGCAGGCAGCTATTATCTGATTTTTCATCCTTCAAGCGAAGCACACGCATCGCTGGAGCTGGATTAGAAGCCGCGCCGTCGAGAGAGAGCACCTTCAGCGGGACGAGTCACTGAAGTCGCTGGCCGCGCCGCCTTCCTGCCTTCCTGCTGCGCTTTCCGGCGCTTATATCCTTCTCTTTTAATTACACTGTATTTCTGTGTGTGTGTGTCGCCGCCGCGACACACATTTCTAAAAGAGCTAGCGTCTTTTTAAAGATGCCTTCCTGCGGCTCGTGCAGAGCCACACTCAGCGACGGGGACCGCCACGTGATCTGCGTTTCCTGCCTGGGTGAGGAACATGCAGCTCTCGCGCTCGCTGACGGCGGATGCCCTCACTGCGAGCTGATGGCAATGGCGACTCTGAGGACTCGCCTAGCCGTCTTCACCGAGACTGCTCCCCCGCCCGCCGCGGCGTCGCGCCGTAAAAAGCGCCGTGCCCAGCGGGCCCCGGAACCCTCCCTCAGCTGCCAAAGCTCGCCGGTTCGCCCGCTTGCTTCCCCGGCTTCTTCTGTTTCGCTTCCTGACGGACAGCGGCCGCCGTCTGCCGCCGCTTCCGTTGATATCGCGGATGAGGAAGCCCTGCTGGGAGAGGATGATTCCTGCTCTATCCTGGCGTCAGGCAGTGAGGATTGGGCGGGCTCTGAGGACCCCGCACCCCCTGCCCGCACATCGTCAGGCAAGAGAGCTTCCATTGAGACGGAACTCATGCGAGTACTCGCACAGGCCGCGGCGAGCCTCGGCCTCGAGTGGTCTTCGCCTGAGCAGCCCGCTCACAACCGGCTGGATGGATTTTTCCTGCCTGGGGAGCGCGCTTCGCCTGTGTCCAGACCGGCGCCCTTTCTTCCTGAGTTACACGAAGAAGTCGCCAAGTCCTGGAGCGCCCCCTATTCTGCTAGAGTGCGTCATGCTGTTTCTTTGGCATTCTCCGCCGTTGACGATGCCAAGAACAAAGGATACCTCTCGCTGCCGCCGGTTGAAGAGGCGATAGCGGCCCACTTATGCCCGCCCTCCGCTGGACGGCGCGCTAAGCCGGCTCTACCCTCTAAAGCTTGCCGCACGACGTCAAGCTTGCTCCACCGCGCTTTCTCCGCCGCCGGGCAAGCTGCGTCAGCGTTGCACACCATGGCAACGCTCCAGATCTTCCAGGCCGATCTCCTCCGTAAGCTGGATGAGGAAGGACCTGACGCGATCTGCGTGCCGGACTTAAGGAGTGCCACGGACCTCGCTCTTCGTGCTACTAAGTCCGCAGCACAAGCCATTGGACGGACTATGGCTTCTCTCACCGTGTCTGAGAGACATCTCTGGCTGACGCTCTCGGAAATGGCCGAGTCCGAACGCACCGCGTTCCTCGACGCCCCGCTTTCCGCCACAGGCCTCTTTGGATCCTCCGTCAAGGATTTCGCGGAGAGATTCGCAGAGGTACAGAAAGCGTCTCAGGCTATGAAGCACTTCCTCCCGAAGCGCTCCAGCTCTGCAGCAGGCCGTGCGAAACCGTCTGCTCAGAGCTCACAGCCACAGCCACCGTCCACTGCCTCCACTTCACAGCGCCGCCAGGCCAGAAGCGCGAGACCGCGCTCCCGCTCATCCGGTCGCCGCCCCGCAGGACGCGGCTCGCGACCTAGGATCACGGTGAAGCCCGAGGCCCCGAAGTCGTCCTAGCACAGCTAGGAAAACGACGGTGTTCCAGTCCCGCTGCGGCCGGACTCACACCAAAGCTATTCGCTCGTCCAGTTCCAGAAAATGTGACTGTTCCAGTGTTTTCTGCAGCCAACAAGTCGGTTCTGTCACCCGCTTGCCTGCACACAAATGCCGTTTTCACGGCTACCCAGATAAATCCCCAAAAGAGTGTATTTTCTGGTGTCCCGGCCACGGCCGATGGTGTTTCATGTGTAGTAAGAATGCCCACTGCCCAGTGCCCATCCCTACACATAAGCACAGCCTGTCACACAGGGCTCGCGCACATAAAACCGACTCAGATCGGTTGCGCTTCAAACATGGTGAACGTGCCCACTACCCAGTGCCCACTAACACCACGTTATGCATGTCTCACGGTTTCTGTAAAAACGAAACCAACGTGCACTCGCCTCACGCAAGCGAACGATGCTTTCGGTGTGATAAATGTGCCCGCTGTCCCGCGCCCACATCCACACATAGACATGACAGTTCCCACGGGAACCGCCCAGCCCTCCCCCTCGCGGTTAACCACCGCAGAGGAGTCGAGCGCGGGCAATCTGCCCGCTGTCATCAGCGCGCCCCATGCCTCAAATGTCACAAGCGACACGCTTGTGTTACAGCACACCGAAGCTTCTCCATCGCTGAGCGAGCGGAGCGCGCTTCGTATTCGACCCCTAGCTATCCATGCAGACGCATGGGCAAAGCTACCCGGGGTTTCGAAGTGGGTGCTGAACATTATAGAAAGAGGCTATTCGCTGCAGTTTCGCAGACGCCCTCGCAGCTATGTGGCGCGCGTCGAGACCACGGTAAAAACAGAAGTAGCACATCTACTTCGAGCCGAAGTGACGAAACTATTGAGCAAAGGGGCCATAGAACCTCTCTCTCAAGATCAGAGCGAGGGAGGGCTATACAGCAGATACTTCCTGGTACCGAAAAAAGACGGGGGTCTCAGACCCATACTAGATCTAAGGCAACTGAACAAAGTGCTTGTGAAGCGACAGTTCAGGATGCTCACGACCAGGCAAATCCTTGTGCAGATTCGCCAAGGAGATTGGTTTGTGTCAATAGATCTGAAAGACGCGTATTTTCAAATACAGATAGCGTCACGTCACAGGCGATATTTGAGATTCGCCTTCGAGGGCCAGGCATATCAGTACACAGTCCTGCCGTTCGGTTTGTCCCTAGCACCCCGTACATTTACGAAGTGCATGGATGCGGCGCTCGCACCCCTCAGAATGAGAGGCATGCGAGTGCTGAACTATTTGGACGATTGGCTGATTCTAGCGCAATCTCGCGCAGTGCTCATAGAACACACGACCATTTTACTCGATCACCTCGAGGATTTGGGTCTGAGTGTCAATTGGGCAAAGAGCTCCCTGTCACCCAGTCAGAAAATATCTTTCCTGGGCACAGAACTGGACTCACTATCCATGATAGCGCGACTATCACAACAGCGCGCGGTAGACATTCGACGCACAGCGAACTCTTTTCGCTGCGGCGCGTCTGTCCCGCTCAAGAAATTTCAGAAGATGCTAGGTCTCATGGCCTCAGCATCGTCAGTGCTCCAGCTGGGTCTGCTCCGCATGCGCCCGCTGCAGTTTTGGCTGAAAGCGCGAGTCCCACGCGAAGCGTGGGCACCCGGTTTGCTTCGCCTCAGGGTCAATCAGAAATGCGTTACAGCTCTGAAACCCTGGAAAGCGAACGACTGGTACCAATCAGGTGTAAGCCTGGGGACTTCCTCGAGGGTGAAAGTGGTGTCCACGGACGCGTCCACCTCGGGATGGGGAGCGCTGCTCAAGGGCAGACCGTTCTTCGGCCAGTGGTCAGAACGGGAGAAGCTCCTGCACATAAACTGCCTCGAAATGCTGGCAGTAGACAACGCGCTGACACGTTTTTGTCCCCAAATAAAAGGTCACCACGTCTTGGTCCGTTCGGACAACATGTCTGTGGTGTCCTACATAAATCGCCAGGGCGGCATTAGATCCGAGAAACTGTACAGGCTGGCAGAACGCCTCCTGGTATGGGCTCAGTGCAACCTGCGCTCGCTCAGAGCAGCGCACGTGCCAGGGATCTTGAATTTATGACCGGACAGACTGTCCAGGAACAATGTTCCGGCAGGCGAATGGTCTCTACACCCACAGACAGTCCAACTGCTGTGGAAGAAATTCGGCAGAGCGGAAGTGGACCTGTTTGCGTCTCAAGAAAACGCTCACTGTCAAGAATTTTTCTCCAAGAGCAGGAGCGCGCTGGCCCATGTGTGGCCCCGCCGCCCGCTCTATGCTTTTCCCCCCGTCTCTCTCCTGCCTCAGGTGATAGAACGGATCAGGGAAGAAGGATGCTCAGTACTGCTGGTAGCACCGTTCTGGAAAAACCAACCTTGGTTCCCAGCCGTGATGCAGTTAGCAAGTACTGCCCCGTGGCCAGTACCAGTGAGGAGAGATCTCCTCTCACAGGCCCGCGGCTCGATCTGGCATCCTCACCCGGAACTATGGTCCCTTCATGTCTGGGCCATCAACGGGTACATGTTGGACTCCCTAAAGGAGTATTAAACACGATCACGCAGGCTAGAGCTCCGTCTACAAGACGACTCTATTCTTCGAAATGGTCAGTGTTTTCGGGCTGGTGCACAGCCCGTGGTGTGTCACCCACAAACTGTGATGTGACGGAGGTGCTTTCCTTCCTACAAGAGCTGTTGGATGGGGGCAGGGCCCCCTCCACGCTCAAAGTTTATGTGGCGGCTATAGCAGCGTTCTCAGAAACAACGCTTGGTCAGTCAATAGGAAGGAACGATTTAGTCACCCGCTTCCTTAGAGGGGCTAAGAGACTGAATCCTCCCAGACCTCCCTCAGTCCCCGTATGGGACCTTTCTACGGTTCTGGAAGCCATGAAAGGTGCGCCATTTGAGCCTTTACAGTCAATCGATTTGAAACACCTGTCTTTCAAAACGGTGTTTTTGCTGGCTCTCGCTTCAGTGAAGCGCATAGGGGATCTGCACGCGCTCTCTGTGAGCGCGGCGTGCATGGAGTTTGGGCCCAATGACTCAAAAGTTATACTCAAACCTAAGCACGGTTATGTTCCAAAATCCCTCAACACACCGTTTAGGGCGCAGATTATCTCTCTGTCAGCCCTACCGGTCCCTGATGAGGAAAGAGACGCGAGCCTCCTTTGCCCAGTCAGGGCATTACGAGCTTATGTGTCTCGCTCGTCTGTTTTCAGACAGACGGAACAGCTCTTTGTTTCGTTTAGCGGACGTTCTAAGGGACTAGCCGCGTCGAAACAGAGCCTATCCAGATGGATAGTTGATGCTATAGCGCTGGCATACGCCTCCAAGGGCATGCAGTGCCCTTTGGGTGTCAGAGCGCACTCCACAAGAGGCATGGCCTCTTCGTGGGCCTGGTCAAGTGGGATTGCCTTGCAAGATATTTGTATGGCGGCAGGCTGGGCCTCCCCGTCTACATTTATAAGGTTTTATAACCTAGAGGTTCCCGCCCTGCAGGCCAGGCTGCTGTCGGTCTAAACTACCAGTATTATCTGACCTGATGCGTTCAGCTCAGAATGCTGCGTTTGCTGAGCACAGCTCAATGTTCGACAGTATAAATCTGGGCAAACTGTGTAAGACCCACATTTTTCCCCATCAGTTCAGGCCGTACCCCGCCCTGTCTGTATGATGAAATTCGCGTCCCATCGACGCTACTTTATGTGGAAAAGTGAGGCTGCACCCCTCCTTCTTCCCGGACTCCCTGTGAGTTCACTGAGTGATTGTGCACTATATGTACCCCGGGCTTTCGCCCTTGGGTCTTTGGTGTCAGATCTCAGCATGCACGGCGTTTTACATTGGGTCCCCTAGCGTAAGATATCTTACGCAGTACGAGAGACCTCTCGTAAGAGAACGTACTCGGTTACTAACGTAACCTCGGTTCTCTCTAGAAGAGGGAACGAGTACTGCGTATCTTGCCGTGCATGCACACGCTCTGGTTGCTTCGATGATGAAAAACCAGATAATAGCTGCCTGCGAGTGATATTTATAGGCCTAGACCACGCCCATTTCGGCGGGACGTGACGCAGCGGGCGCGAAGTGCCCTGATTGGGTCTGACGTCACGCCAGGCCTCGCTCGATAGGCTGCTGCAGTTGCTGCAGAGCAGCCAATAGGCGCGCGAGCTGTCTCGCCTATGTCTGCATTGCTGCTGCAACGCGTTTTGCATTATTACAAAATTAAGGATAATTTTTGGCTTCAATATCTCGCGGAAAAGGATTTTCCCCTAGCGTAAGATATCTTACGCAGTACTCGTTCCCTCTTCTAGAGAGAACCGAGGTTACGTTAGTAACCGAGTACGTTTTGAGATAATGACATTTATGCGTGGTTTGTGAAAATACAAAAAAAAATTCTCACTGAAATAAGGCCATGAAACCCATACTGATTATTTCTTCACAAGACTTTTGAAAATTGTATGACATAGCCTAGAATATTTGCTCCAAAACTATGTGAAAATCACCCTGACTGCTCATTCAGATAAGACAATATATTGATTTAAAATTTCTAAGACGTGTTTTGTGTGACAAAGCCATATGCGAAGGGGCGTGATCATCTCATGAATATGTAAGCTTTTACACCTGAGAAAGACAAAGAAACTCCCCTAACTGCCCTATTAGGAGCGATCAGGCCCTGTCATTCAGAGCAACCTTGCACAAAGAATGAGGAGATTTAAAAAAGAATGGCTTTTAGATTGTTTGGATTTATTTACAACACAACACAATCCAAAAATACAAATGACAAAAGAGCACATTGAAAACAATGATCCAAAGACAGAGACCTTTGTGCCATTCCTAAAAACATACCTTTCATTTCCAAGGTGTTTGATTTTCACTTTACCATGTTCATGTACAGAGACTCATGTGAATGTTGAAGTCAGCAGGACTCAGTTGCATCTGGTCCCTGAAAGAAAGAAAAAAAGAAAAAAACTGTGAACATACTGATATCAAGAGAAACTATAGGGCTGCACGATTTTGGGAATAGATTTTAGATTTTTCTGGTTAAAATTTCTTTTTAAAATTCACAGAATACACACACACACACACGTTTCCAACAATATATAATGAACATGAATATAGGCCTTGTAGGCATAGGCTACGCAGTGCTGCATAAAATAATAATAACAATAAATTAAATCTTCCAAAAGATTTCAAGAACAACTACGCTAGAGAAAAATATATTGATTATCATATGTTACTTCAAATGTTTCCATTCGTTATGATGATATGAAATGAGATAATAGTAAAAACATAAAGCCTAATGTTTGGTGCATTTTTCCTTTCAAACGCAATCGCGCTCCAAAATATGATACATTCAAACCCACAGCGCGCTCCAAAATATGATACTCAAACCCACAGCGCGCTCCAAAATATGATAGCCTACATTCAAACGCGATCGCGCTCCAAAATATTAAACATTATGGTTATACATATCTATGTTTGAGCAGATATCCACAAACAGTATTTAACAGTAAACACGGGTCTAAATAGTATAATATTCACCATATATCTAGCAACAGTTCAACTGCAATGTGAAGTTTATGCAACAATACCATAAACTAATAAGTAAGAATTTCTTACCTTACATCTTTCTTGTCTTCAAATCGCGTTCTTCTTCTTCTGATGTAAATCCAATGTAAGCTCAGACGTGTCTTCCAAACTCGACGAAAAGCAGAGACTTGTGAAGTGTTTTGGTGTTTTGTGTTTGAGGTAACGAGGGCGTTCGCGTTCCATGTGGAGATTTGCATGTGAATCTCTTTTGCGCGAGTGGGCGTGTCGAATTAAAAAATAATTAGCAAGCGTTTGAGATACTGGACATCCTGTTGGTTTTATACAAATTACTTAAACAGAGAATATTTGTTTTCAGTTTGAATCTGATCATTTAAAAGTACACACTTAAATGTGTATAAAGGTGTATGGCTCATAAATGTGTGAGAAGGATTCGCTGAGTTATGTTTCAGTTTATAGACGTGCTCAAGAAAAAAAAGTTCACCGCGACGGAGAGGCAGAACGCACACCCTGTTTATTTTCTTTATTTTACAAAAGCACAATGTTTTGATTTGATTGTAAGTGGACACATACAAAAGTAGAAATATCACAGATTCTTTTTTTATATTTCTTTTTTCTGTATAACCATAAATGACGGAGTAATTTAAGTTTATGTTGCTGCTATGTGAAAAAAATCCAGCAAAACGCGTCGGCGCGTTTCTCGACCTCAGAGGGTTAAGTATCAAAAGTAAAAAGTAAATGTCAATGCATTGTTTTATTATTGTTGCATTGTTGTATGTAATACTTAAAGTACTGTATGCCTCTGAATCTATGCCTGCATACCTACCCTCATATCAATATCACATTTATTTCTAGAACACAGTTCCAGTAGTGGGATTGAATTTGAGATTGAATAAGTGCACTCAATAACGTCCACAATGGTTTCGGACACCCAAATGGCTGTTCCCTCAAATATTGCCCTATTTAAAGTTTTTTGGCTTTTTAGTATGAATATGTAAGTGACAAAATTCACATTTAGAAAACCAAACCCAACGTTGAAAATGAAAATCAGGTTAATGTCAGAATCCAATGTCAGATTGACGTTGATCTCCAACATTGGACAGACGTTGTATTGTGGTTGAAAATGAAAATCGGGTTGACGTCAGAAACCAACATCAGTCGGGTTCTGACGTCAACCCTACTTTTATTTTCAATCAATATCCAACGTCAATCTGATGTCGGGTTCTGATGTCAATCAGATGCAGGGTTCTGACGTAAACCCGACTTTCATTTCCAACCAAAATGCAACCCCTGCAACCAAAATCATCCACTGACTGATGTTACTTTCTACTCAAGGACCTTGACAGAATTGTAGTGGAGTAAAAAGTACGATATTTGTCTTTCAAATGTAGTGAAGTTAAAATGAAAAAGTTTCCAGAAAAAATAATACTCAAGTAAAGTACAGATACTCAAAAAGTGTACTTAAGTACAGTACTCAAGTAAATGTACTTTGTTACTGTCCACCTCTGGTAGGTACATGTAGTAATTACATTGTAGTGATTAAAATTATTAGTACGTCATAAGTAATATAATTAACTACATCAACTTAAAATAAAGTGTATCCATTAATTGATCTGCACATACTATTATCTATTCATCCGCATGATTAATTATTAGATTTATTAATATCTCAATGTATTTCTTAATTTTTTTTAAACTCAAATATGGTCTGAAATCAGCTACCTTCATCACCCCTTACCTTCATCTCCAAATGGACAGCTGCATTTCACACAGCTAAAGCATTCTGGATGCCAGTTTTTGTCCAGCGCAGTCACCATTTTCTGAAAGGTAGAACAATAGGGACAAGTTAAGAATAGAGTCAGATAATACATTAAGCTATGTGAGTTGATACTGATTTACAAATAAGGATGAACAACTTCATACTACACATTTAGGGGGAGTAAAAAACGATGTACTGTATGAGAAAACACTCAACAAATCTGTAATCTTTTCTCTGTGTTCTAATGCTGTATTCCCTTCTTTCTTTTATGGACCACAAAAGGATAATAATAAAAAAAAAAAGTCCTACTCACGCTAATCCATATAATGGCAGTGAATAGTGACCGGCATCAAGCTTTTTAAAAAAGACACAAAAGTATCACAGAATGATCCCATGCAACACGTGTAGTATATTCCAAGTGTTCTGGGGTATACAATATAAAATTTTATGTATAATTTATAAAAAAATTCTAGCGTTGGTCTTTGCACTGTTATGCAACATGTGCGTTTGTGTGACTCTATAAGCGCCACAGTTCACTCTGTCTCACCCAGGAAAAGCACACAAGTTGTGAGAAATCAAAAATACAATGCCTAGAAATCCCCCCAAAAGTATACTTTCTTCAGTGAGTTAAATATCTCCGGACCGGAACTCTTTTTGTCTGATGACAGTCAGAATGAGTTGACAGATATGAACGTGATAACTTCTTATTTCGACGAGCACAATGGATAAATTCACCTCAGAGAAGAAGGTTTATGGATTGTATTTCGTGTCACCAAAAATAGCAGTGCCGTAATGGGAACAGTGGGGAAAACAAATCTTAGGTCACATTAAGATTAGCTGATCCTCTGTCATTTTCATATAATCGCATGAAAAATATTGATATACATTGTCAGAGCTGGATCCTGCGAGGCCCCTGGACATAAGTCTTGGGAGATCCCCCAACACCTTCCTTCCCTATAGTTGCAGACCTTTGTCCTTTAGTGAAGGATAAAAAAAAAGTTAATTATGGCAGTTCTCTCATGACAACTCTCAGAGAGATTGGCATGGTAATGGTAATAGATATGGCAATGTTAATGCATTTGGTCTTGGCGGAACAGATCTGCTATGCCGCTGCTGCTGCTGCAGAGCAAGTACAGAGACTTTCTACTACCAATACATTCACAGACATTGCTGTGAGCATGTAAGACATGCTGCTGCTGCACATGTCACATACATGAAATAACCCCTGCAGCAGATCTATACAGGTGGAGCTGGGGAAGGTGAATGATTTCTGAAAGCGTGCTGTAGACTGCTAACCGCAACACAACCGGTATTTGTTTAAATGTTAAGCCGCAACTCATTGACCACTGATGCAACAGCAACCAATCAGCTGCTCAATATAGATTATGATGTGAACGCTATCAAATGAGTAAGGACCTATCAGCCTGTGCCATCAAGAGTTTCATGCCAGAACTAGGTAATTCTGTCATGACAACTCTTGGAGAGATTGGGTTGGTAATGGTAATAGATATGGAAATATTAATGTTTTAGGTCTTGGTGAAATAGTTTTGCTACGCAGCTGCTATTGCAGAGTAAGAACCGAGACTTGCTAATGCCAATACATTCATGCTGTGAGCATGTACGACATGCTGCTGCTGCACATGTAACGTTCATGAAATGACCGCCCAACAAAGCAGGAGACAAGACATTAGAAAAATGCAGAGCTCTCCCCCACGCAAACATCTTTTCCAGATAGTTAAAGGCTGTACAGCCAATGCCACAGTTTCCCAGCTGCTCTATATTTGAGTTTGGAGCACAGTTGTGCAACAGCTGAAAGAGACTTTATTGCTATACATTTTTAAAGCACTTTTAAAGCACTTAAAACAAGATTATTTTTCTTACCCAATGGACAGATCATTTTGCTTGTTTTAAGCAAAAACTCACTTAATTTTCTAATTTTCTATCTAATTTTACTTATCTAGTAAAAGATCTTGATTTAAGAATTTCTTGAATTTAGAACATCTTGATTTAAGAATTTTTAGATATTTGGACTGGACAACTACCGCTGTTATGGGGGGCAGCGGTTTCCAGCGAGGTGTTAAAAGCTCAGTTGACTCCTGCTGTTTTACAGGACACAAGACATTTTACTTTCCCCCATCAACAAGACACTGCTTTTGATCATTTCAATCATGGGAAACTGTTTGGTAAACTACATGAGTGTGGTGTCCCCTCTTACCTAATCAGGATACTGCAGTTCTGGTACTCTCACCAAACTATGCAAGTTAGGTGGGGGATGAGTTTGTCGACACCCTTCTATGTCTCCAATGGAGTGCGGCAGGGCGGAATTCTGTCTCCGCTGCTATTCAATCTGTACATGGATAATTTATCTAGGGAGCTAAAGGGCTGTAGAACTGGCTGCTTGGTGGGGGATAGTGTCATTAATCATATGCTTTATGCTGATGATTTGGTGGTACTGTCTCCCTCCAGTGCTGGCCTGCAGCAACTTCTTAGAATATGCTCTCAATATGGACTAATGTTTGATATAAAATTTAACTCAATGAAGAGTGTGATACTGATCGCCAGAACCAAGGAGGATATGAAGTGTGTCTATCCTTCTTTCTCATTGGCAGGTGAACCACTAGAGGTTGTAAAGAAAGTTAAATATCTGGGACATGTGATAAGAGATGACCTCTGTGATGATGATGATGTGCAGCGTCAGTGTGGAAAACTGTATGGGCAGGCAAACATGCTGGCACGCAAATTCCACATGTGCACTCCTGATGTTAAAATCTCACTCTTCAAAACCTATTGCACTCCACTGTATACTGCCCACCTGTGGTGTAATTTTAGTGAGTCGAAAATGAAAAAAACTTCAAGTGGCTTATAATGATGCACTGAGAATTGTGCTTAAAATTCCTAGGTGGAGTAGTGCCAGTGAAATGTTTGTGTCTAACAATGTGCCCACTTTTAACGCTGTTTTAAGAAATTGTATGTATAGATTCATGTGCAGACTGACAGGGTCTAAGAATATGATCATTGTGTCCATAGCTGATGTTTCTAAGAGTGACACAAGGCATACATCTGTCTTTTGGAAACATTGGACCTGAAGCCTGTATATGTTTTAATGATGCCTCATCTGCATCATTCTTAAATGTTTTGTATTGTTTTATATTTATATATATATTTGTACTGTGTTGTCTCTATGGACCTCTGTGTCTTGAATAAAGTTGATTGATTGATTGACTGCATCACTCGACGCTGCGTCACCCGATGCTATGTCAAAATTAATACCCCTTTCAGAGAAGTTGGCAGCGTGGAAGCGACTGGGGAAAATCTCAGAGTATCCACTGTATTGTATCCACTGCATCTGACTGACTGCACTGTGTTCTTCCTTTTGATTCTAAACTAAACTGAAATGGCACTGAGAATTGGGTAAGAGAGAAATATAAACCACTTAATTGGGGAAATTGAAAGATGCAAAATAAGATACACCGGTGTTTTGCCAGATGAGAAGTTTTTTCTATGTATCATCTTTTTACTACTTGAATTCATTTTACTCTAATTCATTCCTTTTATAACTGTTTTAATTTCCCTTGCTTTTATTTTGTGCTTATTTTCTATGCAAAGCACTTTGAATTGCCATAGTGTGAAATTTTAATTCCTTTCTATGTAAAGAATTTTGAATAGCTGTTTTTAATTTTCCTTGCTTTTATTTTGTGATTATTTTTATTCATTTTTATGTAAAGCACTTTGAATTGCCATAGTGTATGAAATGTGCTATCTAAATAAACTTGCCTTGCCTTGCCTACTGCCAAACGTGTCTCCTTGGGTCTTGAGGACAATAGAAAAGGCTACAGAATACAGCTTGTGCGCCACCCTGCTGTTGTTTCCACCATTGTGAAACCTAGATCAGGCGCGCTTGTTGGTTCAAGAACTGCAAACTCTGCTGGACAAAGGGGCCATAGAACATGTTCCCCTCTCAGACAGACAGTCAGGTTATTACAGCCGTTATTTTCTGGTTCCCAAAAAAGATGGGGAGTTGTGTCCAATTCTAGACCTTCGCGGTCTGAATCGTTCTCTCAAGAGGTTAAAATTCAAAATGTTGACAATCAAAATTACTGTGTTTCAAATTCAGCACAGAGACTGGTTTGGCACGATCGACCTCAAGGACCTCAAGTTCATGACGTTTGCTATTTTGGGCGGAGCTTACCAATATCGGGTTCTTTCATTGGGCCTAGTATATGTATATGTCCTTGTCACCCCGCACATATACAAAATGCATGGATGCAGCTCTGGCTCCTTTACAACTCCAGTGCATCCGCATTTGAAATTACATAGACGACTAGCTGACATTGGCTTAGTCTCAAGAGCTTGCGTTATGACATCGAGATATCGTCCTGGCTCATCTTCAAACTCTAGGGCTCGATAACAAAAAAAGCGTTCATTCTCCAGCTCAGAACAATGTATCTAGAGTTCGTATGGGACTCGGTCACCAAGCGGGCATGGTTGTCTCCCGCACGTGTCGAGTCCATCAGCCGTTTCAGTTGTGGCTCAGGGGATTTCATCGAAGCCAGGGGATTTCATCCAAGAACCAATCCCCAAAGGCGAATAAGGGTTACGCACCGCGGCCTTCGTATCCTTTCTTTGTGGCTCAGACCCCGGTCCCTTACCTTGGGTCCTACTCTAGATCCGTGCTGTCGTTGCAGGATGCTAACGTCAGATGCTTCCCTGATGGGCTGGGGAGCGGTCTTAGATGGCCATCCAGCTCAAGGGGTGTGGAGAGGCCGTCATCTCGACTGGCACATAAATTGCCTCGAACTGATGGCTGTGTTTCTGGCGCTGAAATACTTCCTCCAGCAGTTAAGAGGCTACCATGTTCTGGTGTGGGGGGACAGCACTGCAGTAGTCGCCTTTATAAATCGCTAGGGCAGACTGCGTTCGCGCCATTTGAACAAACTAGCGTGACAGGTTCTGCTTTGGGCTCAGGACAAGTTCCTGTCCCTCAGGGCGATTTACATTCCTGGAAGCACAAATGTAGGAACAGATCTATTGTCCAGACGGGAGGTCACAGACGGGGATTGGAAGCTTCATCCCGATGTGGTCAGTCAGATCTGGGAAAGATATTACGAAGCAGAGGTGGACCTTTTTGCTTCAAACAGCGCAATGTCCCCTCTACTTTTCACTGACTCCTCCAGCCCCCCTGGGTCTGGATGCCATGGCCCATGCATGGCCCAAGAAGCATCTATATGCGATCCCACCGATCGCCCTGCTCCTGGGAGTCCTGGCGAAGGTCTGTCAACAAGGGTCATGCCTCTTGCTAATAGCGCCTCATTGGCCGACCAGAGTCTGGTTCTCAGAAATAATATATCTCCTCGACGGCTCTCCGTGGGCGATAACGAACAGGAGAGACCTTCTGTCTCAGGCACAGGGGACGATATTCCATCCCCGGCCAGAGCTATGGAATCTTCATGTCTGGCCCCTGAGGGAGACCGGCTGAGAGATGCTGGACTTCCAGCGGATGTGATTGAGACAATTCTGCTAGGGTTCCTTCCACCAGAAGAATGTACCCTTAAGTGGCGCGTCTTTGAAAGGGGGTGTGCAACACATCATGCAGACCCAGAACATTGCCAGATTGTTTCAGTGCTGGAGTTATTGGAAAAGTTGTCAGCAGGCACATATCCTGCTACTCTCAGAGTTTTTGTGGCCCCCATTGTGGCTTGCCACGCTCTGATTGATGAGGTTTTGGAGGGGAGACCCTTTGACTACTCGCTTCATTCATGAAGCCAGGCGACTGAGGCCTCCTGTCAGAGTCAAAGTTCCTTCATGGGACTTAGCCGTGGTCCTTGAGGGGTTAGTCGACAACCCATTTGAACCACTAGAGTCAGCGCTGGTCAATCTTCTGACTCTAAAAATGGTTTTCCTTATGGCTATCTCGTCACTAAAGAGGATTGGGGATTTGCAGGCTCTCTTGGTTTTGCCATCCTGCTTAGACAGGTGAAACTCCACTTACTGTGTCCAGTTCGAGCTCTTCAGATTTACGTCAACTGCACTAGCCAGTGGCGTAAGTCAGAGGAGCTGTTCATTTGTCATGGGGGCCGTAACCGGGGGTGGCCGCCACAAAGCAGACTATGATGCTATCGCCTAAGCCTATGAGGCGCACAGTCAAGCTTCGTCTTCGACCCCTTACGGCATTGGTCGTGGCTTTTGTTCACACAGTGTGCGTTCCGGGACTGATCCCGGTAATGTTACTAGGTCCCCATCCCGGCATTGATCCCGGCATCAATCCCGGGACGTGTTTGCGTTCACACAGAAGGCACTCTAGCAATTTTACAGCAATTTCCCAGGATCAACGCGCTGTGTGAAAGGGGCTTATGACAGACAGAAAATACTATATCACCATGCACAATTATAAATCTCCCACTGTCATTCTCAAACAAGGTGTTCCACTGGGATCAGTTCTCGGCCCATTACTATTTATTATTTACATTTTGCCTCAAATTATTCGCTGCCATGGTTTTCAATACCACTGTTATACCGTTGATATTCAGATATATACTGCTTGCCGACCGGACTCTATTCACCAGACTACATCACTATCATCATGTATTAATGAATTAAAGACCTGGGTAAACTGCAATTTTCTCAGTTTGAATCTGACTAAAACAGAATTCTTAATTACAGGTTCACCATCTGTAACAAAAAAAATATAACTAATACTCCCACACTTGACCTTGAAGCTACATCAATTATTCCATCTGCCACTGTCAAAAACTTGGGTATCACTCTTGACCCTTCACTACCTTCAACGCTTATATTAGTCAACTCTGTAAAGCTGCATTTTTTCAACTCCGCCATATTGCCAAACTCCGTCCCTATGTCAGCCCAAAAGATGCTGAATCGCTGGTACATGCGTTTATCACATCTCGCCTCGACTACTGTAATGTTCTTTTTTATGGACTACCAGCACACTCTATCTCACGTTTGCAATATATTCAAAACTCTGCCGCGAGATTGCTAACTTACACTAAACGATCTGCTCATATCACTCCAATTCTGTTCAACCTCCACTGGCTACCCGTGTCTTCTCGTATTACTTAAAAAATATTCTGCTTACCTTTAAGTCACTCAATGGTTTTGCTCCTTCCTATCTCTCTGACTTACTTTCTCCTTATATTCCCCCTCGACCTCTCCGATCTTCTGGCTTTGAACTCCTCTGTGAGCCGAGATTCCGTCTTTCATCTATGGGTGGCAGGTCTTTCTCCGTTATAGCCCTTAAGCTATGGAACTATCTTCCCCTGGCTCTTAGGACAACAACCACGCTGCATGAATTTAAGTCTAAACTCAAAACCCATTTGTTTAAACAGTATTATCAGTCATAACATGTTTTTCTTAAACATTTTCCATAACTCTGTATTACAAATATAAAGTTTCCTTATGTACCATTAGTCTTTTGCATCTGACCTTTGCTTCAACTGCCCACCTTCTATGCTGTCTGTAAATAGTGTTATAGTGTTGTTTTTTTTGTTTTTGTTTCTGTTTGTATTCCAATTGCAATGCGATATGCAACTGCAATCGCTCATTTCTTGGACTAGGCAAATGTCTATTGTCCATTTATGTATGAACTGATTGTTTGTTCTGTACTTTTATTGTGAAGTGTCCTTGAGCTTGGGAAAGGCGCTGTAAATGAAACATATTATTATTGTTATTACTATTATTATTAGGGCTCATTCTACCAAGGGGGTTGCATCCTCCAGGGCTTTAGCAAGAGGCCATTGCAGCAAGTATGTGATGCTGGTCCTATCCGCATACATTTATCAGATTCTATAGTTTGGATGTTCACATTACTCCGGGCTCTCACGTCCTTGAGTCGGCATCCCAAGCTCATGTCTGAGGCCCTTCCTGTGTTTGTGCGCACACACTACACAACCTTGAGGGGTCCAGACTCTTCCAGTGCAGCAGCGCCGTTGGAATTCTCGTTCCCTATAGACCTTATGTAGCCCCGCCCCTTTTCAGCGCTGCGCTTGTTGTCTTTTGTCTTCCGGTTTGTATTTCCACAGCGATCTTAAGAATTTATGAATGAACTGCCCGTTTTAAAATCTTCCCGGTCTACTGACATATGTTAAGACATCTGCTTTAAAGATTACAATGCTCGTGATAACTTTCGTTAACTCTACAATAAGTAAATCCACTTCACCAGCATTACAAAAATTACTCTTCCACAGCGATGCCATAGAAATATGCAGAGCTACTACCGCTAAAACGGAAGTTCAAAGACAATATTCTAAAGATGGCTGCGCGCATGTTTCTTTGGCGCATAAGGTCTATAGCGCTTTAAATCAAGCGCAGCATTGAGAGTAGCTTTTGAAAGGGAACGTCTCAGGTTACTTGACTGTAACCCTGCTCCCTGAAAAAGTGGGAACGAGATGCTGTGCTTCATTGCCGCACTGAGGGCCCTGTGCACTGTTCAGGACGTTCTTCAGAAAAAACGACCTGATGAGCACACCTGTCACACATCTATTTATAGCCTCTGACGTGCACATTCCGATTACATCATCATCAGAGGTTATTTAAACCCAAATTCTTTGGTGTGTTTACCACATGTGTTCACAAACCGGTCAAACAAAGACGTTCTTCCCCATAATACGTTTTTATGTAGGTAATATTTGTTTTCCCTTAACTCACAAAACAGATCAATAAGAGCATTATTTCAAAGAAACATTGTGCCTTTGCCTTATATTTACTCATAATGGAATCGTTTGACGGACAATATTGTTTGGAAAAAGGTTTGGCTTATACCTAAACAATAATTCATTACAAACAAAGTCCAAGAGGTATTATTTAAAATTATACATAGTATTTACCCAGCGAAACATTACTTTGTCAAATTCAAAGGAGATATTGATTTTAATTGCACTTTTTGTGATGGTTGCCCTGAAACGGTGGTTCATTTGTTTAGGCACTGCACATAAGACCATTTTGGCAAAATGTTTGTGATTTTATTACAAAGAATATTGATGGTCAATTTGTGTTGTTATGGAAACATTTATTAGTTGGTCTTTTGGAGAACTGTAGAGACAAGCGCAGTCAGGTTTATATAATACATTTTCTTTATTATTTAAAATTCCATGTTCACAAATGTAAGTTTCACTGTAAAAAAAACCAAAACAAAAAACTGTTTTATATATTTCAAGAAATAAATGGAACATTATATTGACTCAATTATTTTTTTTATAAAACAAAAAGCAGTTAAAACTTTAAAATGTGTAACGTTTCAATATCTTTATTTAGATCTACAATAAGCCCCCTCTAGTGTGCAATTGTTTGTTACATTTATGTCTGTTCTTGTATTTTCAAATATCTGTAAAATTATTTTCTGTTAATAATAATAAATAAAAAAACATCTCACTAGTAAAGTTTTGATGGATGAAGATTGCAATCAAGGTGAAGACGATTGCGGAGACGTACAGGAGTTGTACAGTAAGCACACGCATGTTCACAAATGTAAGTTTCACTGTATAAAAAACCAAAACAAAAAACTGTTTTATATATTTCAAGAAATAAATGGAACATTATATTGACTCAATTAATTTTTTTATAAAACAAAAAGCAGTTAAAACTTTAAAATGTGTAACGTTTCAATATCTTTATTTAGATCTACAATAAGCCCCCTCTAGTGTGCAATTGTTTGTTACATTTATGTCTGTTCTTGTATTTTCAAATATCTGTAAAATAATTTTCTGTTAATAATAATAAATAAAAAAAACATCTCACTAGTAAAGTTTTGATGGATGAAGATTGCAATCAAGGTGAAGACGATTGCGGAGACGTACAGGAGTTGTACAGTAAGCACACGCGAGTCTGTTATATTGATTGTATTCTGAATGGATCCGTGTACTGTAGTAGGTATATGCAGTCAGGTTTTTTTTTTTTGGCATCTCCATGTGGTCCTGTTCGGTATTGCAACTTGACTTGTCTAAAATGTAAACAAGCTCTTTGCTGTTGCACTGTACACATAAACTATACATTTATGAATTTCATGGACTCCTTATTTGATTTGTTTTGTTTTTTTATGTCCTTTTGGAATGTCCTTTTTTGGAAAAACACTTAAATTTACCACGAAAAAAGCTTGCAGAAATCAGTTTTGTGAGAATCACCTTTCAATCTGATGGTTTACTTTGCTGGATATAGCAAGTATTAAACAAGATAAATTATTATATATTTTTTCACAAGTCATTCATAAGCTCCTTCATCACAGAGCTCAGGACAGGATTTCGTGTTGTCTCTGCTCTCCAGTCAAATGAGAATTGCTAAGCTAGCATTAAAATAAATTTTAGGAGTTGGCATGTTATTATTATCCTTGATCTGAAGTGAAGGTAAAAAGATTTGGCTTACTGTCCATAATTGAGGGCTGGAGATCAAGATGCAACCCAAGTACCCCCTGGATTTACTTAAGTAATATTTACAATAACTAGGGCCCTGTTTATACCTGGTATTAAGATGTGTTTTGGACGATCGGATCACAAGTGGGCGACGCTAAATACAGGTGGAAAAGAGTAAAAAGTTTTGAGCTTGTCCACTTTCGACCACGTATTCAAAAACGCATTCGACCGGATTGCTTTCGCAGTGGAAACGCTCATGTGGTTGACTGCATTCGAACAGCCACTAAAGACCGCCTATTGAACTGCGTATTCATTGTGGGACGTGTTATTGGGAAACGCGCTTGTCAGATGGCATTTAAACTTGACTGAAACAAAGGGACCCAAAGACGCTCCCCTCGAAGTAATCAGGACAGAAGCGGTCGAAAGTAGACAAACGAGACAAATTAAAATGCCAGGTTTAAATGGATATGTCTCCCTTGTCCACTTGTGATCCATTCGACCAAAACATATCTTAATACCAGGTGGAAACAGGGGCTAAATGTAAGGAAGAGTTGGGGTGGAGGAGGAACTGGGTTGCCGGAAAAATTGTTGCAAGAGTTTAGATACATGCTTGCTCTAGCATTGTGATTTGTTGGATTAAATGAACATGCTCCTAAAGAACTTATAGCTCCATTCTTAAAATGATGTTTCATAAACAAAGTGTAGCAACAATGACAACGACATCCTGCCAGATGGGTTCTGCATCAAGTGAATCATGGGGTTATCAAACAGACCCCCTCCTCAAAATCAACAAACCGCACCACGCGGTGAGCTTCAAACAAATACAAATCACACATCGGCTCCAGCTAGTCGCAACAAATGGTCGTTTCGCGACACTTTATGGCCCTTTTGAGGGTAAACTAGACACATGACACCACATCCCCCAGCCTTGCAAAGTTTCTGCATTCCAAGCCCCCATTTCTCTCTATGTGCAAAGAGATAACGAAACTCTATGCGACATTCCAGACTGAGAAGTCACCACACATAAACGCACAAATGTCCTTTGTATGAAACTCAGATGTTCTGAATTAGCGAATCATGATTTTCATACACAACCTCTTTTGTCAGAGGAGAAGACAAGAGCTTCTGTTTTGACCACCTTAGGGTTAATTCCCTAGTGCTGAAACCTCCCGCAGCACCGCGTGACTTTACACACACACACACACACACACACACACACACACACACACACACACACACACACACACACACACACACACACACACACACACACACACACACGTGTGGACTTTGAAACGGACATGTCCACACATACGATCCAATAGCAATGTTTTTGATATGTATTTTTATGTGTGTATAATTGGCCAGATAATGTCTGAGGTATCTATGCAACGTTATTATGTTAATCAAAATCACTATGCTAGTGATTATGAGGAAATTATGTAACCCTGTATTTCTTTCATGCAAAAACGTCATTTGAGGTGTCAATGTAATGGGAAAAACATGTCGGAGTCGAATCTTGACTGCAAAGTACAATAATATGCATTTATTCCAGGAAATACCATATTTCTAAATATGAATGTTGTTTTCGATTTCTCACATGACAGTCAAAGTGGGGGTTTCTTCACAAACAAAGAAACCTCTTCCCGCTTCAGATCAGAAGATCCGATTCGTCCTCCACGCAAAAGGAGGCGTACACGGGACACTGTTAAAAGTCCGAACCTTCAGTTTAAACTCTCTCTCAACTCTCTCAACTCTTCCTCTCTTCTGACCTTCTCCTCCACGCGCAGCGCTTCTCCTCCCAACGCAACCAGCTGGACAGGCCTTGCCTTCTCCTCTGGGACGCATGCCCGCGTCATGTAGAAGCTGCCGTTCTTTTGCAACTAAGTTCCTACACGCCTTTCCCCGCCACAAGGGAAATGATCTGAACTTTCTCGGTAACGTTAAATTCAAGTGAGCCTTTACATCGTCTTGCGAAACGACCCAGAAGACGAAGCTAGACGCAAACCAGCCGGCACCACACTGAAAGAGCACAGAATCTTGCAAGTAACGTTATCTCTCTCTAAAAGCTGATTTCAGGTGTCCAGCTCTTAGGTCTGTGAATTAAGTTACCCTCTATCTCTTCTCTCTATTTCTTTCTGTCTTTCTTTCTTTCTTTCATTTCATTTCATTTATTCTGACCACGCGATGTTTTAAGTTTTTGTTTGGTTAAATGTTGTCTGTTTTACTGTTTGCATTTTTACGTACGTTTATATTGTAGCTCATATAATCTCTCTAGTGTACATTTATTAAAAATCCATTTATACTTTAACCCCCTGAGGTCTACGGTATCGCCGGCGATACCAGCTCGCTTTTTTTTTATTAGTGTAAAAGAAACTCATAAATACTCTGTTGACTTTGATTTTCCATAGGAGTTTCATACATCAATCGATTCTGTTAAATGTGTATTATTTTTGTGTATACTCACAATAAAATCAAAGTGTTGTGCTTTTTGCCAAATAAAGAAAAATAAACACGAAGCGAGTTCTGCCTTCTCTCTGCCAGTGTAGTCCATTCTGAAACGCGTCCGAAAATTAACAATAACTCTGCGAATACTCAGTCAAACAGACATACAGACACACAGGAATGAAGCTTGAATTCTCTTCTTTTAAATGAAGTAATTTATATAAAAAACAAATATTCTCATCTTGTGAAATCTGTATTAAAAGAGAGCGTTTCCAGTCGAGCTTATCTCAGCTCATTACGTTATAATCGGCCCCGCCCACGGAGAGCGCGCGCTATTCAAACGCAAATGGCTGAGGCAATCCTGTGAACGCCCCCATCAGCTCGAGAAAACACACAAGTTTATTTAGATCATTACTTGTTTACACCGTCTTGCAGCGCTGTGAGGAATAATACTAATGGAAAATGTCCCTCAGAAGTGCGGGTATATCGAGGAGCGAGCTGAGGAATACTAGTAAGTTTTTTCCTTCTCACGTGAATTTCTTCACGTGGGTTTCTGTTTATGAATGAATAAACGGCAGAGATGTGCGCTGTTTACCACAGCTGGCAAAGACAGTTTAAATTTAAATCGCGTGTGTGAATGAATGATGATGTTTTAGCAAACTGCATTGCTATACTGAGATAAGTAAACATCGACTGAATGTTGAAATAAAATGTAGGCTATTTGTATAAGCAATGTATTAAACTGCAAATTAACAATATGCCCTAATATTTCATGAAAACAACGTTACAGTCAGACGAAATATGAAAGACAACATTTTGTTGACTAGATTTGGGTACAGTTTTTACTGTAGAATATACTGCCACATCAAATAAGCTTTTGTTTAGCAATTTCTATATATAAAATACTATTTTTGTCAAAAATAAAGTCATCAACTAAGATGTTAGCTGTTCCAATGTTGGTTATATTCAAACTAATGAATACATAGATAAAATGTAGGCCTATAATCATTTTTTTTTTACAAAGAAAGAGTACACTTGAAATATTGTTGAAATTGTAATTATTGTTGTAATTGTAACCGTTTTAATAAAATAGCAAAACATATTTACAAGATAGATGTAAGCAAAATCTTAAATGGTCAATATAAGTCTTCTTCTAAATATATCTTTTGTCCTTGCATTGTGGCTCAGTCAGTGTCACACCTGAATGAATGGCTAATTATGCAGAGTGGGTGTATTCTAAGGTGTAAACCACTCCTCGTTCACGCCCCCTCGCATATTGGCTTTCCAAGCAAAACCTGTTTTACTAGCCTAGAAATCTAGACGCACCCTAGCGGCAGCAAAATGTATTTCGCAGCCAGGTGGGTCTAGCAACTCTCAATAGACCTTCTAGCTGCAAAAACCTAAATTGGGTCAGGCCAATCACGTCGTGTATAGAGTAGGCGGGGGCGGGCTTAACATATGACGACAGAGTTGCGACGGCTGCCACTTGAAAACAGAATGACGGCAGTTGCTGATGGAGAACAACGTCTTTCGAATCGGCTTTGGCCGCGACTCTGGAGGACTTGGAGTTAAGTTTTTCTTTGAGAAAAGAGCAAAGAACGGCACTTAAGTCATTCTTAAAAAAAGGAAGATGTGTTCGTCGTTTTGCCAGCCAGATATGGCAAAAGTTGAATCTATCAACTAAGCTCCGCTGTTGGGAAAACGCTCTGGTTGGTTGAAGCGCTGTCCTATTGCGTGCAGAGGGAATTTGAAAGACAGGCGTTTATCCCGCCCCTCGGAGTGAGCGTGTCTATGGTGAGTTTCCAGACTTAACATCTTGATGTAGGTCTGGCTTGCCAGGCTACTGTTTTACATCAATTTAAATCAATGTATGGTTTTATGTGAACGATAAAGCAAGACTATTTTCACATAATTTTGAAGAAAAAACTATAGGCGACGACATCCATTAGTCAAAAGTCTTATTGCCACATATTTAGTATGTGTTTTGTGGCCTTATTTCAAAAACTTTAATTTTTAGTTTTTTCGATAACCACGCATAAACATTATTCTCTCAAAAATGAAAACATGTACATACATGTGGCTCACATATTATTGTAGTCCTGTTTGTGCTATATAGAGTGAATTTACACCTTTGCCATTAATATGTTTATAAGCAACTGAAAAAAGCACAAATGTCAGAGCATGTCAGAACACCCCCAGGGCCCAAAAAAATCCTCAGACTCCAGAGGGTTAAATGTCTCTGTGTTTGAAAACCCACCTTGTAAGTCAATGAAATCAAAAGATCTAAGCTACAAGCTCGATATTGACTACCTTGAGTAGTTTTAATTCATAAACTCAGGAAGTTTTATGTTCGTGGCCAGAAGATAAACTTTCTTGGAGTTTGTAAACAGGGATACTCCTTCTTAACTGATAATCTTACATTTATTCGCTGGACGAATGACTGATGACGAGACCAGTTACAGAACGAGGTATTTCCGAAAATTGATAAAGTAATGTATATGCGATTTATGAATTATGACCATGAGTTATGATTAGTAATATTTCCCAAATTCCCTATATTCTTGAGCTAATTCGCATTGACCCAGAGTCGTTTACGTTACAAAAGTTAGGGAGAAGCACGTTCAAATAATCAATCCAATCAACTTGTCATCAAACAATTACCATGTCTACCCTATCAGCATGAGAGGAAGCATATATATATATATATATATATATATATATATATATATATATATATATAAATATATATATTCACTCTGTCAGCTCGCCTAACATTCCTTGACAGTTTTCAGCATCCCTCCACCAACCCGACTCCTCACTCTTGGCTTATTCTTTCACAGCCAGGAATACGGGGGGAGTACTCTGGGTTCGGGCCGAATACCGAGCCCGGAGCCCTCTCCTTGGACAGCACGCCAAATACGCATTTATTCTATCTGACTTATTTGTAAGTGTGAACTCGTGAATATAACACTGAAATGTATACCTACATTGAGTATGGGCTTGTTGCATTGTGCGCAGTGAGGTGAGTACAGGGTGAAGTAGTCGGGCTCACAGTATGGTCGACCGTCTTTCTCAAAGAAATTACAATTGCCAAGCTCACACTCACACTCAGAGCAAACAAAATGCTCCGGATGCCAAACACGTCCCAGAGCTGTTACCACCTAAGAGATATAAGAAGAAGATGCATTTTTTAAATAACAATCGTTATTTAAATGAGAAGTGCACATAAACACAGTAAAACATTGACCATCCACTTTTTTGTTGTATCTCATTCACTTTTCTCCAGGCATTAAAACAAAATTCAATAAAGAGTTCTAAGCCATGAATCATACCAACTAGCTCAAAGATGAAATGCAAACATTACAAACTATTTGAAGCAAATTTATGAAAACTGGAAAAAATAGGTATAAGAAAACTAAGTAAAGTCAATTACAATAAACGTAAAATACCATATATTTGTTTGTCACATTCAGTGTGGGCGTGGGGTCACTGCCGAGCTATTTTGGGAGCATTTCTTTTTTCATGGTTACAGTGACTTTGCTGACTAGTGGATCTCTCTTTGAGATTAATGGTCTAGTGTATGTAATTTAATTTACTTGCTTCAATGTAATTTAATGTAAACCATTAAACTTAACAACCAAAGATAATGACAGGTCTGTCTTTAAAATGTTTTTAAAAATCTGTTTTTCTATGGAGAAAATAAATGATACTTTAACTTACAGACCTAAGTAAATACTTTGATAGTACCTCCAATAAGAAAACATTGAAACATTAAAAACAAATTATGGCTATTGACCACAACTACTACTGATTAGTTAAACTACTGATTAATTCAGGATTTATTAAAGAATTTTACCTGTCCTACAATTGGTTTCTGACAAGTGGAACAGTTTCCCTTAGAGGAGGTAGGCACTCCCTGTCTGCTCAGATCTGATTGGAGGAGACCCAACATACTGTCCAATGAGCCTCCAGAGGATGCAGGGGGTCGAGAAGCTGTTTGCTGTGGAGATGCTGCCACAGTTACTGCTGGCTGATACAAAAAAAACAAAAACAAAAAAAACTCAATTACATAAAGAATATTAATATTTTTAAGTAAAGGTGAAGTGTAAATAAACTCTCCTAAAGCTTGATTTACGCTGCATGTCCACTGGCGTAGAATCAGTACAGCAAAGTGAGCATTTTCAATTAATTTCTATGGGAGTTGAGTTTCACGCTCACGTGGTGAATTGTGGGACTGACAGTGGATCGGAGAAAGCACTGAGAGCAGTAAAAAGTGTAAGAGTGTAAAAAGGTTTTACACACAAAAAATTCCTACACACAAACACAGCCCGTCACACAGGGCTCGCGCACATGAAATCGACCCAGGTCGATTGCGCATTAAACGTGGTAAATGTGCCCACTGCCCAGTGCCCACAAACACTACGTTCCGCATATCTCAAGGTTTCTGTAAAAACAAAACCAACGTGCATTCGCTCTGCTCAGGCGGACAATGCTCTCAGTGTTGTAAATGTGCCCGCTATCCCGCGCCCACATTCACACATAGACATGACAGGTCCTACGGGACTCGCCCAGCCCTCCCCTCTCGGTTGACCACCGCAAAGGAGTCGAGCGCGGGCAATCTGCCCGCTGTTATCAGCGCGCCCCCTGCCTCGAAGCGCGACGCTTATGTTACAGCACACCGAAGCCCCTCTGTCGCTGAGCGACCAGAGCGCGCTCCGCATTCAGCCCCTAGCCATTCGTGCAGATGCATGGGCAAGGCTACCCGGGGGTTTTGAAGTGGGTGCTAGACATTATAGAAAGAGGCTATTCGCTACAGTTTCGCCGACGCCCTCGCCGCTATGTGACGCGCGTCGAAGCTACGGTAAAAACAGAAGAAGCACCACCTACTTCGAGCCGAAATTTTGAAACTGTTGAGCAAAGGGGCCATAGAGCCTTTATCTCAAGCTCAGAGTGAAGGAGGGCTATACAGCAGATACTTCCTGGTACTGAAAAAAGACGGGGGTCTCAGACCCATACTAGATCTAAGGCAACTGAACAGAGTGCTTGCGAAGCAACAGTTCAGAATGCTCACGACCAGAAAAACCCTCACGCACATTCGTCGAGGAGATTGGTTTGTGTCAATAGATCTGAAAGACGCATATTTTCAAATACAAATAGCGTCACGTCACAGGCGACGTTTGAGATTCGCCTTCGAGGGCCAGGCATATCAGTGCTCAGTCCTACCGTTCGGCTTGTCTCTAGCCGCTCGCACCCCTCAGACTACAGGGCATGCGAGTATTGAACTACTTGGACGATTGGCTGATTCTAGCTCAATCTCACTCGGTGCTCATAGAGCACAGGACCATTTTGCTCGATCACCTCGAGAATCTGGGTCAATTGGGCGAAGAGTTCTCTGTCTCCCAGACAGATAATATCTTTTCTGGGCACAGAACTGGACTCGCTGTCTATAATAGCGCGACTGTCACCAGAGCGCGTACTAGACATTCAGCGCGCAGCGAGCTCTTTCCGCTGCGGCGCATCTGTCCCGCTCAAGAAATTTCAGAGGATGCTAGGTCTCATGGCCTCAGCATCATCAGTACTTCAGCTGGGCTTGCTTCGCATGCGCCCGCTACAGTTCTGGCTGAAAGCGCGAGTACCGCGCCGAGCGTGGGCTTCCGGTCTGCTTCGTCTCAAGGTCAATCAGAAATGCATCGCAGCTCTGAAACCTTGGAAAGCAAACGACTTGTACCAATCAGGTGTTAGCCTTCGGGACTTCCTCGAGTGTGAAGGTAGTGTCTACGGACGCCTCCACCTTGGGATGGGGAGCACTGCTCAAGGGCAGACCGTTCTTCGGCCAATGGTCAGAACGGGAGAAGCTTCTACACATAAACTGCCTCGAAATGTTGGCAGTAGACAACGCACTGACGCGTTTTTGTCCCTAAATACGAGGACACCACGTCCTGGTCCGCTCGGACAACATGTCAGTGGTGTCCTACATAAATCGCCAGGGCGGCCTCAGGTCCGGAAACCTGCACAGGCTGACAGAACGCCTCCTGGTGTGGGCTCAGCGCAACCTGCTCTCGCCGAGAGCAGCGCATGTGCCAGGGCTCCTGAACGTAGGACCGGACAGACTGTCCAGAAACAATGTTCCGACAGGCGAATGGCCTCTACACCCACAGACAGTCCAGCTGCTGTGGAAGAAATTCGGCAGAGCGGAAGTAGACCTGTTCGCGTCTCAAGAAAACGCTCACTGTCTGGAATTTTTCTCCAAGAGCAGGGACGCGCTGGCTCACGTATGGCCCCGCCGCCCGCTCTATGCCTTTCCTCCCGTCTTTCTCCTGCCTCAGGTGATAGAACGGATCAGAGAAGGATGCTCAGTGCTACTCGTAGCGCCGTTCTGGAAAAACCAACCCTGGTTCCCAGTTCTGATGCAGCTAGCAAGCACTGCCCCATGGCCAGTGCCAGTGAGGAGGGACCTCCTCTCTCAGGCCAAGGGCTCGTTTTGGCATCCGCGCCCAGAGCTGTGGTCCCTTCATGTTTGGGCCATCAACGGGTACCCGCTGACCTCCCCAAGCGGAGTGTTAAACACGATCACGCAGGCTAGAGCTCCGTCTATGCGACGTCTCTATTCCTCGAAATGGTCAGTGTTCTCCAGCTGGTGCACAGCTCGTGGCGTGTCGCCCCTAGACTGTGGGGTGACGGAGGTTCTCTCCTTCCTACAAGAGCTGTTGGACAAGGGCAGGACCCCTTCCACGCTCAAAGTGTATGTGGCGGCCATAGCAGCGTTCTCAAAAACAACGCTGGGTCAGTCAGTAGGAAGGAACGATTTAGTCATCGTCTTCCTTAGAGGAGCTAAGAGACTGAATCCTCCCAGACCTCCCTCAGTCCCTGTATGGAACCTTTCTACAGTGCTGGAAGCCATGAAAGGTGACCCATTCGAGCCTTTACAGACGATTGATCTTAAACACCTGTCTTTCAAGACAGTGTTTCTTCTGGCTCTCGCTTCAGTGAAGTGCACAGGGGACTTACACGCGCTCTCAGTAAGCGCGACGTGTATGGAGTTTGGGCCTAATGACTCAAGAGTTATACTCAAACCTAAGCACGGTTATGTTCCAAAATCCCTCAACACACCGTTTAGGGCGCAGGTCATTCCCTGTCAGCCTTACCGGTCTCTGACGAGGAAGGAGACGCAAGCTTCCTTTGCCCAGAGCTTATGTGTCTCGCACGTCTGTTTTCAGACAGACAGAGCAGCTCTTTGTTTTCACTCTACGGACGTTCTAAGGGACTTGCCGTGTCGAAACAGAGCCTATCCAGTTGGATAGTTGATGCTATAGCGCTGGCTTATACCTCTAAGGGCTTACAGTGCCCATTTGGAGTCAGAGCACACTCCACGAGAGGCGTGGCCTCGTCGTGGGCTTGGTCTAGTGGGATTGCCTTGCAAGATATCTGTATGGCGGCAGGCTGGGCCTCCCCGTCTACATTTATAAGGTTTTATAACCTAGAGGTTCCCGCCTTGCAGGCTAAGCTGCTTTCGGTCTAAAATCGGTACTGTCTGCCCTGATGTGTTCGGGCCAGAATACTGAAACTGCTTGAGCAAATGCTCGCTTGTGGATCGCGCAGCTCTATGGGCAGTGTGTAAGACCCACTATATTCGTCAGTCCAGGCCGGGGGTCGCCCTGACTGTACGACACATCATCAGTATAACTGCTCCTTATAAGATGTTATATTATTACAGGAATGATGCTATTCTAGCCACTCTTTCCTGGGCTCTCTGTGAGTCCCTTATGATCATGTACTATATGAGCCCGGGCACTTGCCCTTGGGACTTTGGTGCTGGATCTTAGCATGCACGGCGTTTTACACTGTTTCCCCTAGCGTAAGATTTACGCAGTACGAGAGTACCTCTCGTAAGAGAACGTACTCGGTTACTAACGTAACCTCGGTTCTCTCTAGAGAGGAAACGAGTACTGCGTATCTTGCCGTGCCTGCACACGCTCTGGTTCGCTTCGGCGATGAAAAACCAGTGAGCTAGCCTCTCGAAGCTATGTTTATAGCCCTAGACCACGCCCATTCTGGCGGGACGTGACGTATTGGGCGCGAAGCGCCCCCATTGGAGCTGACGTCACGAGTGGGCCTTATCGATAGGCTGCTGCAGTTGCCGCAGGGCAGCCAATAGGCGCACAAGCCGTCTCGCCTGTGTCTGCATGCTGCCGCAACGCGTTTTACATTATTTCAAAATTAAGGATAATTTTTGGCTTCAGTATCTCGCGGAAAAGAGATTTTCCCCTAGCGTAAGATTTACGCAGTACTCGTTTCCTCTCTAGAGAGAACCGAGGTTACGTTAGTAACCGAGTACGTTTTCACCGGAGCATATCGACTCTGAAACAAGACCAAATATTAGCACGTAACATTTTGGACACCTTTGTTTTTAGGCATCTTTGATTTTGTTTGCATTTCTTCTGAAACAACTTGTTTTGAAATTGTTTAACAATTTTTAACATCATAGCGTAACACTTATCGTATTGCCGGGTGTGATTGTAATGTTTTATATGGCGTTTTCTTTACACTTTCCCCCGGATATCTGTTTCCTACAGTTAGTTGTAATGTTAGTGAACTCTCTGTCTTCTCTTTGTTCATATACGACAGTATTCACATGAATTGGTTTGATTTGATAAAATTATGGTTTAAACCATCATCTTCATGTGAGACATTATATTATTATACCGTCCTAGTTTTTAAATAGCGCTAAAATTTATATTTTATATTTTAACCTTTATGCGGATATAGAATACCGCACAAGGTTCTCTGACATATCTTATCGTGTAAAACATCTATGTAGATCTAGCTATGTTTTTAAAAATACCGCGTATCAACTGTGATTCATTAGCTTAACTGTTGTTTAGTGACACACAAAATAACTGTGTATCTATGACTGTGCTGCGAAATGCACAAGTGTAATAGTTAGACGAGTTTGAAGTGTAATACTCATCTTTGACGTCGATGTTTCGTAGAAAGATGTTCTAAAATAAATATATTTTGTTTAGTCTTAAACACTCTCATGTAGAAGGACCGTCATTTAATTCTCTTTATGCAATATTTGTTCATGTTGTTCATACATTCCTATATGAACATGTTTGACCACGCTCGGAGACTATATACTTTTTGCAAACTGTACAAAAACAAGATCAATTACAGACATTCAAAAGCTAAAACTGATCACTATAGTGGCTTTTCTGTATTTGTTTTAAATGGCTCATTTACTTTTAACCCAGTTGACCTCTAGAATTTACTTTTGTGCAATTTTATCAGCAGGTTTTACCAAAGTGTGGAACTTTGTTTAACAGCCTCAAGCTTTGATGAATATGCCTCTCTCTGTGCCATAGTCGGATGTGATTCTGTTGTAAAACAGCATGCACTAAATGAAGTATCAATTTTAGTCAAACAGAAAGACTATCACTTAAATTCTTAATGGTCATTTTTTTCTATAAACACTGAATGTTGACGGCTCTCAAAGAAACTTCTTCACCTAAAACACATACAGTCCAACATACAAAATGTGAAACAGTGTCGTCTGAACAAGATGACTAAATCTAGCGAAGTAATAAAACCATCATTTGGAAACTTTTTATTATAAACGGAGCTTTTCTTAGTGATTTGGTCTTTTGAATCTTAAAGATAAAGAATAAGATGATGTTTTAAAGTTAGTCCATAGGATGTGGAACTTTGCATCACTATGGTGTGTAAAAATACACCCAAAGATTTAAGCACAACTATTTACACACATACTAAGTAGGAGAATATCTAACTGTATATTGTAGATTGTGAACATTCCACTATCAATTTATTTGGGGTCAGAGGACATCCTTAGCTCATATATCTCTTTAATTTTGTGCTGGATGTTGAAGTGTTAGTTAAAAGATAAAGGTATTAGTTAATAACAAACAAACAAAAACTTTAAATCATCATGAAGCCATAATATTAATAAATAAAATATGGTATAATTACAGTTTGAAAATGACTTCCATGATATTTTATTTAGTAAAAGTATGCCTGGATCACCCAACACAAAGTTGTGCGTTGGGGGTGAGACCTCGCAAAGATTACACCAATATTAGATTTCTCAAACATTGCATGCTTGCACTATGCCTGAAACTTAGCAATCAACATGCATTTATGTAGGACTGTCAAAAAATCATCTGTTATCATGGTTTAGTTGTATTTTAAAACACTGTTTTTCTTAAGATGTTGTTTCAGACGTAATGGGTAGCATGATTATCTTGTTTACCATATTTATCAGGTTGATATTTGTAGAAATAAGCAAAATACATTTATAAAACAAAAAGAACAAGTTAATGGCCTTGTGTCAGAACACAACAGGTATGAAGATATGTTTGGTTTTTAACTTTTTATTCTAACTTTATAGCTAGATTATCCTTTGAAAAGTGTAATACGGCAGTGGTGTCAACAATAATCGATTCGGCGATGCATCGCAATGCGGGGCATGCACGATTCAGCATCGATGCGGCAAAGTGCCATAATCGATTACATTGTATGTCACTGTTTTAGGGGTGTAACGGTACGCTTATTCGTATTAAACCGTTCGGTACAAGGCACGCATTTTCAAAACGAACGGTTATTTCAAATGTAAGCGCGTCGCGAGCGCGCTCATAATGTAGACGCTGGCGCGACCACAACATCAAATGGCAAACGCAATGTAAGCGGAACGAAACTGAGCTACTCGTGACGGACTGTTTATCAGTTTGGACCAAAGCAGCGCGAGCCGATCTAATACTACACAGCGCTAAGAGATCCAGTAAAGAAAGCATTTGAACTCGCCACTAAAGTAATAATATCGCTGCGAGAGCTAGTGAGAAACATTCACATTTCTCCGTTATTAACGGATCAAACAGCGCTGACGTGGAAACCAGGAAGAAACATTGTGACATGAATGAACTATCCAGTGTCCACAGATCAGCAACATTCGCCATGGATTTACTGTAGTAACACTAACTGCAACCATGGAAGTTTGGCAGGAATAGTAGGCTATAATGCTTTCAAGTAACGGTGTGTCGGATTTATTTCGACATTATGAATAACATTGCTGCCCTCAAATGTTAATCTGAATTAAAATAAACATTTGTTTATAAGCACAAAATATTACATTTCATTTTTTCCAAGGAGCTGTTTTGTTTTATATGCTCATAAGAAGAATCAATTATAGCTCCATCATTGCTCAAAGTAAAAAATATCATACTTTATGATGTTAGTTTTAATAAATAAAATATTTTTTTTTTTAAATCAAGGAAATTTCTCTGGCATTTCTTTCTTTTTGCTGTAGCCTATCGAAAACGTACCGAATCGTGACACAAGTGTATCGTATTGAACCGAACCGTGAATTTTGTGAACCGTTACACCCCTACACTGTTTATTTTCTGGCCTCGAGTTGGACAATAAAGTTGAAATTTAATTTCAAATGGTTCTCAAGCAGAGAGAAGAGAAACATTTCTCATTCAAAGCACTGAAAGCAGTGATTTATTTTTTCTTTTTCAGGTTTGAAAATGCCATATCCAATACCCTGTACCATTCAATTTTATTTTATTTAATGACATTTATGTCAAAGATACAGGAGAGTGATAATACACACATAGCAGCCAATAAAATCTGTTGTTCAATATCTGACTGCTTGTATTGCCTCATGACTGATGAAAAAATTTGCCTTGTTGTGTGCAGTAGAATTTGGATGCATCGCGATGCATCGTAGAATCGAATTGTATCGAATCGTTACCTGGTGAATCGTAATCGAATCGAATTGTGAGGGCAGTGCCAATGCACACCCCTATAATACAGTATTTGATTTTTAAACACGCAGTGTTTTCGCCAACTGACCTAAACCGTTGAGCCCTGAAGTTATGACTTCTGAAGGCCTAGATTCACTCGGTTGAAAAATGGTATTTTGTAATTTATAACTGTTATATTATATTTTACTGTTATTAAACTGTATATTTATATTAACAGGATATATTAATCTGTTATGTTATATTTATAACATTAAATAAATCAAATCAAACAGAGGTATATAGTAAATAAAGATAAGGACAGTAAAATGTAGTCAAGTATCATAAATGTACAACTAAGCACATGTATGATAAGGACAGCAAAATGTAGTCAAGTATCATAAATGTACAACTAAATAAATACATTAACATTTCTTCCTCCCCCGTGCAATTCCCAGCAAATGGTATGTCCGGGCAGAACCAATAATGCTAAAATGTTGTTCCTGTCCGGACTCTAATCCTGCAGCGGACCATGTCTGAAGTTCATCACTGTAAACTTAAACTCAAAATAGAAACTAATTTGTGTGCACTTCAAATCAGTAACAATGTATATAAAAATGTGCTGTAAATGTAAACATATGAAAACCTAACAATAAATAATTAATATTGTTTTGTGTGGTTCTTATAATCCATCATTATACTGAAACAAATGAATGTGAATAACAAAATAAGAGTTTAAATAAAGATTATTCTTAAATACATGTCCTTCGTGTAAATGTACGCGCAACAAATGCTAACATTTTAAACTTCTACATATATTTTGAGTAGATAACCGATAGTATATTCTCAGTAAAGGGTTTCACCCTGTGTGGTTCCACACTGATTAAGGATAGTTCGGGAGATACAAGTAAAAATGATCTTATACGTGTAAAAGATCATAGCTACAAGTAAGGTCATGATTTGAATTAAGACGGGTAAAATTAAATATTCGCTCAAGACAAACTTTACCTATGCCACGCCAGTGGCGCCACGGACCACCAGCATCTCTGAAAAATGTGTGGTGATTTTCTAAAAGATACAACTTAATCTAAATAGGAGCAATGTAGAGTCCTCGGATTTCTTAAAACAAAACAACAACAACAACAACAACAAAAAACATTGTGACAAACTTTGACAACATGTTGTATGGACAAAAAATATTTTTGTATAAATAAGATCTAAGACACCTAAGCACAGTTTTTCAACCATCTAAAGTTTTTGAACAGATGCTGTTTAGTAACAATTATACCTTAGGTTAAATTTAAGCAAAATCATTTACATCATACATAAGTCTTCTAAGAAGATATGCTTTTAATAAAACTTTAAAGATTTGATTTAAACAGTCTTTTAGTTTTAAAATGTCTTATTGAAACTTTTAAGGTTATGCTTTTAAATGATTTATTTCACACTGTAGTTTATCTCTGAAGGATCTGAGGCTGTTTTGTTTGACAACCTAAACTATTTGCTTTTTGGATTGTTGCATAACGAACTACTTCACCTCTCTGGAAATGTAAGGTGTTTTTATTTATATATTTATTTAGCTTAATTTTATTAAATTATTAATTAATTTATTTAATTTTTGAAAATGTACAAATGTAGTTTTCTGTGATGGTCGTGTTTAGGTGTAAGGGATAGAATATGCAGTTACGGTACAAAAATCATTATGGCTATGGAAAGCCATAAAAATTGAAACTCCGCATGGACAAAAAATTATGATCGAATCTTTTCATATAAATGAGATATAAGACGACTAAGTGCAGTTTTTCAACCATCGAAAGTTTTTGAACAGACATTGTCTCACATTATACTTTAGGGTCACCGTTAAGCAAAATCATTTCAGTAATCTTCTAAAAGATAAATAGAAGATATGAATGTATTCAAACTTTAAAGATTTTTTTTAAGAAAGAAAGTTAAGAACTTTAAACTTCAAACTAAAACAACCTTTCATTTTTAAAAGATCATATTTAAACTTTTACGATTATGCTTTGAAATAAATTCAGAAAGATCAGCGTGTTTAGGTGTAAGGGATAGAATATGCAGTTATACGGTACAAAAATCATTATGGCTATGGAAAGCCATAAAAATTGAAACTCCGCATGGACAAAAAATGCTGATTAAATCTTTTCATATAAATGAGATATAAGACGACTAAGTGCAGTTTTTCAACCATCTAAAGTTTTTGAACAGACATTGTTTAGTAAAAATAATACATAAGTCTTATAAGAAGATAAATAGAAGATATGATTTTAATAAAACTTTTATTGACATATATAAATATCTAATTTAAACTTTTAAGGTTATACTTTTAAATGAATTTAGTATAAACTCTGGATGTAGTATGCTCTGGAATGCAGACTAGATTTACTGTGACATTATCTCCCCGAGTTTTTCAGTTTCAGTTTTTCAACCATCGAAAGTTTTTGAACAGACATTGTCTCACATTATAACAATTATACTTTAGGGTCACCGTTAAACAAAATCATTACAGTAATCTTCTAAAAGATAAATAGAAGATATGAATGTATTCAAACTTTAAAGATTTTTTTTAAGAAAGAAAGTTAAGAACTTTAAACTTCAAACTAAAACAACCTTTTATTTTTAAAAGATCATATTTAAACTTTTACGATCATGCTTTGAAATAAATTTAGTACGAACAAAACTTTGGCTCTGGAAAGGCGTTAGCAGACTAACATTACATACGCTGTGACATGATGCACATAGAGATTAGTTCATTTTTAGAACCGTGTGTGTGCGCGCGTGCAATACAGCTTAGAAATGATATTTAATTATTTATTTATTTATTTCATTTTTGAAAATGTACAAATGTAGGTTTATGTGATGGTCGTGTTTAGGTGTACATCATCATGGCTATGGAAAGCCATCAAAATTGAAACTCCGCATGGACAAAAAATTATGATTGAATCTTTTCATATAAATGAGATATAAGACGACTAAGTACAGTTTTTGAACAGACATTGTTTAATAACCGTTAAACAAAATCATTACAGTAATCTTCTAAAAGATAAATAGAAGATGTGCATTTATTCAAACTTTAAAGATTTCATTTAAACAATCTTTTTATTTTTAAAAGATATCATTTAAACTTTTAAGATTATACTTATAAACTCAGCACCTGATATCCTGATCACTGAATTTGTGTGACTCTCTGACACACACACACACACACACACACACACACACACACACACACACACACACACACACACACACACACACACACACACACACACACACACACACACACACACACACACACACACACTAACTGTCATGTTCAAAAGGCTTCAATAGGCTTCAAACAATTAAAACTAGCTGTCATATAGCCATGACGTATTATTTAATCACAGTGTCTTCAAACGATCAAAAGGCTTCAAAAACACTAACTGTCATGTTCAAAAGGCATCAAACTAGCTGTCAGATACCATGACGTATTGTTATAACACTTTCTGTCAATATCAAAAGGCTTCAAAAGCCTTCAAAAGACATCAAAAGTCAAAACTAGCTGTCAAAACATGATCAAAAGCTGTCAAACTGTCAATCAAAAGTCAAAACTAGCTGTCAAAACATGATCAAAAGTCATACTAACTGTCAACCTGTCAATCAAAAGTCAAAACTAGCTGTCAAACTGTCAATCAAAAGTCAAAAGGGGCGGGACATCTGTCACCGGAAGGGGCGGGACACCAGAAGGGGCGGGACATGCCACCGGAAGGGGCGGGACCTGTCACCGGAAGGGGCGTGGCACCTGTCAATCAATCATTTTTTGACAGGTGGTGTAGGGTATCAACTACTATTTAGAAACAAAGCTCGCCTCTTTGCAACTGTAATCTCTTGTATCTGTGATGATTATATTGTTTATATGATCATATATCTGATGTGTTGGGGGAAAAAAAACTTAAATTAAACACTCGCTACAGACACACCCCAAAGCAGAGACATTTGAGGATTTTCAGAGACACAGAGGAGTTTTGGCGCTCTAGTGGACATTCACTGTTATACTTGCTGCGTCTGCGTTGTGCGCAGCAAAAACGATTTTATTGTGGAGTTGTGCATTGACTTTACAATTTTGTGCGGTTCTGCACATACCATTTTTTTGCAACTTGAGCCAAAAGTGCATGCACAAATAATGGCTTCAAGGCAACATTGGCTGGTTCACACTTTATAATCGGATAGAGTAAAGAGAGTAAGCATATTTGGTGTGCTGTCCGAGGAGAGGGCTCTGAGCTCACAATTTGGCCTGAGCCCAGAACCATCAATGAAAGCAACAGTTCCCTTTCAGTCGGTCACGTTCGATGCCACGTCGGAGTGATCCGACTGATAGGAATCTCGCTAGAGAGCCAATCTACTTCAAGTGTAACTAAACAAACCAATGCATATCAGTACAAGGTCCTGCGTCTTCACGAAAGTCACGGAGTGGGGCCTTGTTCCCATTAGAGAAGAGGGCGTTCGCATCTTCAGCTATCTCAACGACTGGCTCATACTGGCACACTCTCGAGATCAGTTATGCGAACACATGGACCATGTGCTCAGTCACCCCAGCCAGTTGGGTCTTCAGGTCAACTGGGAAAAGAGCAAACTCTCCCCCGTGGAGAGGATCCAGGCCCGGGGTGGGTAAGCGGGAGAATCGGGAAAATTCCCGGTGGGCCGCTTCACTTTTGGGCCGGTCGAGGAAAAAAATTATTCTTTTTTTTTTTCATTTGTCACTGTAATGGGAGATTTTTGATTTTCATTACTTACTTTGATTTTCATTAAAGGACAAGTTCGGTATTTTACACTTAAAGCCCTGTTTAAAGATCGTTTCTGATGAAATAGAACGGTTAAGATAAAAATTTGGCCACATGCTGCTGTCCCGAGAATTTTAGGTTTCTTTCGCTTCTCCCCCCCACCTACAGAATGGCTGCATATGGGCACTGGAACAATCCTTCCAAAAAACGCATTAAACTTTCGTTTACAAAGACGTGAAACTCACCGAGTGGTCAGGGGTGTTCACTGATATGCTCACACAAAAATCGCTGCAAAAGATGCTTTCCAACAGGTTTTATCGTAGTTTTTGTCAAACACACACAAAAAAAAAACTGCATCTTTTGCAGCGATTTTTGTGTGAGCATATCAGTGAACACCCCTGACCACTCGGTGAGTTTCACGTCTTTGTAAACGAAAGTTTAATGCGTTTTTTGGAAGGATTGTTCCAGTGCCCATATGCAGCCAAAACTGTACAAATATTCTCTGTTTAAGTAATTTGTATAAAACCAACAAGATGTCCAGTTTCTCAAACCCTTGCTCATTAGTTTTAATTTGACCACGCCCACGCGTCCAAAAGAGATTGACATGCAAATCGCCCACGCGTCACACGAACACGCTCGTTACCTCAAAAACAAAGCACCAAACTTCGGCAGTTCTCTGCTTTTCGTCGAGTTTGGAAGACACGCTGTGAGCTTACATTGGATTTACCTCAGAAGAACGCGATTTGAAGACAAGAAAGATGTAAGGTAAGAAATTCTTAATTATATTAGTTAATGTTATTGTTGCATAAACTTCACATTGCAGTTGAACTGTGACTAGATATATGGTGAATATTATAATATTTCGACCCGTGTTTACTGTTAAATACTGTGTTTGTGGATATCTGCTCAAACGTAGATATGTATAATATGGTAACCATAATGTTTCATATTTTGGAGCATGCTGTGTGTTTGAATGTTTCATATTTTGGAGCGCAGTGTGCGTTTGAATGTTTCATATTCAAAACGTGCAGTGCGTTTGAAAAGCAAAACGCACCAAACATTAGGCTTCATGTTTTTACTCTTATTTTTTACCCCCTACTGTTAGATGAAATAATCTCATTTCATAACATCATAACAAATGGAAACATTTGAAGTAACATATGATAATCAATATATTTTTCTCTAGCGTAGTTGTTACTGAAGTGTTCCTTTTGAAAGATTTATAGGCTGCTATAGGTTATTGTTATTATTATTATTTTATGCAGCACTGCGCGTAGCCTATGCCTACAAGGCACAACAAACCTGGTGTTCATTATATTGTTGGAAACATTTGTGTGTGTGTGTATTCTGTGATTTTTAACCAGAAAAATCTAAAATCTATTCCCAAAATCGTGCAGACTCATTTCCTTCTCTCTGGGCCTCGAGTTTTTTCACGTAGTGTTTTTGCGCAGCGCGTCTGTGTTGTACGTCACATGTAGGCTCACTATTGACCGACGCTGGTCATGTGTGTGATGCGTGGTGACGTACAACACAGAAGCGCTGCGCAGTTATCCTACGTGAAAAAACTCGAGGCCCAGAGAGAAGGAAATGAATAGTGGAATAAAGTCGTTTTTGCACACAAAAAGTATTCTCGTCGCTTTATAAACTTAAGATTGAGCCACTGTAGTCACTTGGACTATATTAACGATGTCTTTAATGCATTTTCTGGGCCAGCAAGTTATAACGTCTTTAGAAGCCTATGAGGAGTGAGACAGCTCTCAGATTTCATCAAAAATATCTTAATTTGTGTTCCGAAGATGAACGAAGGTCTTACGGGGTTGTAACAACATGAGGGTGAGTAATTACTGACAGAATTTTCATTTTTGGGTGAACTAACCCTTTAAGGCAAAAAGTTCTTTCTTGGTCTCATCAGACCAGATAATCTTATTTATCACCATCTTGGAGTCCTTCCAAATGTCTTCCATTTAAGGATTATGGAGGCCACTGTGCTCTTAGGAACCTTAAGTGCAGCAGAATTTTTTTTTAACCATGGCCAGATCTGTGCCTTGCCACAATTCTGTCTCTGAGCTCTTCAGGCAGTTCCTTTGACCTCATGATTCTCATTTGCGCTGACATGCACTGCGAGCTGTAAGGTCTTATATAGACAGGTGTGTGGCTTTCCTAATCAAGTCCAATCAGTATAATCAAACACAGCTGGACTCAAATGAAGGTGTAGAACCATCTCAAGGATGATCAGAAGAAATGGACAGCACCTGAGTTAAATATATGAGTGTCACAGCAAAGGGTCTGAATACTTAGGACCATGTGATATTTCAGTTTTTCTTTTTTAATAAATGTGCAAAAATGTCAACAATTCTGTGTTTTTCTGTCAATATGGGGTGCTGTGTGTACATAAATGATTTTAGCAAATGGCTGCAATATAACAAAGAGTGAAAAATTTAAGGAGGTCTGAATACTTTCCGTACCCACTGTAAATAAAGATAACTTGACTTGACTTTCAGTTTCATTTGCGAGAGTTTGCTTGCTGAAGAGACACTCATCTGGGTAGATGCTTGTTGCAGTAGTACTGTCATATCTGGCTATAACATTTTAATAGCCTATAACACGCTCTCACACATTGATTTTACATTTTGGGAGGAGTAAAACTGACATATGTGGTTTCAACAACCAGATGTATTTACACCTGTCCAGTTTTGTTTGGAATTTGTTTCAAACCACCTCATGAAGTGGTTTGAGTGATCGGATTTACATCCGTCTCGAAAGCGTTTCAGACAGCATTTAAACCTGGCCTTTTCACGATCGGATTGATATCTGATCAGAGAAAACACATGAAGTGACCAGGTGTAAAAAGGCCGATAGATGACTGGAGCTCAATACTCGCGGCATTGGATGGGTAAGCCTAAGCCAGGCAGGTTGTTCGAGTGGGAGAGCTCATGCAGCATCCAATGGGAATTCAGTACTCACAGCATCAAATGGGTAAGCTCAACCGTCAGTTAAATTGGGATGTCGATGCTGTTTTTTTTACCAGAAGGGCTCTCGCAGTATCCGACGGGAGCTCAATACTCATGGCATCGGACAGGTAAGCCCTGCCAGCAGTTGAACATGGATGCTCACGGTTGTAGTTCGACTGGAAGGGCTCTCTCAGTATCTGACAGGATCTCAATACTCACAGCATCGGATGGGCAAGCCCCGCCGGCAGTCGAATGGGGATACAGTTTGGCCGTTTCAACCGGAGGGCTCAAGTGGACGGGAGTCCAATACTCACAGCATCAGATGGAATAGCCCTGCCAGCAGTTGAAACGGCAATGGTCGCATATAGGGGTGAGCTCCTCCGGGAGCAGAGGGGATATCAAGTACTAGACGTAGAAAAGTCAAGTTAGACGAAAAGACTAATGTTTTGGGTGGATGCAGACAAGCTAAATTTAAAATGGAGAAATAGGGTCGATTAGCTGATTTCACATACGTATAAAAATGGGTTCCACCTCTCACGCTATTATCGTGAGATAATTATTTGGTTCTCCCTTCCTATGGGGAAAAGCAGCTGGCGTTGTCTGATGTTGCTGGCGACTTCCAAAGTGATAGCTTTCGGTAGTATGGGCATCTGTGTTGTGCAGAACAGGAAAATTAAAATCTTTAGATTTTAGGGAGAGAGTGGGAAAAGTCATGGTGTGTGGCTGAGCAGAGGTAGGAGGAGAGTGGGTCATGGCAGGGAGAGTGGGTCATGGCAGGGAGAGTAGGGCCTGAAGGCCTACTGCTGCGGCCCGACACTCAAAGAGGATCCAGTCTTTCACAACAGGAAGACGGTGTTTGTATGAGATGCAACTTTGGGGCCCTTACAGGCTTTGCTTGTTCTATTGGCGGCCTTAGAAGGTGAAGTGGATTAAGTAGATTCTGATTGTAATGAGAAATTCAAGTCATAGAGCTGGGCTTTGTTCATTCTCCTTGAGAAATCTTTGCTGCGCTGATCAGCGACTACCTCTATCTTAACACTGTCCATTTCTCAATTGCAAAAAAAAAAAAAGGTACCCTACACGGATAAACTACATGCCAATGCCAAGCAAAGGTATTTGGACAAATTAAAGACTATAAACAACATAGATCCGTATGACTTGATTTCATGAACTTCTTCACTGAGAAAATAGAAAGCATCAGAACCACAATTGTAAACGTTCAATCTTCAAGCGCGCCTTATAATTCAGCTTCAATTATCACCCCGCAAGAACAATTACAGTGCTTTACAACTATAGAACAAAAAGAGTTAAATAAACTTATCACTTCATCTAAAACAACAACATGTTTATTAGATCCTATACCAACTAAACTACTGAAAGAAGTGTTACCTGTAGTGGAAGAGCCTCTCCTCAATATTATTAACTCGTCTTTATCTCTAGGTCATGTTCCAAGAACATTTAAACTGGCAGTTATAAAACCTCTCATTAAGAAACCGCAATTAGATCATAATAATCTAGCAAATTATAGACCCATTTCAAATCTTCCATTTATGTCTAAAATATTAGAAAAAGTGGTGTCCGCTCAACTGGGCTCTTTCTTGCAACAAAATGATATCTATGAAAAGTTTCAGTCTGGATTCAGACCGCATCATAGCACTGAAACTGCGCTCGTTAAAATCACAAATGATTTACTTTTAGCTTCTGACCAAGGCTGTATCTCAATACTAGTTTTACTTGATCTTAGTGCTGCGTTCGATACTATAGATCACACAATACTCTTAGATCGACTACAAAATTATACTGGTGTTCAAGGACAAGCACTAAGCTGGTTCAAATCATACCTATCTGACCGCTACCATTTTGTCTATTTAAATGGAGAAAAATCGATCATAACTCCAGTAAACTATGGAGTGCCGCAGGGATCTGTGTTAGGCCTCTGTTATTTTCAATATATATGATGCCACTTGGAAATATTATAAGGAAACATGGAATTAGTTTCCATTGTTATGCTGATGACACTCAAATATATATTTCATCAAGGCCGGATGAAAACGCAAAATTTTCCAAATTGACAGAGTGTGTTAAAGATATAAAAGATTGGATGACGCGTAATTTTCTTTTATTAAATCCAGACAAGACAGAGGTAATACTTATCGGTTCAAAAAACCGCCCACAAAACCTCGCACAATACAACTTTAACATCATAGGATGTCCTGTTACTTTATCCGCTACAGTAAAAGACCTGGGTGTTATACTCGATTGCAACCTGTCTTTTGAAAATCATATTTCATATGTTACAAAAACAGCCTTTTTCCACCTTAGAAACATTGCTAAGCTACGTAATATGCTATCAGTTTCTGATGCAGAAAAGTTAGTTCATGCATTCATGACCTCGAGACTGGATTACTGTAATGCCTTATTAGCTGGTTGTCCTGCATCCTCAATAAACAAGCTACAGTTAGTCCAAAATGCCGCCGCTAGAGTTCTTATGAGATCAAGAAAATATGATCATATAACACCGATTTTATCATCACTGCATTGGTTACCTATAAAGTTCCGTATTAATTACAAGGTATTGCTACTGACTTATAAAGCCCTAAACGGCTTAGCTCCAGTCTATTTAATGGATCTTCTATCGCCCTATAATCCATCGCGCTCTTTAAGATCACTAAATTCAAGGCTTTTGGTCATACCTAGGATATTCAGAACCACCAAAGGAGGGAGAGCATTTTCACATTTGGCTCCAAAACTCTGGAATAGTCTTCCTGATACTGTTCGTTGCTCAGACTCGCTCTCCCAGTTTAAAACTAGATTAAAGTCGCATCTCTTCAGCCAGGCATTCATATAATCCCACAGTTCAAACTACAATCCGGCCTCTAGCTCATAAATGCCAGAGGAGAACTGGCCCCCGACTGAGCCTGGGTTCTCCCAAGGTTTTTTTTCTCCATTAGGTCACCTGATGGAGTTTTAGGACACCATTAGGTCACTTGATGGAGTTTTTCGGTTCCTTGCCACTGTTGCCTTTGGCTTGCTCAGTTGGGGATATTTTGGGGATATTTAATTTAATTTTATCAATCAATAAATTCCTCTTGAATTAAACTTTGTTGTATTATTTAAATTTAATACTGTGAAGCTGCTTTGATACAATCTGTATTGTGAAAAGCGCTATACAAATAAACTTGACTTGACTTGACTTGACTTGGCAGCCCGAGACCCCAAAGCACTACCTCCACTTATGGCGCTTTTCCACTGCATGGTACGGATCGGTTCGGCTCGGTACGGTTCGACTCGGCGCGGAACGGTTCGGCTCGCTTCGCTTTTCCACTGCGTGGTACGACTCGGCTCGGTACGGCACGGTTCGGTTCGCTTTAGCTCGGTTGCTTTTCCACTGCAGTTAGTACCGCTTCAAAGTGGGTGGGACTGATCGTTATAGTTACCGTCTCTACTGCCATTACATCATCATATTAAATGCAAATTTTCCATTCCGTGTTTCCCCATCCACTCCTCGGCAACGAGAAGAACGTCTGCACCTTGTCCACTGACCACGATTCAGCTTTTTTATTATTATTTTTATTTTTTATACTCTTTTTTTATTTTTTTTAAGCAAATACTTTTAAAACAGGTGCTACAGCGTTGGCTGTTGTTTACTGGCTATTTAAATCTAGCGGGTTTAGTGTCTTGTGTCGTAAATACAATGACGCTGGTTTTGATGATTCTGTCTGACCAATCAGTGATCTGCAGTGTTTTCACGTCACATTTTAGTATCGGTACGGTACGCTTGGAACCTCAACAGAGGTGGTACCATTTAAAGCGAGCCGAAGCGAACCGTACCGTACCGTACCATGCAGTGGAAATGCGCCATAAGTGAGCCGTACCGTACCATGCAGTGGAAAAGCGCCAAAGCGTGCCGTGCCGAACCGAGCCGTACCGTACCATGCAGTGGAAAAGCGCCATTACATAACCGGACATTGTGAACTATTTTGTTTTTGCATAAACTTTGCGTGTTACAACCAGAATTGAATCAACATTGAATAGCTGTCAGGTGTATGTTCTGTTTGTGGACTCCTGTGTTGAGTTTCCTTTTTATTCCGTGTTTCCTCCCTGTGTTTAGTTCCTGTTTGCTTTGTTTCTGATTATGTCCTTTGTCACTATGGTTACTCAATGGTATATTGATTACATGCACCTCTGTCTCATTCGGTTTCTTATTAACTCTATGTGTGTATATATACTTCTTGTTTAGTTTAGTTCTCAGTCTGTTCATCATTTTCAACTAAAAACTTTGTATGCATTTTGGCTGTTCATTTACATGACAGTGGCCTTTTGGGGGCCTGGAAATTTCAACTTTTGGCCTGGAATGCATAGTACAGTGTTTTTAGATGTTTTCCTGATCTGTGTGAATGGGGATCGTTTTGCAACATTGTCGTCTGTACGCGAAAAACGCAAAGGAAAAATTATTCTGTTTTTTAGTACATCTTTGTTGTGTAAATGTACCCTAATGCTATGTAGGTTTGCATGTTCCTTATGCTCCTGAGCTTATACACCTATGTGTATAAGTTTTGTTTGAAATTGTGGTAACACTTTACGGTAAGGGTACATGAATTATCATGAATTCATGTATAAATTCATGCATGAAATATGCATTCATTCATGCATTAATATCTCATGAATCATCAGGAACTAACACGAGTTCAACGTTTTTCATTCATGACTTCATGGATGAACAACACCTTAATTAAAACATTAACTAAGATGAGTACATCATCATGAATTATGATTTATTACGCATGATCATGATGTTTTCTTTGTTCACAAAAAAAATTGGTCTTTACCACTCATTGTGGATAAAGCTATGGTTATGGTACATGAATCATCATTTATTCATGCATAAAAAAAGCATTAATTCATGCATGCAAGACTACTCTTCGAATTATTAAAGGAATGTACAAAAATACACATTACCTTATGCATGCAAACAGGCTAGAACAGTAAATCAATTAATGTGAGAACTGTTTTCCTGAAATAGCCTGCAGGTAAGTGGACAGACCCCAAAATTGGCCAATCACAGCACATAACATACAAATTCTGTTGGTATTCAAATACAGTAGTCATCATTAACTAAGCATTATCTATCAATGACTTCATCATGTGTGTGGCCCCTCAACTAAAGTGGTGACTCGGTCCTTTGAAACACTGATGAACAATGTGGCATAACTGTGATATGAATATGAACATGAACATGAAAGTTCAAGCCTTTGCAAACAATGTACTGTGGACACAAATGACTTTGATCTTAACTTGCAACGTGATCTCATGAGAATACGTTTGTATTTTTACATAAAGTGTAGTTGTACATTTATTTACGTTTTATACACACAGAACGTATTTACAGCACTAAAACGTATAACATTTATGTATTGACAGCACAAAAACGTAATTTATTTACGTATAAACAACTTTACCGATGTACAAATTTGTACGTATTCCTATATAACTTTTATGCATATTAAAATCGTGGCATTAATATTTTGACTCTATTGCATTCAATTGTCTTATCAATTCAATTTTCAGTCGCATTTATTAATACAGTTTAACGTTACTCATATAATAGCATTACTCATAAATAATAACATTTCGGTTCGTGCCTTCTGCTGCAAATTCGTTTCTGAGGATTAGCCTACATGGTGTTAAACAAGAATACACTTTAAAACCTTAAAAATACCTTCTTTAGTCGTTTAACCATTTTGTAATATTTGGTTTATTTACCGTGAGACACAAAAGGCGTTTTCGCCTATAGACCCATAATACACTAAAACACAACATAAATTCACAAAAGACATCAATTTTATTAGCTTGATGTAATCCAAATCTTTAGAATCCATACGTTGTTTGCAAGAAACAGATCCAAATGCAGCCCTTTATCCAGTGATCTTCATCTCCATTTCTCAGCAGAGGCCGTAAACGTCAAATCCCGCGCTCATGGTGAATTCAAATTCCAATATTGCGCCCGAAGCGTTACGACATGTTTTACGGCAGTGATATGAATCGGCTCTCGCATGCTTCGTCACAGATTGCGACATGCCGTGTTTAAGGTGTACTACATTTGAAATGGAGAAGCACGCGCGCCTTCACAGAGCGAACAGCAAACCGAAACCGGATTAACATTTTTCATGGATTAATAACTTAAATTTTGCTATGTAACGTTACCTCATACAAAACTATTATATAGGCTTCTACCAGAGAGGACTGCGACACATCGTCATGTGAACGACTTTTGGTACCGGTTTTGACATTTTCTCAATAAATAAATGATTGTAATTATACCTGTCTGTCTGTTGTTTTAATTTATAATTGTAGCCTACGTAGTTTTAAGAAATTGTTAGGTTTAGGGGTAGGATTAGTGGCTCAAACTATCTTTTAATGCTATATATTGTTAATAAAACGTACTCGGTTACTAACGTAACCTCGGTTCTCTCTAGAAGAGGGAACGAGTACTGCGTAAGATATCTTACGCTAGGGGAAAATCCTTTTTCCGCGAGATATTGAAGCCAAAAATTATCCTTAATTTTGTAATAATGCAAAACGCGTTGCGGCAGCATGCAGACATAGGCGAGGCAGCTCGCGCGCCTATTGGCTGCTCTGCGGCAACTGCAGCAGCCTATCGAGCGAGGCCTGGCGTGACGCCAGACCCAATGAGGGTGCTTCGCGCCCGCTGCGTCACGTCCCGCCGAAACGGGCGTGGTCTAGGCCTATAAATACCGCTCGCAGGCAGCTATTATCTGGTTTTTCATCATCGAAGCAACTAGAGCGTGCGCATGCACGGCAAGATACGCAGTACTCGTTCCCTCTTCTAGAGAGAACCGAGGTTACGTTAGTAACCGAGTACGTTCTCTTATGAGAGGTCTCTCGTACTGCGTAAGATATCTTACGCTAGGGGACCCAATGCAAAACGCCGTGCATGCTGAGATCTGACACCAAAGACCCAAGGGCGAAAGCCCGGGGTTCATATAGTGCACAATCACTCAGGGAACTCACAGGGAGTCCGGGAAGAGGGAGGGGCGAAGCCGCACTCTTCCACATATGGCAGCGTCGCTTAGACGCGAATTTCATCATACAGACAGGGCGGGGTACGGCCTGAACTGATGGGGAAATGTGGGTCTTACACAGTTTGCCCAGGCACATCTTGTGCTACTGCTTTTCACTGTCGATAATCGAGCTGTGCTCAGTAGACGCAGCATTCTGAGCTGATAGCATCAGGTCAGATAATACTGGTTAACTAGACCAGCAGCAGCCTGGCCTGCAGGGCGGGAACCTCTAGGTTGTAAAACCTTATAAATGTAGACGGGGAGGCCCAGCCCGCCGCCGTACAAATATCTTGCAAGGCAATCCCACTCGACCAGGCCCACGAAGAGGCCATGCCTCTCGTGGAGTGCGCTCTGACACCCAACGGGCACTGCATGCCCTTGGAGGCGTATGCCAGCGCTATAGCATCAACTATCCATCTGGATAGGCTCTGTTTCGACGCGGCTAGTCCCTTAGAACGCCCGCTAAACGAAACAAAGAGCTGCTCTGTCTGTCTGAAAACAGACGAGCGAGACACATAAGCTCGCAATGCCCTGACTGGGCAAAGGAGGCCCGCGTCTCTTTCCTCATCAGGGACCGGTAGGGCTGACAGGGAGATAACCTGCGCCCTAAACGGTGTGTTGAGGGATTTCGGAACATAACCGTGCTTACGTTTGAGTATAACTCTTGAGTCATTAGGCCCAAACTCCATGCATGTCGCACTCACAGAGAGCGCGTGTAAGTCCCCTATGCGCTTCACTGAAGCGAGAGCCAGCAGAAACACAGTCTTGAAAAACAGATGTTTCAGATCAATCGTCTGTAAAGGCTCGAATGGTCCACCTTTCATGGCTTCCAGTACCGTAGAAAGGTCCCATACGGGGACTGAGGGAGGTCTGGGAGGATTCAGTCTCTTAGGAAGGAAGCGGATGACTAAATCGTTCCTTCCTATTGACTGACCAAGCGTTGTTCTTGAGAACGCTGCTATAGCCGCCACATAAACTTTGAGCGTGAAAGGGGTCCTGCCCTTATCCAACAGCTCTTGTAGGAAGGAAAGCACCTCTGTCACTCCACAGTCTGTGGGTGACTCGCCACGGGCTGTGCACCAGCCCGAAAACACTGACCATTTCGAGGAGTAGAGCCGTCTCGTAGACGGAGCTCTAGCCTGCGTGATCATGTTTAATACTCCCTTAGGGAGTTCAACATGTACCCGTTGATGGCCCAGACATGAAGGGACCACAATTCCGGGTGAGGATGCCAGACCGAGCCGTGGGCCTGAGAGAGGAGGTCTCTCCTCACTGGCACTGGCCACGGGGCAGTGCTCGCTAACTGCATCACAACTGGGGACCAAGGTTGGTTTTCCCAGAAACGGTGCTACAAGCAGTACTGAGCATCCTTCTTCCCTGATCCGCTCTATCACCTGAGGCAGGAGAGAGACGGGGGGAAAAGCATAGAGCGGGCGGCGGGGCCATACATGAGCCAGCGCGTCCCCGCTCTTGGAGAAATATTCCAGACAGTGAGCGTTTTCTTGAGATGCGAACAGGTCTACTTCCGCTCTGCCGAATTTCTTCCACAGCAGTTGGACTGTCTGTGGGTGTAGAGACCATTCGCCTGCCGGAACATTGTTCCTGGACAGTCTGTCTGGTCCTATATTTAGGAGCCCTGGCACGTGCGCTGCTCTGAGCGAGCGCAGGTTGCGCTGAGCCCATACCAGGAGGCGTTCTGCTAGCCTGTACAGGCTCCTGGACCTGAGGCCGCCCTGGCGATTTATGTAGGACACCACAGACATGTTGTCCGAGCGGACCAGGACGTGGCGTCCTTTTATTTGGGGACAAAACGCGTCAGCGCGCTGTCTACTGCCAGCATTTCGAGGCAGTTTATGTGCAGGAGCTTCTCCCGTTCTGACCACTCTCGAGGAAGTCCCCAGGCTTACACCTGATTGGTACCAGTCGTCCGCTCTCCAAGGTTTCAGAGCTGTGACGCACTTCTGATTGACCTTGAGGCGAAGCAGACCAGATGCCCACGCTTGGCGTGGGACTCGCGCTTTCAGCCAAAACTGCAGCGGGCGCATGCGGAGCAGGCCCAGCTGGAGCACTGATGATGCTGAGGCCATGAGACCCAGCGTCTTCTGAAATTTCTTGAGCGGGACAGACGCGCTGCAGCGGAACGAGCTCGCTGTGCGCTGAATGTCTACCGCGCGCTGTGGTGATAGTCGCGCTATCATGGACAGCGAGTCCAACTCTGTGCCCAGGAAAGATATCGTCTGACTGGGGGACAGAGAGCTCTTCGCCCAATTGACTCTGAGACCCAAATTCTTGAGGTGATCGAGTAAAATGGTCGTGTGCTCTATGAGCACTGAGCGAGATTGCGCTAGAATCAGCCAATCGTCCAAATAGTTCAGTACTTGCACGCCCCTCATTCTGAGGTCGGTCCGTCCGCAGCGGGACCAGAAAACTCTCTTTTCTCCTTACGCCAGTGACGCACGGAACACCATAGAAACGGTGTTTGGGTGCAGGCGAGCGGGTTGTACAACGCGCTCGTTGGCTGCAAAATACACATCTGCAGTCGCCTTTTCAGGGAACTGACAGAGCGAGCATTGACGGCATAATTTTATCTGCCGGTAGACCCGGGATCGAACACGGGTCTCTCGCGCGCAAAAACCTGAGAGTCTGCCACTGGGCCACAGGGGGAGACACATTGTAACTCAGTTAGCGCAAATATTATCAGAGAGCGTCAACGTGCTGGCGTTTGTTTGCAGGCATGCGTGTATTACAACAGGCTTGCTCACTGCAATACTGACATTTCCAGTCGCCCGAACTTCAGAGGGGAATGAGAAATGTACGAGAAAATGGAGGTCGGTCCGTCCGCAGCGGGACCAGAAACACTCTCTTTTCTCCTTACGCCAGTGACGCACGGAAACCATAGAAACGGTGTTTGGGTGCAGGCGAGCGGGTTGTACAACGCGCTCGTTGGCTGCAAAATGCACATCTGCAGTCGCCTTTCAGGGAACTGACAGAGCGAAGCATTGGCGGCATAATTTAACTGCCGCTAGACCGGGATTCGAACACCGGTCTCTCGTGCGGAAAACCTAAGATTCCACCACTGAGCCACAGGGGGGGAACACAAAGGCTTTCAGATGCACGAGCATATAAGAGAGCGTCAACATGTTTTCGTCGGCGTTTGCTTGCAGGCGCGCTTGTATTAAAACAAGCTCGTTTGCTGCAATATTGATATTTCCAGTCGCCTGATCAGGGAACTGAGAAATGTATGAGAAATTGAAGGTCAGTCCAACCTCGGCGGGACTAAAAACACTCCTTTCTCCTTTCGCCGGTGAGTGACGCATGAATGGGGCGCAGAGGCAGGGTAGCTTTCTTATAACGTAAAGAAAACTAACCCCGACCGTCCGCTTCCAGCCTCCCTTGTGAGCGGCGCAGTTTGCGCGGCTTGAACAGAGGGAGAGAGAAAGCTAGCCCCGTGACCGTCCGCTTCTGACATCCCCTGTGAGCGGCGCGGTTTGCGCGGCTCGAACAGAGGGAGAACAGGTATCGTCCCCCAAGCAGGCAAGGCAAGCGGGCGCACCGGCAAGCTTTGCGGGTTGGGGGGGGCGGAGGAGCAGTCTCGGAGAAGGATGCCAGGTGAGTCCTAAGAGTCACCATAGGCAGTAACTAGCTCGCAGTGGGGGCAGTCGCCGTCAGCGAGCGCGAGAGCTGCGTGATCCACAGGAAAAGGGGCATCTTCAAAAAGACGCCCAGCTCTTTTAGTGCAATGAGAGTGTGTGTCGCGGCGGCGAGCACACACACATACATAAACACAGTAGCAGAGAAAGGATATAACGCCGGATAGCGCAGCAGGAAGGCAAGGAAGGCGGCGCGGCCAGCGACTTCAGTGACTCGTCCCGCTGAAGGTGCTCTCTCTCAGACGGCGCGGCTTCTTCTCCAGCTCCAGCGATGCGTGTGCTTCGCTTGAAGGATGAAAAATCAGATAATAGCTGCCTGCGAGCGGTATTTATAGGCCTAGACCACGCCCGTTTCGGCGGGACGTGACGCAGCGGGCGCGAAGCACCCTCATTGGGTCTGGCGTCACGCCAGGCCTCGCTCGATAGGCTGCTGCAGTTGCCGCAGAGCAGCCAATAGGCGCGCGAGCTGCATCGCCTATGTCTGCATGCTGCCGCAACGCGTTTTGCATTATTACAAAATTAAGGATAATTTTTGGCTTCAATATCTCGCGGAAAAAGGATTTTCCCCTAGCGTAAGATATCTTACGCAGTACGAGAGACCTCTCGTAAGAGAACTGCCATTTCCCTACACATATCTGTCCATTACGTTTTATCCTTTTAATATTGTCTATGAAATGGGTAACGTTATGTTTAGGTGTGGGAGTAGGGTTAAGAGATCTTACAGTTATAATCTATAAAATGGTAAAAGGGAAATTATACAGATATCTTTATGATATGAAATATTCGTAAATAGTTTAACGTACGTTTTTTAGCTGTAAAATCGTAATAATGTTACGTTTAAACCATAGGTTTAAACGTTGCAGATACGTCCATATTATACGTTTCAGCATATATCCAAACGTACAAAAAAGTACGCTTTCTATCTTTGAAAATTACGTATTAATACCTACGTATTAACAATGAGACCACAGGCTGTAACTTTACTGCTTTATTCTTAAACGGTATAACGTTAAACCAGTTAAATCAACAGCTGGAAAGAGCTGAGAAGGAATTCAGTACATACACCATGAACTTTATTTTAAGTGCCTGTATATCTGAAAACTCTTTACAAAACCATAAAGCTGTTTTACAATTTCATGATAAGGAGGAGTCCACATCAGTAGCTTTATACATTAAAAGGTGACTCTTTACCCAAAAAGAGATCAAGCTGTTTGTGGATTTTTAAAACCAAATTTATTTTTTATTTTTTTTAAACAGCTTTATGGTTTTTAACTGGTTTACCATTTAAGAATAAAGCAGTAAAGTTAAGATCAAAGTCCATTTGTGTCCACAGTACATTGTTTGCAAAGGCTCATTATTCATATCACAGTTATGCCACATTGTTCATCAGTGTTTCAAAGCACCAAGTCACCACTTTAGTTGAGGGGCCACACACATGATGAAGTCATTGATAAATAATGCTTAGTTAATGATGACTACTGTATTTGAATGCCAACAGAATTCGTATGTTATGTGCTGTGATTGGCCAATTTTGGGGTCTGTCCATTTACCTGCAGGCTATGAAGAAGACATGAACATGCTGGATAAATTCAGATCATAATGAAAACACATTGTTCATCAGTGTTTCAAAGGACCGAGTCACCACTTTAGTTGAGGGGCCACACACATGATGAAGTCATTGATAAATAATGCTTAGTTAATGATGACTACTGTATTTGAATGCCAACAGAATTTGTATGTTATGTGCTGTGATTTGCCAATTTTGGGGTCTGTCCACTTACCTGCTGGCTATTTCAGGAAAACAGTTCTCACATTAATTGATTTACTGTTCTAGCCTGTTTGCATGCATAAGGTAATGTGTATTTTTGTACATTCCTTTAATAATTCGAAGAGTAGTCTTGCATGCATGAATTAATGCTTTTTTATGCATGAATTCATGATGATTCATGTACCATAACCATAGCTTTATCCACAATGGTAAAGACCAATTTTTTTTGTAAACAAAGAAAACATCATGATCATGCGTAATAAATCATAATTCATGATGATGTACTCATCTTAGTTAATGTTTTAATTAAGGTGTTGTTCATCCATGAAGTCATGAATGAAAAACGTTGAACTCGTGTTAGTTCCTGATGATTCATGAGATATTAATGCATGAATGAATGCATATTTCATGCATGAATTTATACATGAATTCATGAGAATTCATGTACCCTTACCGTAAAGTGTTACCGAAATTGTAAATTAACACTCTTGCTACAAATAGATCCTGCCTCAACACTTCCTCACTCCTGCTGCAACCAACGCCTGACTATAGCAATACTCAGGGTGCGATCTGTGATAAAAGCAGAGGAGGGTATGTTTTTTAAAACTTCTTTAATGAAAATAAATCACAAATCACAGTATGTATTTCGTGCAGCTGTTAAAGTAGAATTTTTTTGAATAGTTAATAATTAATAAAGGGAAGCCCCCTACTCTTACGTAAATCTGGAACCGCTCGTTAGGAGAGACTGTTTATGATTTATGGGGATTATAAAAAAGGAGTGGGTGAATTTTCACAATTATAGGCTGGTTGTTTACACACACTGTGGACACACATTTGTGTTCAAACACCTTATAAAAGTGCTCGATGCGCGATGTTATGTCAGAACTGAACTGACGAATTGGGATCTCGCCTGAGAGCCTAATCACCTTAGAGTGTAAACTAAACGAGCCAATGGACATTGGCGTGCAAGATTTTCATCGTGCACCCCGCCCCGCGAAGTGGGTATGTAAGGAAGCACGCTTGCACTTGTACATTCAAAGCTTTCGCTTCGGAGCTAAGCGTTTTGTCGATTCTGCTCTGCAATCATCTACTACGAGTGTTCTACAAACCACATGGCACTCTAAAATAGCATTTCCCTGCATTCATTGCAGCTGAACTAAAATAGTTCCTATGCACACTGCAGGCTTCCAATAGTCTTGCACGCTGTGCAGCGACCATTTCCCTGTGCACTTCAGCACTATAAAAGAGCTATTTCCCTAAAAAAGCAAGCACTGTTTCTGGATGCGGTCATTTCCTGGCTCCGTTTGACAGTCATGATTGCTGCCTCACATGTCTGGGCTTAAAGCACGCTAAGGTGGCTTTTGTGGATGTGTCATGTACCCAATGCGGTAAGAGTACATATCTGTGGGCCCCCCACTCCTCTAGCGAATCGCAAGCTGTGGAGCTTCTGAATGATATTGCTGGTCCTTCTCAAGGGGGAAATAGCATTTCATTCGGGGCTCCGGCGGAGGATCAGATGTCTATCACTGCATCGGAGGGTGGACTAGAGTCCTCCAGGGATGAAGACTCTGCTGCCCACTTCGGGGAGAGTAGCTTTAATCGAGCCTTACCTAGAGCTGACGGCCATGCTTTCCCGGGCTGCTGAGAGTGTCAGGCTCGAATGGAGGCCTCCACTGTGTTCCAAACGCTCGAGTTGGTATCTTGGAGCGGCGCACGCTGGTCAACAGCGTCCCGCCCCAGTAACTTTCTTTCCGAAAGTGCCCTTTTCTGCCTGAAACCGAGCTGGTGCCTCATCCGCCCTTACTACACTCGATGGTGGGGTGGCCAAGGGGTACGTGGAGATCACCCCAGTGGAGCGCGCGATTGTGATTTCCACATAGCACTGTCGCCTGCCTCAATCCGTGTCTCCCATCCAAGGCCTGTGCTTGCGGCCAAGGCTTACAGAGCTGCTGGACAGGCTGCCTCTGCCCTGCACGCCATGGCCCTCTTGCAATTCTACCAGGCCAAGGCAGGAGCTGCGCACAGTGACAGACCTTGCCCTATGTGTGACAAAAGTCACTGCGCGGTCCCTTGGGCAGACGCAAATGCAGTTGTGACTAGAGGTCTTCTCGGATCGTAAAATCTGTACCTGGCCTGAATCGACCCGAATCACTTCTTACCCAAACCCGATGAGCATAAATAATAAATTTTTAAAAGAAAAACCCAACCCGAGACTGACCCGATGAATTTAGACTCGAGTCGGACCCGACGGCATTTAATTTAAAACCCGACTGCACCCGAATGTACAAAGCATTGACATGTGCACAGCTTGCAGCCTTGTCAGTCAGAAAAATTCCTGGTGTCCTGCTGACTGATTTAGCCCTCAGGATTCCAATATGAATGAAACTGACGTGTGTTTAGCCCTCAGTAATGATCACTCTATCCTATTTTTGGGTAAAAATTAAAAAATTAAAAATTGGAAAAATAATACTGAAGAAATGTATATGATAATCCATATGTTTTTCTCCAGAATACAGAAATGTCCAGGTGTTTTTTCCTCCCACAGTAGATGCATAAGAGACTCATTCATCATGATTTTGCATACCTAAAAATGATTAAGAAATTATTGTCACAAATTTTTATCATAATAATCTAATATTTTATAATAAATGTTATAATAAAGACCTTTCTAATGGTTTATAATCATAGTCTGCCTGCATGTTAACAGGTAACCCTGCAGTTTTTCGTTAACTGTTTTCTGTAAAATAAAAATATAATTAATATTATATTCTTAGAATTATATTGTTATATTTATTCTTAAATACTCTATTTTGAATAATGAAAGTGTTATTGCAATAGTACTATTTCTTATTTTGTTTAATATTTGTATTTATATTAAAATATTTGTATTTATATTATATTATATTAATATTTTTAATAAAAATAATCATAATAATTATTATTAGTCATATTAATTTATAAGCACAAAATCTTGGGTCAAATTGTGCAGCCCTACAAGCAAGCACAACAAACTGGATGTTCTTATATATTTATTTATTTATTTTAAATCACACTTTAAATCGCAAATCGCTATTTTAACTAGAAAAATCTCAATTAGATTTTTTACCCAATTCGTGCAGCCCTAATTTTAGCCTCCTTTGGTTTTCTCAGGTGCTCCGAACTCATCATCACCTCCAGCTTCAAGTAATCCATTTTGTTGAGGGGGTTTTCACATGAGATTTTGAGTCAGATCACGGGGGGTAAAAATTACTTTAGAACAGCTTCCTTACTTGATTTTTACACAGAGATTGGTAGATCTATTTGTTAAATCTTTTGACTTTAGCCATCTTTGTTGCATTATATGCAAAAGGTGACAGTTCAAAATGGGAAAATCACTTCTTGTTTTTTTGCCCAAAGATTGCATGCCTGTAACTTATAATAAAGATAAGGTCGATTATATGTATGTGTGAACTTGTGAATTTAGGTTATATTAAAGGAGAACTCCGGTGAATTTTTAAGTTAATCTTGATCGTTTTACCTTTGTGAGTACTGTCTATAGAAAAAAAAAAAAAACGAACCGGATTGGTGCTTGCAACGCAGAGCTGTTACAGTTAATGCCCAGAGCTCCCATTCAGCTAAAACGGCAGTTATGGGGGCATAAACCTAAAGAGTGTCTTTGTGCCTCTTAACAGACACAAAATGCAATTAAAATGTCTGTCCAACATGAACAGGGCCCTTACATGACAACAAGATGCGTTTAGCAACTTAGCCATTGTTTAAACTCACCTAAATAGTGTTTTAGACGGCTAGCTGTAGTCTCGCGCTGAAGTCCCGTGGGAACTCAGTTGTAGCCGGAACACGACGCTCCTCCCACCTGCACTATGTGCGTGATTTTTTCCCCCAAACCACTTCAGCGGAAATCCCGCCCTGCAGCTGATTTCATTGGTTTAGTTTACAGTGACGATTGACATGACCAATGAAAACCTTAGAATCAGCTGCAGGGCGGGATTTCCGCTGAATTGGCTTGGGGGAAAAAAATCACGCGCACTATTTACCACGGGACTTCAGCGCGAGACTACAGCTAGCCGTCTAAAACACTATTTAGGTGAGTTTAAACAATGGCTAAGTTGCTAAACGCATCTTGTTGTCATGTAAGGGCCCTGTTCATGTTGGACAGACATTTTAATTGCATTTTGTGTCTGTTAAGAGGCACAAAGACACTCTTTAGGTTTATGCCCCCATAACTGCCGTTTTAGCTGAATGGGAGCTCTGGGCATTAACTGTAACAGCTCCGCGTTGCAAGCACCAATCCGGTTCGTTTTTTTTTTCTATAGACAGTACTCACAAAGGTAAAACGATCAAGATTAACTTAAAAATTCACCGGAGTTCTCCTTTAAAAAAGTTCAGCAGGAGCACATTCAGATAATCTACCCAGTTAGCTTGAGAGGAGGCTTATATATAGAGCCAACTTACCCCTGTTCCACGACAGTTTTTCCAGCATCCCTCCTCCACCCCAACTCCTCACTCTCGATTATTCCTGATTCCTGATATATATCTGATTGTATGTAAGTGTGAACTCGTGAAACTTTCTGGAGGATTTGTTTTGTCCCAACTGCCCAGTCATTTTATAAAATAGTACAACGGCGATCACATCGACTATAAATGCCTCTGAAGTGTGCGATCAGTCAGCAGACGGCTGCGGTACAGTGCTTGGCGAAAGTATAAACAAGGCTTAACCCAGCTTAATAAGTTAACTATCAGTAAGCCAATTGCAGTTACTAATTATTAATTTTGCATTTCCATCTGGTGGTGCTAGTGGTGCAAACATACGGTGGCCGAGAAGGGTCACAACACATACAAACGCTACAACAACTACATATTCAGAAAACACCTCCAAATTCAGAAAACACATACAAACGCCACAACAACTACATATTCAGAAAACACCTCCAAATTCAGAAAACACATACAAACGCCACAACAACTACATATTCACTGCAGTAGTGCAAACTGCAGTGCAAACTGCAAAGACACAACGGAAATGTTTCCAGGGGGGCCATAATCAGTGACGGACCCGCATCCATCCGGTTGTCTTCGCGCCGAATGTGAATCTGAATGTGCGCTTTTGTTGTCTATGGCTACAAGAGGTAAGTGTTTCTCTTTTATTATGACATTATGACGCTTATGATTTTATAAGCGCACATTCAGATAGTGCGAAGACAACCGGATGGATGCGGGTCCGTCACTGATTATGGCCCCCCTGGAAACATTTCCATTGTCTTTGCAGTTTGCAGTTCGTTTCCCTATTTTCTCGTGCTGTGAATATTTGCAGCGTACGTGATGTGAAATCGATGAAGTTGTTTTCTGAATATGTGGTTGTTGTGGCGTTTGTATGTGTTTTCTGAGTTTGGAGGTGTTTTCTGAATATGTAATTGTTGTGGCGTTTGTATGTGTTTTCTGAATTTGGAGGTGTTTTCTGAATATGTAGTTGTTGTGGCGGCGTTTGCATGTGTTTTCTGAATTTGGAGGTGTTTTCTGAATATGTAGTTGTTGTGGCGTTTGTATGTGTTGTGACCCTTCTCGGCCACCGTACAAACATAACAAACATCACCGTTAAATGCTTAAAATTGTGTATCAAACATACTGTGCTTTGGACTCTGAAGTCTGACAGTGACGCCATTAGTTTGTCCAGCTCTAATGTAGCAGATGTAGCTGATGGTTTCGCTGAGCTAGAAACAGAGAAAAAAAAAATCACCATCACTGTCCAACAGTCATAAATACTTATTGATTATATACAGTCTATACCCATACAAATTTGATCTTTGTGAATTAAAATGTTCTTCCAGAATGTTACATTACTGCATACAAAGACATTGATTTAACCCTTAAACAGGCAAGAGTGGAAAATGATAAGCAAAAAATCATTTCATGTCATTTTTTATATCATCTGGACTTAAGTAAAACATATCCAAAATAATTTTTGAAATATTTGATATATTTTGGATTTTTGACTCCCAGTTCACGTTGCCTGTTTTAGGGTTAAAAAAAAGATGTCTGCAGGGATATGCCATCAGTCAGTAATAATACCACTATCTAGTTAATATGTAGTAGGTATGTAATCTCATACCTGTCATAAGAGATGGAGAATGAGTATCTAGAAAATTTTGTATACAGACCAATATACATAGCAAATATATCAGTGCACTAACCAAGTTGAGGACGGACCAGACTTTGAAGACTTATCATCTTTTTTGGTGTTGGGGAATTGAGCCAAAATCTCATCTAAGAAAGACAAAGGGACAACAAATGCTTCAGAGTAGTTCTGCCCAGAATGGAATGCTTGAATGCAGCTTACTGAATACTGCTTACTAAATACTGGATGCTGCCAACCCAGATAACAAGCTGACATTGATACAATGAGCATTGAAATTTTGATGAAAGACGACAGCACACGTAGGTGGAAAAAGTGATTTTGATTTGTACATTTGATTTGTAGTTGATCACCTCAAGATCATGCAGAAATGTTTCTCTGCAGAACACTTGTTGGTGTGACCCAATCAGTGCGGCCTTTTCAAACTATGATGGGCATTTTCAATCGCTTTACCTTTTTTGCTCCAATCCTTTAGGGGCTTGGTTTAGGGGTGGGGCTTCATGATTTTAGCAAATCAGATAAAGCGGTTGAAAAACACCCATCTTGTCTCAGTTAATAGCCTTCGTTCCCTGATGGAGGGAGAGAGAGACGTGGTGTCGAATTCTGACACTAGGGGTGACTCTTGGGAGCCCCAAACACCTCTGACGTATTCAGAAAGACCAATGAAATTGGCATGTGGAATTTGCATGTCTGGCCATACCCCCAGACATACGGACATCATACGCTCAGGTTTGTGCTGAGGATCCGAGGTATGTTATGGTGTCGAATACTGACACTAAGGGTGCCTATGGAAAACGCCACAACGCTAGACTGAGTTAAAAGTCCTGGTGATGCAGATGTCGGCAAACTACTTTGTGCCGGCTAACAGGTGCACTCACGACAACGTAACCTAGTTAACTAGTTTAATTATAAAATCTCGTAAAGGTATTAGGTGCTGCCCAGACCGCAGCTATGCAGATATCTGCTAAAGAGGTGCCGTTGGTTAAAGCCCAAGGCGATGCAACACTCCTAGTTGAGTGTGCTCGTACTTCAAAGGGACAGGGCACACCCTGTGTCTGATATGTCAAGGCTATAGCATCCACTATCCAGTGGACCAAACTCTGTTTGGAGACAGCCTTCCCCTTCTGCTGCCCTATGAAACAGACAAAGAGCTGCTCAGAGCTTCTGATGCTCTGTGTGCGTTCCAAATAAATGTGCAGGGCCCGTACTGGACACAGCAACAATTGGCTGGTTCTGCCTCGTCTCAAAGCAGGACTTGGAAGTTTATTACCTGATCCATGAAAGAGTTGGTGGGGACTTTGGGCACAAAGCCCAGTTGTGGTCTCAGGATTACTTGAGAGTTTGCCGGAATGAAACTCAAGGCACGTTATGCTGACAGAGAATGCCTGCAGGTCCCCAACCCTCTTGATGGAGGTAAGCTTGGTCAGGAGTGCCATCTTTAAAGAAAGGGCATCAAGAGCTAGACAGGAAGTGAGGTGGGAGAGAGAGACGGGATCGGGAAAGGTCCACGAGCCGGGGATGCGTTCCAGTCCACTTTTAGACACGCACTTGCAAACTTCCATAAAAGCACTTCCCCTCGGGGGAATCCCTGCCGCCATTTTGAAGTGCGTTCCACTTCGTATAGTGGACGAGGGAAGTTTATATGGACAGACCCTCGTTCCCTCGATTTTGACCGAGGGAGCGAGCCTACTTCATATGTACACTTCAGGCACCAATATGTCCCACAATGCAGTACGACTGTGACGTCACCACATATCTCGTCTAATCACCACCACGACAAACAACTCTATGATATATTAATTATATATATATATTTTTTTTTTTTTTAAAACCCAAACACAGCTATATACATTTGGATGCTGCATTAAACAAATTCTTAAAAGGAAAAAACATTTAAATAATAAATCAACTCCATAGCTGATCCCAAGTGATCAAGGGCTTAGGACGTTCCAATTCAGCCCATTGCAGTTTCCGGCAGTAGTAGCCACTCGTGCAACGTAAGCAATGACGTACATCCGAGTGAACGGATGTACGTCCAGCACACAGTTCAAATATAACTAAAATATATTTTTAATAAAGTGCAAATAAATACACTTTTAAAAAATAAACAGAATTTTCACCTCAAGTATATTTTTCTAAAATATATTTTTAGAAAATATACTAAAGTACAATTATTTTAAAGGGTTGTAGGATTCAAAATAATCCAAGATATTTTAAATGAACAAAGATATTTGCTTTACTGTTTCCACCCCCTCTTTCTACCACAAGGACCATTTGGAGTTCCTAAAGGCACAGAGGTTTCTGATGGTGATCTAGGCCTGTAGGCCAATATGTTTGTACTTTGGGGGTTGATGAATTGTCACACCTTTAGTACAGTGGGGGAAGTGTAATTATCTGATTGGTCAGTTTGAATGTCTCACATCTGGGTTTTAGTCACATGGTCAGGAAATGATAAAAGAAGATTGAAACTGTTGCTCTGGCTTTTTTTTGATGCTCTGGCTCTCTTCTTCTCAGGGTCCCTTTCTTGGGGCTCTCTCTCTTTACCTCCTCTTTCCTCTTTAGCCCCTTTCACACAGAGATTCCAGAAAATACACGGATAAAGTGACCCGGGATTTGACCCGGGTTCGTTTGATTTTGGTTCATTCACACTGCCAGTGATTTTCCGGAATCAGAGAGTGCGTTCACACACAACCCGTAAAAATCCCGTAAAGACACATGACATCGATGTGACTTTAATGTCTCATCAGCGTCTTAAGTTTGCTTATGAGCTGCGATCTCTCTCTCGAGAAACCACGCTTGTGCATGTTTTCTCTGATTCGATCATAAACTTGCGCATTACGTGCCGTTTCACAGCTGGCGACCGATCCCGGCTTCAGCGTCATCACTACAACACGGCATTATTACGGCTTTTGTTCACACAGCGCGCGTTCCGGGACTGAACACGGCAATGTTACTAGGTCCCCAACACAGCATCGATCCCGGCATAAATCCCGGGTCGTGTTTGCGTTCACACAGAAGGCGCTCTGGCAATTTGCCGGCAATTTCCCGGGTTCAAAGCGCTGTGTGAAAGGGGCTTATCTCTCTCTCTCTCTCTCTCTCTCTCTCTCTCTCTCTCTCTCTCTCTCTCTCTCTCTATTTTTCTCTCAGGTAACATTTTTCATATATGCTGGGTACAATATTACAGTATACTCACTACAAAAAACTAGACTACACCACTGCTATCAGCACTGGTGAGTCAGAATCAAAATCAGAATGAGCTTTATTTGCCAAGTTTGCGCAAACACACAAGGTATTTTTGTGTTTTTTCAGGAGCTTTGGGTACACACATACAGTTGGTAGTCAACCAGAATGCCTATAACCGCCGCGTTTGCCACCACGGCAAAGCCACCGCGGCAAAAATCGCATTTTAAAGTCATTTGCGAAATGACCGCCAGGAGGCGCAAAGGGACATTTTGCAAAACAGCAGCAATTGTCGCATTTTGAAACGTAAGTGGGTCTAATGTCAATTAACAGTAAGGGCTCTTACAGAGTCAACGCATCGATACGCATACGCGCCTGCAAGTCTACGCATCGCTACGCTTCGGCCGCCATTATGCGTCTATGCGTAGCAAAATGTGTCATCCCAGTTTTTGATATGCGACGCACCGTTGCATGCAATACCACGCGTTGTTGGTGGGGGCGATACTGCAAGTATTGTACATTATTTCATATTTACAGAAGAAGAAGGTTTGAATACAATGGCGGGTGAAGAGGAAAAACTATGCGAGCTTGTGCGAATACGTCCGCATTTGTATGATAGTTCGTCTCAGTTACATGCAAATAAAATAGCGTTGGACAATGCCTGGAGGGAGATTGCAATCGCAATGGGGAAAAGTGTAGATAGGGTGAAAGCGGACTGGAAAAGTGCCCGTGACAAATTCACACGGGCGCCCAAGAAGTGGAAGGTGGCATGCAGAAGTGGTGCGGGGCAGCTCAGTTTCGGCTACCCCAAAATACTGACAGTTCTAAGCTGGTTGAACGAGTTCGTGAAGCATAGGATTACCGAGTCAAATTTTTCGGTAGGCAAGAATAATCAACGTCATGTGTGTGTGAAGTCAGAGAGAGAGAGAGAGAGAGAGAGAGAGATTGTCCAATGTATAACAATATCAGTGGTGTTGATGAGTGTTGCCTACATATTGTGAATAGATAATAGTGTTATTTCTGAATGTTAAAAGTTGCATTTGGTGAATAAACTCTTTTGAGACTTGGATAAACTCTAGGCCTGTTTCTGAAATCTCATTGGTGGATAAACTGTTGAGGTTACTTGCGTTTAGCCTCCACTACAACCCTGATTGTAGCATTAAGCACTTTGCGAATACTGAGAATGGTAGGCTACTGACTTGGTCAGGACGTTTGAAACAAATGTAGGCCTACATTTTCTTTCTGTAGGCAGGTGAGGGAGATGATGAGTGCGGCGACGCGAATGATGATGAGGAGGAGGAGGAGGAGGAGGAGGAAGGTATTATGCAGGGAGATCAGGCACCTCCCCCCAACCCCGTCTCATCCCTACCCCAGATTCCATCTCACCGTCCCACCACCCCGACACCAGTGGCTACGACAGTTTCTGCAGTTACCCCACCATCTCATCCCCATAGTACCACCCCGACATCTTCAGCCTCCCGTGGTGGTAAAAGGAAGCGTAAAAGCCTCAGGCCGATTATGGATCCGTTTGAGACTACCCTCCTCGATAGGCTGCAGGAAATACGGCAGGAGAGGGAGAGGGAGAGGGAGAGAGAGAGAGAAGGGGGGGGGAGCGACATACACACCACTTTTTGTAATTACCTGTGCCATTTTCTACAAAATCTCCCACAGGAACAAAGCGCTATTTTGATGCGCGACATCAAGCAGCTCATGCGGCAATATGAGCCCTTTTAATTTGTCTCCCGATATTGTAGGCGACATGCTGTTACAGGCGTTATTTGTTATTGACATTTGTTATGTCATGTTCTTTGAGAAACATGTTGATTTGTCTCCCGACATTGTAGACGACAAGCGACATGCTACTGGCGTTATTTGTTACTGACATTGGATAGTGTTCTGTTCGTTCACAAAGTTCATAGCTTTCATATGAAAATGAATTATTCCACTGTCACAATTTCAATGTTTCAATGTTGCCTGGGCTGTTCAGCAAGCCTATTTTTTCATGTGTATGGTGGGGGTCAAGTTACGTGCTTGATATGTTTGATAAATAAACCTTTTTTATCTAATAATGTTACTAATTTCTGTGGATAGGCGCTATAGGCTTGGCTAGGCCTATACTGATTCATTCATCACTATCAAGGTAGAAGCCCGTTGTATGAACATTTTATATGGATTTTAATTAGTTTTCACATAAAACCAAATTAGTTCATATATGTAATGTGAGCTAATACTCAAGTAAAAAATCAAAACTCATGCTTCCAAGTGACCTTTTAGAAATGTATTGGTCAGTGCCACCCAATCGTAGCACACTGTACTGGTGAGGAAACACGCCGGCATCTGATAAAAAGTAGTCAGCCAGCTGCTCCCTGACAAGTGCCGCTCTCCGGGAGGGTCTGACTCTGCCGACCGAACACCGTGGTCCATCGACCATGTTCCGGTCCCCCGCAATGTGCTGCCTCTACTCTCCAGGCTGGACATCACCGGTGTCAGACGTCGTATCCACAATGGTGGCGGGCATGTATCTGGCCCGTTCAGTGGTTGCCAGGAAGTTGTGGAGAGCTGTACACACCTTCACGATCTTCACCGCTTTGTCAGGTTTCAGGTCAATCGGGCGGCTGAAAATTCGAAAGCGCGCAGCCAATATACCGAAGGCATTCTCCACTACGCGTCTCGCCCTGGCCTGTCGGTAATTGTAAATGCGCTTCCTATCCTGCAGGTTCGTGCCTTTAATGAGAAAACAAGTAAGTGTCATGCAGGAACTAGACAGAACAGATGACTTGGCTGACGCCAACAACAACACACACACACAGGTCTACTTTTAATAAGGTAGTGTAATATTTTTCTGACTAAACAAATTACTGACACAGTAAAGGGTAAATTTAAATAAAGAAAAACGAAATTTAAATAAAGAAAAACGAAATTTAAATAAAGAAAAACGAAATTTAAACAAAGAAAAACGAAATTTAAACAAAGAAAAAACGAAATTTAAATAAAGAAAAAACGAAATTTAAATAAAGAAAAAACGAAATTTAAATAAAGTAAAAACGTAATTTAAATAAAGAAAAAAACGACATTTAAATAAAGAAAAACGAAATTAAGTTCAATATTTAGATTGATAATAACGGGTAAAAAGCTTAATACATTTTGCCATTGCGCACACTGTGTGCCTGAGTATGCATTTGTTCCGTTATAAATCCATTTTTCCGACTAATTTATGAATGCCATTAAAAAATAAATAACAATCTAAACGAGCTAACATCAGAAGTCATATTTGATCGAACGAGACCTGCGTTTATTTCCATCTGTTATCAAGAATTTTTTTATTCTCACCTGGATAGGGTCGCATCAGGTTCTGCTGTAAGGGAAAGGCCTCATCCCCCAGGGAAAAAAAAGGACTGGGCGTTGTGGTGCCTGGTAGGACAGCAGGGCCGGATAGATTGATATTGCCCTCTGCCAGTCTGGATCCAAATGCACTGCGGCCCAACACACCTCCATCGCTCTCACAACCGTATGCGCCAACATCGACGTAGATGAACCGATAGTTCGCATCAGCAGCTGCCATAAGGATAACTGAAAAAAAACCTTTGTAGTTGTAGAAGTCACTGCCCGATCGTGGTGGTGCTCTGATGCGAACGTGCTTCCCGTCAATCGCCCCGAGACATAGGGGAAACTGCCACTGTCTCCAAAAGTCCTCCGCAATGTCCTGCCACTGACTACGCGAAGGAAAGGCCATGAACTCCTGCTGAAGGGCATCCCAGATAGCACAACACATCTCTTCTACAATGCCCGCAACAGTGCTGGTGCCCATTTTATAGCTGGCCGCGAGTGGCTGCAGGCCGATGCCGGTTGCGAGGTACCTCAAAGTCACTGCAAGCCTTTGAGAAACTGCGATGGGGTTGCTGTGATTTTGGTGAGTGTCCAGGAGAAAGCGGACGACTCGCGAAAGTAATTCGTCAAATTTTGGCGCCGACATCCTAAAATACTGAAAATGTTTCTCCTCGTCCAGCCTTCGCATGGAAGCACCAGAGTCACAAACTCCCCATCCTCGTCTCTTGTTGTGTTTAAAGGGCGAACATACCACTGCCTAACTCTGCGCTGCCTATTTTGTTGCCGCCGACGACGACGTAAAATTAGCAAGAGGATGCACTCCTCTTCAGATGCCATTTTGATCTGAATATCACCCGGAATGTCACCCGCAAAGTCACCAGTGACTCTGCTGCCCCCTGTTGCGTGAGTGGTGTATTGCATTTCACGTATCGCCCGCGTTGCTTGCGTCCGACGTGTAGACTATGAAAGGGAGCACGTCGCTCACGTCGCTAGCGTCACTTGCTCGCGTTGCTCGCGTTGACTCTGTAAGAGCCCTAAGGATGAAATACTACAACTATGGTGTTACGTTCCACGTGTGTTTTGTATTTTGTTCTTTCTCTTCTGTATTTGTAAACTCTTTTGTTAGGTTGCGATCATTGGATCAACTGGCTATCCATCATACCTGTGACGTCAGTATTTATTAATTTGTGTGTAACACCAACCTGCCAGGGGGTCTGCAGATGGAAATTAGCCTAAGGCTATAATCTGACATATTTACATTTGCGAAAATGTTCATTAATATGTACTGTCCCTTTTGTTTTTCAAATAAAAAAAATAAAAAAATAGTGGAAGAAAACAAGGAAGGGAATGTCTGTTCTGCTTTATAATAAATGCACGACTATTGACAAGGATTTGACATATTGCTGTAGGAGTTAATTAACTCCATTAGATGGCAGTTGTCACGAACTGCTCCGAGACACGAAGGTTCAGATCCAAATGCAGCTTTTATTTAAGGCGCAATCCAAAGGCGTAATCCAAAGTACAGGCAATGGGTCAAAACACAGGTAGGCAGTCCAAACAAACAAATAACAAACAAACAAAACAGGCAGGGGTCAGAGGCAAACGAGTAATCCAGGGGACAGGCAAGAAATCCAAAAAACCAAGAGACATTAAAAACAGGGAAAACGCTCAGAAATGCAGTGTGACACAAACAAGACTTCGCGGTGAGTGAATGAATGAACATGGTATAAATAGACAGACTAACAGGATGAGACAGGTGAATGCAATCAGTGAATGAGGTACAGGTGAATGTGATAAGTGATGGTGAGTCCGGGCAGTGAATTATGGGAAATGTAGTTTGTGAGTGAAACATGATAGTCTGGTGTGGAGTGCCCTCTGGAGGCTTTCAAGGGCACTCCAGCTGGTTATCGTTACATAGCCCCTCCCCAAAGAGCGGCTTCCAGACGCTCCAAAACTGTCCAGGTGGGAGGTGGCCCGGAGGCGGATCCGGGGGTGGGATGGAGGGCCAGGTCCGTGGAGCGGAAGAGGACCTTGAGACTGCGGTAATACGGGAGGCCAGAATGGAGCAGGCAGAGCAGGCAACCAGGGCGGACCAGGCTGTGCAGGCGACCAGGGCGGAGACGACCCTTCAGGCGGCCATGGCACAGGAACAGACACCGGCTCAGGAACAGGAACAGGAACAGGAACAGGAACAGACACCGGCTCAGGGACAGGAACAGACACAGGCTCAGGGACAGACACCGTGGCAGCGGCTACTATCTTGTCCGAAGACACTGGCTCGGCGGAGACCATCTTGTCCTGAGACACTGGCTCGGCGGCGACCATCTTGTCCTGAGACACTGGCTCGGCGGAGACCATCTTGTCCTGAGACACTGGCTCGGCGGTGGCCATCTTGTCCTGAGACACTGGCTCGGCGGTGGCCATCTTGTCCTGAGACACTGGCGTGGTTTCGGCCATCTTGTCCGAAGACACAGGCGTGGAGTCGGCCATCTTGTCCGAAGACACAGGCGTGGAGTCGGCCATCTTGTCCGAAGACACAGGCGTGGAGTCGGCCATCTTGTCCGAAGACACAGGCGTGGAGTCGGCCATCTTGTCCGAAGACACAGGCGTGGAGTCGGCCATCTTGTCCGAAGACACAGGCGTGGAGTCGGCCATCTTGTCCGAAGACACAGGCGTGGAGTCGGCCATCTTGTCCGAAGACACAGGCGTGGAGTCGGCCATCTTGTCCGAAGACACAGGCGTGGAGTCGGCCATCTTGTCCGAAGACACAGGCGTGGAGTCGGCCATCTTGTCCGAAGACACAGGCGTGGAGTCGGCCATCTTGTCCGAAGACACAGGCGCAGAAAGAGGAAGAGGAACAGATTCAGGCTCAGTATCAGGATCAGATTCAGGCTCAGGAACAGATTCAGTCTCGGCGGGACGAGACTCTTGATGGGCGGACGTGATGTGAAGCTCAGTCTCTGGATCGGCTGACGTGACGTGAAGCTCAGTCTCTGGGTCGGCAGAAGTGACGTGAAGCTCAGTCTCTGGGTCGACAGAAGTGACGTGAAGCTCAGTCTCTGGGTCGGCAGAAGTGACGTGAAGCTCAGTCTCTGGGTCGGCAGAAGTGACGTGAAGCTCAGTCTCTGGGTCGGCAGAAGTGACGTGAAGCTCAGTCTTTGGGTCGGCAGAAGTGACGTGAAGCTCAGTCTCTGGATCAGGATCAGCGCGCTCTGAGCTTGACGGGACCAGTGGCGGCGAGGGCTTTGAGCTGGGCAGGACCAGCGGCGAAGAGGACTCTGAGCTGGACAGGACCAGCGGCGAAGAGGGCTCTGGGCTGGACAGGACCAGCGGTGAAGAGGGCTCTGGGCTGGACAGGACCAGCGGCGAAGAGGGCTCTGGGCTGGACAGGACCAGCGGTGAAGAGGGCTCTGAGCTGGACAGGACCAGCGATGAAGAGGGCCCTGAGCTGGACAGGACCAGCGGCAATGAAGAAGGCTCTGTGCTGGACGAGACCAGCGGTGAAGAGGGCTCTGTGCTGGACGAGACCAGCGGTGAAGAGGGCTCTGTGCTGGACGAGACCAGCGGTGAAGAGGGCTCTGTGCTGGACGAGACCAGCGGTGAAGAGGGCTCTGTGCTGGACGGGACCAGCGGTGAAGGCTCTAGCTTGGCGGGCATGTCGCTTGCTGTCTCAGGGGCGGCGGGCATGACGCATACTGCCTTGGCTTCGGCAGATTTGGCGTGAAGTGCGGGCTCGGCTGGACTGGCGTGAAGTGCGGGCTCGGCTGGACTGGCGTGAAGTGCGGGCTCGGCTGGACTGGCGTGAAGTGCGGGCTCGGCTGGACTGGCGTGAAGTGCGGGCTCGGCTGGACTGGCGTGAAGTGCGGGCTCGGCTGGACTGGCGTGGAGCGCGGTCTGAGGGGACACTGCGGGTTCAGGGAGCTTCTTCTCCTCCTCGCCCACAGTAAACAAGGAACCGCTCCACAACAGGGCCAGGTCAACGTACCTTTCTAAAGACCCGTGCGGATCAGGTTCGGGCATCAGAGACCGGAGTGGTTCCGATAATCCCCCGCGGAAGAAGATCATCAAGCACTGGGTGCTCATTTGTGCAAGATGTGCCAGCTCGAGGAATTCTGCGACATAATCCTCGATGGCGCAATTCTCTTGGCGAAGACAGATGATCTGGACATCAGGACTCCAGGTAGGCATGGCTGCTGGATCTAGGTTTGGCGAAGTCTTCTGTCACGAACTGCTCCGAGACACGAAGGTTCAGATCCAAATGCAGCTTTTATTTAAGGCGCAATCCAAAGGCGTAATCCAAAGTACAGGCAATGGGTCAAAACACAGGTAGGCAGTCCAAACAAACAAATAAACAAACAAACAATCAAAACAGGCAGGGGTCAGAGGCAAACAAGTAATCCAGGGAACAGGCAAGAAATCCAAAAAACCAAGAGACATGAAAACAGGGAAAACACTCAGAAATGCAGTGTGACACAAACAAGACTTCGCAGTGAGTGAATGAATGAACATGGTATAAATAGACAGACTAACAGGATGAGACAGGTGAATGCAATCAGTGAATGAGGTACAGGTGAATGTGATCAGTGATAAGTGATGGTGAGTCCGGGCAGTGAGTTATGGGAAATGTAGTTTGTGAGTGAAACATGATAGTCTGGTGTGGAGTGCCCTCTGGAGGCTTTCAAGGGCACTCCAGCTGGTTATCGTTACAGCAGTAGTGCAAGAATGCAAGCTGCCGTTAAAAATCATTGACGAAGAAGAAGAAGAAGAAGAAGAAGACATGAAAAAAGAACATGAAACAAAACCAAAACCAGACATGACATTCCCATTCTCTCACTGATGTTCTCCAGTTAAGTGTGTTACTGGTATACTGGGGGTGTCAGTAAAAGACAAATTCTTAAGCCGTGTCGTAATTTATAAAGATTACTTTGTTGTATTTGAAGCACACAATAATGATGGCATTAGCACACTTCAAGTTTACTTGGAATGCAATTGCAATGTGTTTTAAAAGCACTAAAAGTTTGTTATCAGTATAATATTATTGTATGTTCAACACTCTTAAGGCGGCCGCACACCGGACGCGCAGCTCAGCGCCGCGCCGCGCCACGTCTAGGACAACTGTCACCTGAAAATCCGATAACATCAGCAATTTTCTGATTTCTGTAAATAAATATAAAACTAAATGTATATTGCAGCACAGGGTGAGGTCCGTATATACATTAACTACGATTTGAGACACACACATGTAAATTTAATATAAAACTATGTAAATGGCGCTCTGTGGCGCGGCAGGATTTTGAACACGGTCCTGAGCCGCCGCGGACAGACGCCGAAAGGCGCCGCCGGTGTGTGTACTCTCATAGAGAATAGTGTGTTCGAATTTAAAAGACGTGGCGCTGCGCGGCGCGCCGCCGAGCTGCGCGTCCGGTGTGCGACCCCCTTTAGTGTAATTGAATTGCAATTGTAATTGGGGGACTGTCATCGCCAGTGGCCCATGCATATCGACTGTCACTAAAAATCAGTGGTAAAACATGAGGAAATGCTAGATTTTTTTATAGCTGACAAAGTTAAGTCTAATGAAATACACTTACACCTTATTTTTGTCTTTTCAAAAGTAACTGAATGCACAGCTACATATATTAGCCTACAGTAATCATAATTGTATTTAAAACATATAAATGTACATGCATACGTATAATTATGCATATGTATAATTATGTCATTATAAAATATATATTTGTTTATGTACGCACTATAAATGCATATTTTTGAAAATAATAAATTTTCTGCTTATAAAAAACGTTCCGTACATAGCTAGATCTACGCGCCCACTAAACCCACATAATAAAGATGGACAGTGACATCGAAATTTGCACAAATTAAGCATACGTTCCATACAATTGAGGTATTATCGAAATATCTCAATTTTAATAACGAGTGATTATTTAACAAAAGGCAAGTAAAAAGGTCAGGGTTACATTTTAGACACACACACACACACACCTCTGAAGCGATAGAAAAGTCCTCGGGACCGCATCACTCGCAAGACGAAACCTGCATTGGTGTACAAGGCCGAAGTCCACCATTCTCCAGTTGAATGGTTGCTACACACACATATGGCGCTTTTCCACTACACAGTACCAGCTCGCCTCGGCTCGCCTCGACTCGACTCGACTCGGCTCTGTTTGGTTTTCCACTGTGTAAAAGTTGTACCTGTACCTGCTTCCAGGTACTTTTTTTCGTACCACTCCGGCGAGGTTCTAAGCGAGCTGAGGCGATACTAAAATGTGACGTGAAAACAAGGCAGACTGCTGATTGGTCAGAGAGAATCGTCACTATTCAGTCTGGGCAGGACTAGCGAACTACCGCGCCAGACGGAGTATCCGGAATAAAAAACAGCAAAAACAAAAACAAAAACATCCAAAAACAGCATACACTCGATTTCCTCCATTGTCCTGTGTGTGTGGGTAGCGGGTGTATCCCGCTGGTTTAAAAAAAACTATTAAATCTAACAGATGCTTTCTTTTTGTAAATTAAAGGTAGGACACATTAAAGGGTTAGTTCACCCAAAAATGAAAATCCTGTCAGTAATTACTCACCCTCATGTCATGTTGTTCCAACACCGTAAGACTTTCGTTCATCTTCGGAACACAATAGATATAAGATATTTTTGATGAAATCTGAGAGCTGGCTCACTCCTTCATTGGCTGCAAGGTAATTTCATCTGCCAGCCCAGAAAAGTTAGTAAAGACATCGTTAAAATAGTCCAAGGGACTACAGTGGCTCAACCTTAAGTTTATCAAGTGACGAGAATACTTTTTGTGCGCTAAAAAACAAAAATATGACTTTATTCAACTATTCATTTTCTTCTGTGTGGGCCTCTGACGTGAGTTCACGAGAGCGTCACGACGCATGCGTGAGAACTGAGAAGATGACGCAGATGGGTCTCAATGTAGTGTTTAAAATGGGTTCTAAAGTGTGCATTTCCTTGATGTCCGAATTGTGAGAAACCAATGAGAAAACGTAAAAGTGCCTTACCAATGCCACAAAATGAATGGCTTACCTTTCACACTTTCCCATCAAATAATCGTAAGCGTCATCTCCTCAGTTCTCGCGCATGCGTTGTGGCGCTCTCGTGAACGTCAGAGGCCCACACAAAAGAAAATGACTAGCTGAATAAAGTTGTTTTTTTGTTGTTGTTTTTTTTCGCACAAAAAGTATTCTAGTCGCTTGTTAAACTTAAGGTTGAGCCACTGTAGTCCCTTGGACTATTTTAACGATGTCTTAACTAACTTTTCTGGGCTGGCAGATGAAATTACCTTACAGCCCATGAAGGAGTGAGCCAGCTCTCAGATTTCATCAAAAATATCTTAATTTGTGTTCCGAAGATGAACGAAAGTCTTACGGGGTTGGAACAACATGAGGGTGAGTAATTACTGACAGAATTTTCATTTTTGGGTGAACTAACCATTTAAGGACTGGGCCAATGACTGTCATGGGCCAATGGACTGTCACTGGGCCAATGACTGTCATGGGCTTGCAGGGTTATATTCTGTTCTTGCACATATTAGTCAATGAACAACTTTTAGAAACAAGTTACTCACCTGCGATGTTGAACTGTGTGGCATTAAGCTCCTGTAGTAAGTGATCAAGTTCACTCAGCCCCCCCCCCAGAACCGAGGCAGAGGAGAAAGCAGGAGGAGGGTCTGCTGTGCGTGGGAAGCGTGGCTTACATACGGTACTGAGAAAAACACAAGTTACAAAAAAATCTATTAGTAAGGGCCTACTACAACACTCACAATCTCAATGTGTATTCCAAGGAATAGTTCTTTCAAAAATTGTAATTCTTATATATTTTTATTTAGGCCTGGACGATGAGCTCTTCTGCTAACCAAGGCTGCATTTATTTGATTAAAACAAAACAAAAATGAATACAGCTGTTTTCTATATGAATATATAGTGGAGTGTAATTTATTCTTGTGATCAAAGCTGAATTTTCAGCATCATTACTCCAGTCTTCAGTGTCACATGATCCTTCAGAAATCATTCTAATATGATGATTTGCTGCTCAAGAAACATTTCTGATTATTATCAATGTTGGAGTCCCCTCGCCTATGCCTCGATCTAGTTCTTCCTCTGGTGCTCCAGAAAAGGGCTACTTCTGCGTATAGCCAGGGTGACCGGAGGATTATAGTGAGGGCTTCCCCGCCCGGTAATCAATCCGTGTGGGCCCCTCACTCCTCTATCGCATCACAAACATGTTGAGACTCTGTTTGTGTGTGGTTATATTTTCTTATGAGAACATGACCACGTCAGCACGTTGTTCGTCTTGCCTTTTCAATAAGGTTAAGCGATCAGCGTGCTGTGTGGCGTCGAATTGACGGCCACATTCACTGTCTCGCATGCCTGGCAGCTTCTGGATGGGATGCTGGTCATTCTCATGAAGGACCTAGCATTTCATTCGGGGCTCCAGGGGAGGATTAGATGTCAATCACTGCATCAGAGAGAGGGCTGTTACGCTCTGGAAATGAAGATGATGCTGAGCTCACACTATAATGTTGTGCATGCTCATGCTGAATCAGATTCTGACTTGACAGCCATGCTTTCCCGGTTTACACTGGGGGCGAAGTGCGACACGTAATTGCCTTGCCCCGCCCCCGTGCCTTCCCGGATGTGTGTGAAAAACTTTTTGCAGTATGGAAGCATTTTGGTGCCAATATGGCAAGGCAAATGTGCCAAAAGCTGCAGAAAGTTTTTCCTCTCTCACTACCCTCAATGGTAGGGCGGCAGTACTACTGCAGACCGCCTCTTCCCTGCATGTGACAGCCACCCTGCAAAAAAAAAAAAAAAATGTGGAAGGCCAACAGTCATAATGCATGAGGGTAGTTCTGAGTTGGGGTTGAGCTGCGCCTGGTGACTGACCGTGTTAAAGTCACAGCGCTGGCCCTCGGCCAGATGATGTCCACTTTAGTGGTCCAGAAGCACCCCCTGGCTAAACCTTACTGAGGTGTGAGACATCGCCAAAGTTCACTTTCTTGTTGCTCCCATCTCACAAAGTGGCCTTTTTGCGACACTGTTGGAGACTGTGCCCAGCGGTTCTCCGCAGTTCAAAAGAAGGCTAACCAAAAGCTTGCCACAATGTGCTCCCTGAGTCACTGGTGGGCTGCACCTCAGTCTGTTTGTCACCAAGGGTGTAAGTCCCCTGCGAAAAAATAAAATAAAAATACCTCCACTACAGCCAGCTCTACTTTGACGTTGAGCTTTCGCAGGAAGATGGCACCACCTGTCTCAGGTGGCAACATGACATCATGACTTTGCGTAAACATACACGCCACTTTCAAGTCAAAAGTGGCGTGTTATCTATACGCATTTTGAGCTATCCGCGTGTATGTTCACGCCGAAACGAACCGTCATCTCTCGCTTGTATGTCTACGCCGTTAAATGTCCGAGCGAAACGGAGCAAAATGTACGTGAAATAATCATGTTGGTCCCCTTTTGCAAACGTGTAGATGTCACAGTTTAACAGCCTCAGACGTGAATCTTACACGTACCATTATCCCCGGACGTTTGCTAATCCTACCCCTAAATCTAATCATAACCATTTCTTAAAACTATAGGCTACAATTATAAAGAAAAACAACAGACAGACAAGTAAAATCACAATAATTTATTTCATGAGAAAATGTCAAAATCGGTACCAAAAGTTGTTCACGTGACGATGTGTCGCAGTCCTCTCTGGCAGTGGTTTTGTATGAGGTAACAGACAGAGCAGAATTTAAGTTATTAATTAAAATCCATGAAAACGTTAATCCGTCTTCGGTTCGGTTCGCTCCCTCTGAGGGCTGCGCGGCAGTGCGCGCTTCATTTCAAATGTGAATGTGCATAACGCAATCTGTGACGAAGCAGGCGAGGCGAGAGCCAATGAGCGTTTGATATTACTGCCGTAACCATAGTAACCTGTCGCTTCTTGAGGGCGCAATTTTTGAATTTGAATTCATAACAAGCGCGGGGTTTGACGTTTACGGTCAAGATGACGATTACTGGATAAAGGGCTGAGTTTGGATCTTTTTCTTGCAAATAATATATGGATTCTGAAGGTTTGGATTACATCAAGCTAATAAAATTGGTGTATTTTGTGAATCGATGTTGTGTTGTAAGGTTAGTATAAATAAATGATTGTGATTATACTCGTCTGTCTGTTGTTTTTCTTTATAATTGTTGCCTAGGTAGTTTTAAGAAATGGTTATGGTTAGGTTTAGGGGTAGGATTCGTGGCTCAAACTATCTTTTAATGCCATATTGTTCATAAAAATGCCATTTTCCTACATATCTGTCCATTACGTTTTATCATTTTAATATTGTCCATAAAATGGGTATGTTTAGGTGTGGGAGTAGAGTTAAGGGATCTTACATTTATAATCTATACAATGGTATAGGAAATTGTACAGATATCTTAAAGATATGGCAAACGAGTATGGGCGTTAAACTGTGACATCTACACGTTTTCCAAAGGGGACCAACGTGATTATTTCACGTCTTGTCGTGATACCGGGGAATCGATATTTTTTTTCCTAGGATGGTAGGAGAAGATTAACCCCAGTGACGGGTAGGTTTAGGGACTTTTAGGGAGTTAGGGTAGGTCATATCTATACAGTAATGTAACGTTAAGTCAACGCCGTTGATAAACACGCTGAAAAGCGATTATGCGTGTTGATAGCACGCCAAAAATGGAAATCGAATTGGCGTGTCATACATACGCCATTTCATGAGATCAGTCTGCAGGTGGAGAACTTTTGTTGAATCATACTGGCGTCTCAGCCAGCGGTACCAAATTCTCAGCAAAAGCAGCTTCTCTATCTCTGAGTCCCAAGAGAGCGTGGTTGGCAGTGTGTGACGCTATGCCTTGCCACCCTCTGCCCCCTCTTGCTTCGCAAGCGGTAGCCTGTTGGGCTCGAGGCCGCGCCTATGCTGTCTCACTCATCACCTGCAGATCGGTGGAATCAGGTTAGTGTTGCACACTTAGACCCCACTTCAGGCCGCTATGCCGTCCAAGTCGGGTCCCTGCGGGTACGTCTGTCGTGTCGTTGGTCCCGCTTGTACGGTGTCTGGGAGCCTGGCTAACACTTCCCAGCCCGTCTCGCTGGCTCATCCGTACCATCAGACTCGGCTATGCGATTCAGTTCGCCCGGCGTCCCCCGTCCTTCACCGGGTAGAGATTGCAGTCCTACTGGCGAAGGGCGCAATCGAGCCAGTCCCTCCAGCCAATATGAAGACTGACTTCTACAGCCCGTACTTCATTGTACCCAAGAAAAGCGGTGGGTTACGACCTATCTTGGACCTTGGACGAAAGTCACGTAAGCGGCCATTGCTCCCATGTGCGAGCGTGGTGTTTGTATTCTCAACTACCTCGATGACTGGCTTATCCTCGCCCAGTCGAGAGAGCAGTTGTGCGAACACAGGAACATGGTGCTCAGTCACCTCAGCCACCTAGGGCTTCGGGTCAACTGGGAAAAGAGCAAACTCACCCCCGGGCAGAGGATATCTTTTCTCGGTATGGAGTTGGACTCGATCAACATGACACCGCGCCTCACCGTGGCCTGTGTCCAGTCAGTGTTGAACTGCGTGAGCTCGCTCAGACGCAGGACAGCGGCACCACTGAAATTGTTTCAGAGGCACCTGGGGCATATGGCATCTGCAGCCGCGGTAACGCCGCTCGGATTGCTTCATATGTGGCCGCTCCAACACTGGCTCCATGATTGAGTCCCGAGATGGCCGTGGCAGAGCGGCTCGTGCCGGGTCCAAGTGACCCTGCACTGTCGCCAAACTCTTAGCTTGTGGTCGGACCCTTCGTTCCTGCAGGCAGGTGTTCCCCTAGAACAAGTGTCCAGGTATTCTGTGGTCTCCACAGATGCCTCTGCCACCGGCTGGGGGGCCACGTACAACGGGCATGCAGCTTTAGGTCTGTGGATGGGGCCTCAACTGCATTGGCACATCAACTGCCTCGAGTTGTTAGCAGTACGTCTTGCGCTGAGCCGCTTCAAAACGCCGTTACTAGGCAAGCATGTACTGGTCCATACGTACAGCACTGCGACCATTGCGTACATCAACTACCAAGGTGATCTACGCTCCCGCCGCATGTCACAACTCACCCGCCATCTCCTCCTCTGGAGTCAGAAGCATCTGAGGTCGCTTTGTGCCGTTTACATTCCGGGCCTGCTCAACTGTGCAGCCGACGAGCTCTCACGGCAACAGGTGCTACCGGGAGAATGGCGACCCCATCCCCAGGTGGTCCAGCTGATTTTCAGGCGCTTCGGGACCGCACAGGTAGATCTGTTGCCGCCCCGGACACGTCTCACTGCCAGTTGTTCTATTCCCTGACCGAGGGGACCCTCGGCATGGATGCTCTGGCACACAGCTGGCCCGGGGCCTACGCAAGTATGCGTTTCCCCAAGTGAGCCTTCTTGCACAGACCTTGTGCAAAGTCAGGGAGGACGAGGAGCAGGTCTTGCTTGTTGCGCCGTATTGGCCCAACCGGACCTGGTTCCCAGAACTAGTGCTCCTCGCGACAGCCCCTCCCTGGCCCATTCCTCTGAGAGAGGACCTATGGCACCCATGTCCGGACCTTTGGAAACGCCATGTCTGGTCCCTGGATGGGACGTGGAGGTTCTAGGTGACCTACCCCAAGCGGTAGTTGACACCATCACTTCGAGGCGCCTCTACGCATTGAAGTGGAACCTGTTCGTTGACTGATGTTCTTCTCACGAGGAGAACCCCCAAACTTGCTCGATCAGAGTGGTGCTTTCCTTCCTGCAAGACGGGTTGGAGCGAAGGCTGTCTCCCGCCACCCTCAAAGTGTATGTTGCCGTGATTGCCGCACATCACGATGCAGTTGAAGATAAGTTGTTGGGAAAGCACAACCTGATCGTCAGGTTCCTGAGGGGGGCGAGGAGACTAAATCCGCCTCGCCCTCTCTCTATACCCTCTTGGGATTTGTCTCTGGTCCTTTCGGCACTTCAGAGACCACCCTTTGAGCCCTTGCAATCAGCTGAGTTACAAATCCTGTCCTGTAAGACAGTTCTCCTGGTTGCATTGGCTTCTATCAAGATGGTAGGGGACCTGCATGCATTTTCGGTCGACGAATCGTGCCTAGAATTCGGCCCGGATAACCCGGATACGTGCCCAAGGTTTCTACCACTCCCTTCCGGGACCAGGTGGTGAACCTGCAAGCGCTGCCTTCGGAGGAGGCAGACCCAACCCTGGTTTTTCTCTGTCCCGTTCGCGCTCTGCGTCTGTATGTGGACAGAACGCAAAGCCTCAGGACCTCAGATCAGCTCTTCGTCTGTTACGGAGGCCAGCAGAAGGGAAAGGCTGTCTCCAAGCAGAGGATGGCCCACTGGATAGTGGATGCTTCGCCTTGGCTTACGAAGCCTAAGGTGTGCCCTGCCCGCCCGCGTTGAAAGCCCACTCCACTAGGGGTGTCTCTTCTTCTTGTGCGCTGGCACACGGCACCTCGCTACAGACATCTGTAGAGCTGCGGGCTGGGCGACACCTAACACATTCACTTTGAGCGCAGTTGATGACGCTGTGGAGTGACGCTCGAGTGATCAAGTATTCCAATGTATAAATAAGCTTTCCTTCGATTCCTCCGTCCTTGCTTCTTTTCCTTGCAGCCTTCCCTCGCATTCTACAGGGGGTGGAGCTGAGACGCGAGGAAAGGAAGCAAGGAAAGGAAATGAGGATGCACAAATAAGAATTGAGAAGCACCCAGAGAATTGCATGATTTCTTTCAGGAAGTAGGGTCATTTTCTGCATTCCATTCCACAAAGAATCTAACATGAATGACTGATATAACAAACGTTTGTAAAACAAATCTTGCTCCATCTTTTATCTTTACTTGAAGTAGTAAGAATGACGGACAATCTGCAAATAATAGACACAGTTTTAGGTAAATAGTGGCCCACAGCTGCTTAGCAGAAGTATTTCAATAAGACAGTGATAAAGTGAGTTAGCCGGTTAGCCAGACACTTACAGAATATAAAACACAAAATGAAGTATTTTGAACACACAGTATAAAATACACTCTAAAATCGTGGATAATTTTTTCTACCCAAATCCTGGGTTGAGCCTTTTAGGTCAATTTTTTGGGGATATTTTTTCGGTGTTTGAGTAGTTTTTGTGTAACCCAGCTCCTGGGACAGATGTAACAACCCAATGTTTGGGTAGTATTTGTGTAACCCAGATCCTGGGTCAGACATATGTGGAGTTACAAATTTACAAAATCTGTATAAGATCTGCTGATCTTATGTCCTTACATAACATAACATAACATAACATAACATAACATAACATAACATAACATAACATAACATGAATAACTAAAGTAGAGTACATTGAATTTAGCATTTAAGGTAATGATGATGATATCAGCAGAAAATATCGTTTCTTTGTTTTCTTGTGTTACAGGTATGTGTATATGCCGTGATGTCTTCACAAGCGGCAACCTGGTATAAAGCATCACCTCAGATATCGAGGAACAACCCTCATGAGGGACGAGTCATCAGAGTGACTATACGTGGGAAATGGACTCTACAGGAAACAGACTTCACAGCTATTCAGGCGACATGGATTTTCAAGACTTCCACTACATGGATTTCTGTGTTCTCATGTAGTTCATACGACATGTTAACACCCTGCGTCGTATTCATGTGTCAATAGTTTACTTAGTAAAAGAACTACACTTATGTAAAACTAGGACACAACACAGAATAGATACAACACGAACAGAAAAGTGATTTGTGCCTGTAACTTTTTTCAAGTTACATGATTGGATGATGGGGCTTATGCTAACAAACATAAGCTACAGAATGAACTTTTGAAGGTTTAAATTTGTATTATGTAAGAATTATTAGAACTCTCAAAGGGGGGACTGTCGAGTTACAAATTTAAGAATCTGTATAAGATCTGCTGATCTTATGTCCTTACATAACATAACATGAAAAACTAAGGTAGAGTACGTTGAATTTAGCATTTAAGGTTATGATGATGATATCAGCTGTTAAGCAACGATTCCTGCAAGAGATTCCTGCCAGTCCTGTTCTCTCTATTGTAAGTTAAATGAGTCAGATTACTGAGACTCTCACCCTTTGTCTTTAATGGCTCTTGGAGCCCCTGTCCCAGTCTTTGAATAGTTATGCTGATTGGATTAGGATTGGTAACACTCTAGAGTCTAAGGTGTAAGTAAGTAAAGTTTATTTATAGAGCGCTTTTCACAGATAAAATCACAAAGTGCTTTACAAGGTGCAACCACATTAATATACAATCAATAAAAATTAAAACATTTAAAAAGCCCAAAATAAAATAAAACCCAGTCAACTAAAAGCTTGTTTAAATAACAGTGTCTTCAGTTGCCTTTTAAAAGAATCAACAGAGTCAGCCACACGGAGGAAGAAGGGCAGGGCGTTCCACAGTCTGGGGGCTACAGCCTGAAAAGACAGGTCTCCCCGGGTTTTATAACGAGTCTTTGGGACCATTAAAAGACTCTGGCCTGAGGATCGAAGGGCACGACCTGGAGAGTATGTGCATAACAAGTCAGCGATGTATTGTGGGGCCTGACCATTTAAAGCTCTAAAAGTTCAAACTAATATTTTAAAATCAATGCGAAATTTGATAGGTAGCCAGTGTAGGAAGGACAAAATGGGTGTGATGTGTGTCCTTCTACTAGCCTAGAAATCTAGACGCAGGGTAGTCTAGCAACTCTCCATTGACTTTCATGCTGGAAAAACCTAAATTGGGTCAGGCCAATCACGTCGTGTATAGAGTAGGCGGTGCGGGCTTAACATAATGACGACAGAGATGCGACGGTTCCCTGCTACTTGAAAACAAAGAAGAGCTGCTGCTGGAGAACAGTCTTTCGAATCGGCTTTGGCCGCGACTCTGAAGGACTTGGAGTTACGTTTTTCTTTGAGAAAAGAGCAAAGTTCGTAGTTTTGCCGGCCAGATTCAAAAGTTGAATCTATCAACTAACGTTAGCTACGCTGTTGGGAAAACGCTCTGGTTGGTTGAAGCGCTGTCCTATTGCGTGCAGAGGGAATTTGAAAGACAGCCGTTTATCCCGCCCCTCGGATTGAGCCGTGTCTATGGTGTGTTGCCAGACATCTTGATGTAGGTCTGGCTTGCCAGGCTATCCTTCTACCAGATCCTGTTAAAAGCCTTGCCGCAGTATTTTGAACCGTTTGAAGACGATTTAGAGCAGATTTGTTAAAAAAAAGTAAAAAGAGAGTTACAGTAATCTAAACGTAAAGAAATAAAAGCATGGATAACCATCTCAAGATCAGAGTCAGTTAAAATTGCCCTCAATTTTGCAATATTTCTTAGATGATAAAAACTATTTCTGACCAGAAGTCTAGAATGGCCATCCAAAGACATTGATTGGTCAAACCAGACACCTAGATTTCTGATGCTCGACTGGACAGAGGAGCTCAGAGAACCAAGATGTTGAAGGATGGATGGAATTTTATTGTCTGGGGCTACAATCAGAGTTTCAGTCTTTTACGAATTTAGTTGGAGACAGTTACTTGCAAGCCACGATTTAACACAAGAAATACAATCCAATAAATCTGTTAGTTTGTGAAACTCAGAATCATTGAACGAGCAATACAACTGAATGTCATCAGCATAAAAATGGTATGACACATTGTTAATTCCAAGAGGGGTAATGTACAGCAAAAACCAAAGTGGACCTAGGACAGAGCCCTGGGGAACACCATTCAAGAATGGAGTGGCTTCAGACAGTATACCATTTACATATGCAGAAAATTTCTGTCACTCAAGTAGGAGGAAAACCATTTTAAAACAGGCCCAACCACACTAAACTCTTTTTCCAATCTATGCAACAGTATTTTGTGGTCCACTGTATCGAAAGCTGATGATAAATCCAATAAAACCAATACTGAGTATCTTACAGAGTCAGCAGCCATCTGTACTTCATTAGACACTTTGAGGAGAGCAGTCTCAGTAGAGTGCATCTTTCTAAAACCAGACTGATACTTATCCAAGAGTTCATTGTTACTTAGAAAAGCTGTCAGCTGCTCAGCTATTACCTTCTCCAAGACTTTTGAAAGAAAAGGCAGTTTTGATATTGGCCTATAGTTACAATGCTTCGTTGGATCCAAATTGGACTTTTTTAAAATGGGGCTTGTCACTGCCTGTTTATAAAAGTTTGGGACGGTCCCAGTGCAAATAGAAATGTTAATAATTTTGACGACAAGAGGAGCAACAAGATCAATCACTTTAAAAAACAAGGAAGTTGGTAATATATCCAATGGGCATGAGGATGGCTTCATCTTTTTAAGTAAGACCATGACATCATCTAATGAGACAGCAGAAAATCTAGCCCAGGAGCAATTTGGAGTAGCTACAACAGTGGTGCTCTCATCAGATGCTTTTACACTTGTTTTGATCTCATTCACCTTATTTACAAAGTATTTAAAAAATGTGTTGCAGTCCTCAATGGTAAAAACAGGCACCAGTGGAGTTGAGGGTGAAACAATATTCTGAATAATATAAAAGACAACTTTGGGATTTCTCTTATTCTGATTTACAAGATCAGAAAAATACATAGATCTGGCCTGCTTCATCATTTTGTTTAGTGATACAATAAGCTCCTTTAAATGCAGTCTGTGCACTTCCAAGTTAGTGGATTTCCACAAGCGCTCTACCTTGCGACATATTCTCCTAAAGGAAGCAATCTCCTCATTAAACCAGGGACATGGATTTTTAGGAGAAGTTGTTTTGTGCTTTACAGGGGCCACTATGTCCAGAACAGACTGGCAATGGTCATTAAAATGATTAACAAGTAATTCTGCATCATTACAATTCTCAATGAATTTGGGCTGAAATAATTCTGAAAAATGTTCAATAACATTTTGATTTATAATACGCCTTTTGGACACCACTGTATGAGCATTACTGACCACATTACAAGACACATTAAAATATACACAGCAATGGTCAGTCACATGAACATCCACAACATTCAGGCAGTTTATGTCTAGGCCAAAGGAGAAAATGATCTAAAGTGTGGCCTTTTGTGTGTGTAGCTCATTTAAATGAGAGTATTCCTGTTCCCGCTGCCATGTCTCAGTGAGGGCCATGAAATGCAAAAACGAACACTTTATTCATCCGTCCTTCGGATGAGACGTAAAACCGAGGTCCTGACTCTCTGTGGTCATTAAAAATCCCAGGATGTCTTTCGAAAGAGTAACCCCGGCATCCTGGCCAAATTTGCCCAGTGGCCTCTGTCCATCATGGCCTCCTAATCATCCTCATATACTGATTGGCTTCATCACTGTCTCCTCTCCACCAGTAAGCTGGTGTGTGGTGGGCGTTCTG